>NC_048566.1:98362237-98717237 GCF_013265735.2 Oncorhynchus mykiss
ATACATAGATATACATAGTTATATAGAGTTATATACATAGTTATATAGAGTTATATACATAGATATATAGAGATATATACATAGTTATATAGAGTTATATACATAGATATATAGAGTTATATACATAGTTATACATAGTTATATAGAGTTATATACATAGATATATACATAGTTATATAGAGTTATATACATAGATATACATAGTTATATAGAGTTATATACATAGTTATATAGAGTTATATACATAGATATATAGAGATATATACATAGTTATATAGAGTTATATACATAGATATATAGAGTTATATACATAGTTATACATAGTTATATAGAGTTATATACATAGATATATACATAGTTATATAGAGTTATATACATAGATATACATAGTTATATAGAGTTATATACATAGATATATAAATAGTTATATAGAGTTATATGCATAGATATACATAGTTATATAGAGTTATATACATAGATATATACATAGTTATATAGAGTTATATAAATAGATATATACATAGTTATATAGAGTTATATACATAGATATATACATAGTTATATAGAGTTATATACATAGATATAAATAGTTATATAGAGTTATATACATAGATATATACATAGTTATATAGAGTTATATAAATAGATATATACATAGTTATATAGAGTTATATACATAGTTATATAGAGTTATATACATAGATATATACATAGTTATATAGAGTTATATACATAGATATATACATAGTTATATAGAGTTATATACATAGATATACATAGTTATATAGCGTTATATAATAGATATATAAATACTTATATAGAGTTATATACATAGATATATAAATAGTTATATAGAGTTATATACATAGATATATATAGAGTTATATACATAGATATAGATTTCTGAAAGCACACCAACGACTTCACACAGGAGAGAAGACATTTGCATGCAGTGTTTGTGACAAACGTTTCAGATTAAATTACCATAGGCAAAGACACGATCAAACCCATACAGGAAAACAGAAGCCACATGTTTGTGCGGAATGTGGGTTAGCTTTCGCTCAAAGAAAGGGCTTGACTGAACACCTATGCACTCACTCCTTGAATTAAAATTTTCTTTTTTTTATATAGTTATATAGAGTTATATATATATAGATATATATAGAGTTATATACATAGATATAAATAGTTATATAGAGTTATATATATATAGATATATATAGAGTTATATACATAGATATACATAGTTATATAGAGTTATATACATAGATATAAATAGTTATATAGAGTTATATATATATAGATATATATAGAGTTATATACATAGATATAAATAGTTATATAGAGTTATATATATATAGATATATATAGAGTTATATACATAGATATAAATAGTTATATAGAGTTATATATATATAGATATATATAGAGTTATATACATAGATATAAATAGTTATATAGAGTTATATATATATAGATATATATAGAGTTATATACATAGATATAAATAGTTATATAGAGTTATATATATATAGATATATATAGAGTTATATACATAGATATAAATAGTTATATAGAGTTATATATATATAGATATATATAGAGTTATATACATAGATATAAATAGTTATATAGAGTTATATATATATAGATATATATAGAGTTATATACATAGATATAAATAGTTATATAGAGTTATATATATATAGATATATATAGAGTTATATACATAGATATAAATAGTTATATAGAGTTATATACATCGATATATAAATAGTTATATAGAGTTATATACATAGATATATATATATAGTTATATAGAGTTATATACATAAATATGTAAATAGTTATATACATAGATGTATATAGAGTTATATACATAGATATATATATATACATATATAGTTATATAGAGTTATATACATAGATATATAAATAGTTATATAGAGTTATATACATAGATATATATACAGTTATATAGAGTTATATACATAGATATATAAATAGTTATATAGAGTAATATACATAGATATATATAGAGTTATATACATAGATATGTACATAGTTATATAGAGTTATATACATAGATATATATAGAGTTATATACATAGATATGTACATAGTTATATAGAGTTATATACATAGATATATATAGAGATATGTATATAGTTATATAGAGTTATATACATAGATATATATAGAGTTATATACATAGATATGTACATAGTTATATAGAGTTATATACATAGATATATATAGAGTTATATACATAGATATGTAAATAGTTATATAGAGTTATATACATAGATATATATAGAGTTATATACATAGATATGTAAATAGCCATATAGAGTTTCAGAAAATATTAATTCCCCTTGATTTATTTCACGTTTTGTTCTGTTACAGCCTCAATTCAAAATGGATTACATTTATATATTTTTTCTCACCCACAACAATAAAGTGAAAATATGTTTTTAGACATTTTTGCAAATATATTGAAAATTAAATGCTAAAAAAATCTCATTTACTTAAGTATTCACACCCCTGAGTCAATACTTTGTAGAAGCACCTTTAGCAGCTGGGAGTCTTTCTGGGTAAGTCTCTAAGAGATTTACACACCTGGATTGTGCAACAATTCCCCATTATTCTTTTCAAAATTCTTCAAGCTCTGTCAAATTGGGTGTTGATCATTGCTAGACAACTATTTTCAGGTCTTGCCATAGATTTTCAAGTAAATTTAAGTCAAAACTCTAGCTCGGCCACTCAGGAACATTCACTGTCTTCTTGGTTAACAACTTGGTTAAAAACCAGAGTAGATTTGGCCTTGTAAAATTAGGTTATTGTCCTGCTGAAAGGTGAATTCATCTCCCAGTGTCTGCTGGAAAGCAGACGGAACCAGGTTTTCTTCTAGGATTTTGCCTGTGCTTAGCTCCATTAAGTTAATTTTTTATCCTGAAAAACTCTCCAGTCCCTAACAATTACAACCATACCCATAACATGATGCAGCCACCACTATGCTTGAAAATATGGAGAATAGTACTCAGTAATGTGTTGTATTGGATTTGCCCCAAACATAACACTTTGTATTCAAGACAAATATGTAATTGCTTTGCCAAATTATTTGCAGTTTTACTTTAGTGCCTTGTTGCAAACGGGACACATGTTTTGGAATATTTATATTCTGTATAGGCTTCCTTCTTTTCACTCTGTTATTTAGATTAGTATTGTGGAGTAACTACAATGCTGTTGATCCATCCTCAGATTTATCTTATCACAGCCATTAAACTCTGTAACTGTTTTAAAGTCTCCATTGGCCTCATGGTGAAATCCCTGAGCGGTTTCCTTCCTCTCCTGCAACTGAGTTAGGAAGGACACCTGTATGTTTGTAGTGACTGGGATGTATTGATACACCATCAAAAGTGTAATGAAGAACTTCACTATGATCAGAGGGATATTCAATGTCTGCATTTTTTTTTACCCATCTACCAATAGGTGTCCTACTTTGAGAGGCATTGGAACACCTCCCTGGTCTTTGTAGTTGAATCTGTGTTTGAAATTCACTGCTCGAATGAGGGATTTTACAGATAATCTTATGTGACTTATTGAGCACATTTTTACTCCTAAACTTATTTAGGATTTCTATAACAAAGGGGTTGAATACTTATTGACTCAAGATATTTCAGCTTTCCATTTTTATTAATTTGTAAACACTTCAGAAAAAAATACTTAATTCCACATTGACATCATGAGGTATTGTTTGTACACCATTGACACAACATCTCAATTGAATCCGTTTTAAATTCAGGTTGTCACAACAACAAAATGTGCAAAAAAAACTTTGTGAAGGTTCCGTACTTATCACTCTTTATTTTTATGGATCCCTCACCATGGCAACCAGATGATGACGGCCCTGGTCGGCACTGTGGGTGCTGCTCCATGGTAACGTCTTCAATTCCATCTAAAAGCCATGACTCCCCTGTCGCGGGAAATCAACACGGTTTCTCCATGACGCTGTTGTTACCTCGTCATGTAAACCAGACGATGAGACTCAGTGTTGTGTGGTGATGCTGTCTTACTCACTGCAGACGACGCTAAACTGCATTTACAGGCTCACTTTACAAAACACATCTAAAATAAAGGGTCAAATAATATATGAGGGACTAGTGGATAGCACCTGTCTGTCTGTCTGCTTGTCTGTCTGTCTGTCTGTCTGTCAGTCCTAAGTACTAGCTTGTGAATGTTGTTGCCGGTCAGACCAAAGCTGCCATTCATCATAAGTCTATTTTATCTGACGTCGTTGGTTTGGATGCCACCTGCTTAGAATATACCTATGAGTTTAACACCTGACTTCTATTCCCATTTGAGGGGTTATAGGTGAACAGATATGTCTTCTCTTACCATATCCAAGGGTCAGGACTTATGATGAACCAGTTATGTTGATCCGGCTGTTGGGTGGGGGGGGGGGGGGTTACTGCTCACTTCCCTGAAGATGGGTATGCGCCCCCCCCCCTCGCCCTCTGAGAGAAAGACAGAGGTTTTTTTATTGTAAATTGGTTTCACATGAGCCAGGCACCCACACTACGTCAGCAGATTCTCTGATCGAATTAAGCTGAGATGAGGAGGGAGAGAAGGAATGAGGCAGCAGTGGTACTCATCTGACTGACATCAACACAACTGAAGGACAGAGGCAGGAGTGGTTCTGATCTGACTGACATCAACACAACTGAAGGACAGAGGCAGGAGTGGTACTGATCTGACTAACATCAACACAACTGAAGGACAGAGGCAGGAGTGGTACTGATCTGACTAACATCAACACAACTGAAGGACAGAGGCAGGAGTGGTTCTGATCTGACTAACATCAACACAACTGAAGGACAGAGGCAGGAGTGGTACTGATCTGACTAACATCAACACAACTGAAGGACAGAGGCAGGAGTGGTACTGATCTGACTAACATCAACACAACTGAAGGACAGAGGCAGGAGTGGTACTGATCTGACTAACATCAACACAACTGAAGGACAGAGGCAGGAGTGGTACTGATCTGACTAACATCAACACAACTGAAGGACAGAGGCAGGAGTGGTACTGATCTGACTAACATCAACACAACTGAAGGACAGAGGCAGGAGTGGTACTGATCTGACTAACATCAACACAACTGAAGGACAGAGGCAGGAGTGGTACTGATCTGACTAACATCAACACAACTGAAGGACAGAGGCAGGAGTGGTACTGATCTGACTGACATCAACACAACTGAAGGACAGAGGCAGGAGTGGTACTGATCTGACTGACATCAACACAACTGAAGGACAGAGGCAGGAGTGGTTCTGATCTGACTGACATCAACACAACTGAAGGACAGAGGCAGGAGTGGTACTGATCTGACTGACATCAACACAACTGAAGGACAGAGGCAGGAGTGGTACTGATCTGAATTACATCAACACAACTGAAGGATAGAGGCAGGAGTGGTACTGATCTGACTAACATCAACACAACTGAAGGACAGAGGCAGGAGTGGTACTGATCTGACTAACATCAACACAACTGAAGGATAGAGGCAGGAGTGGTTCTGATCTGAATTACATCAACACAACTGACAGATAGTCTTTTCCATTTTTCTCTGACCTCTTCTTTGCCAGAACAAGACATTTTTAACCGACGTAGACTTTAACCCATGTAGACTTTAACCCATGTAGAGTTGAACCCATGTAGACTTTAACCCATGTAGACTTTAACCCATGTAGAGATGAACCCATGTAGACTTTAACCCATGTAGACTTTAACCCATGTAGACTTTAACCCATGTAGAGTTGAACCCATTTAGACTTTAACACATGTAGACTTTAACCCACGTAGACTTTAACCCATGTAGAGATGAACCCATTTAGACTTTAACCCATGTAGAGATGAACCCATGTAGACTTTAACCCATGTAGACTTTAACCCATGTAGAGATGAACCCATGTAGACTTTAACCCATGTAGACTTTAACCCATGTAGACTTTAACCCATGTAGAGTTGAACCCATGTAGACTTTAACACATGTAGACTTTAACCCACGTAGACTTTAACCCATGTAGAGATGAACCCATGTAGACTTTAACCCATGTAGACTTTAACACATGTAGACTTTAACACATGTAGACTTTAACCCATGTAGACTTTAACCCATGTAGACTTTAACACATGTAGACTTTAACACATGTAGACTTTAACACATGTAGAGATGAACCCATGTATAATTTAACCCATGAAGTTTTTAACCCATGTAGAGATGAACCCATGTATAATTTAACCCATGTAGTTTTTAACCCATGTAGAGATGAACCCATGTATAATTTAACCCATGTAGTTTTTAACCCATGTAGAGATGAACCCATGTATAATTTAACCCATGTAGTTTTTAACCCATGTAGAGTTGAACCCATGTAGAGTTGAACCCATTTAGACTTTAACCCATGTAGAGTTGAACCCATGTAGACTTTAAGCCAAGGATGGCCAAGACATCATCACCATCTCAACAGTTCAGAGAACTGAAATAGCTTTGGAAATATCTCTGAAATAGCTTTGGAAATATCTCTGAAATCTCTGAAATAGCTTTGGATCTCTGGAAGCATCTTGTTGACAGTGTCTGCCTGCCAAATTACTATAATGTCTCATGTGAATGTCATCCCATTATCTCCCAGAGAGAGACACACACACACACATACAATGTCCAGACATGGCTAACGTTGATACCGTATTGAAAAGCTACTCCTTTTGGGCCTGGTGTTTTGTAAAGAGATTTATACCAGTAACGCCCAACCTCCTGAAGGAGAGTCGTACCCCCCTCTGCTATGTTGCCACCAACCTCAACATAACATTTGAGCTTCATGGATTCTCTACTCCCCTTTAATCTCTACACCCTCTAAATCCTACTACTATCGTAGTTTAATAGTTTTGGAATGTCATCTTGCTTAGACTCTCTTTCCTCTTATTGGTTCTCCTCTCTGGCTCACCTGGAACCAATCAGCAACAGAATCAAAGTGTCCTGACATGAAAGAACCAGCTCCTCCCTTTGATAGTCCATTATTTCGCAGGGTCTCTTGTTCTCTCATTTCATCTGTCTGTCTCTCTCTAATTCTGTCTGTCTCTCTGTCTGTCTCTCTCTAATTCTGTCTGTCTGTCTGTCTGTCTGTCTGTCTGTCTGTAATTCTGTTTGTCTCTCTGTCTGTCTCTCTCTAATTATCTCTGTCTCTCTCTAATTTTGTCTCTCTCTCTCTCTCTCTCTCTCTCTCTCTCTCTCTTTCTCTCTCTCTCTCTCTCTCTCTCTATTCTTGTTCTTATTCTGGTAGCTCTGTAACTATGGTTGGTAATAATCTCTTGGTAATCTTCAAGCTGAAACAGAGACATTCTAACACTGAGAATTATGTTGATGGCCTTGAGACACTTCTCTGGTGTACTTCTGTTATTTTCCCCCTGAAGAAGCCTGCACAATGGGCCGGTGGTCTAACAATAAGCCGTATAACAGTGTTCAATGGGAGAAAAAAAACAACCTTGGTTGTTCTGAGATGTTGATTATAATATTGTCAAAGACCTTGGGGAACGTTGAGATATTGTATTGTGTCCTGGGCCCTCAGCTCAGAACTCCAGTCAGTCAGTCCCTCTGCTCAGCCCTCCAGTCAGTCAGTCCCTCTGCTCAGAACTCCACTCTGCTCAGAACTCCAGTCAGTCAGTCCCTCTGCTCAGCCCTCCAGTCAGTCAGTCCCTCTGCTCAGCCCTCCAGTCAGTCAGTCCCTCTGCTCAGAACTCCACTCTGCTCAGAACTCCAGTCAGTCAGTCACTCTGCTCAGCACTCCAGTCAGTCAGTCAGTCAGACAGTCAGTCAGTCCCTCTGCTCAGCCCTCCAGTCAGTCAGTCAGTCCCTCTGCTCAGAACTCCAGTCAGTCAGTCCCTCTGCTCAGAACTCCAGTCAGTCAGTCCCTCTGCTCAGAACTCCAGTCAGTCAGTCCCTCTGCTCAGAACTCCAGTCAGTCAGTCCCTCTGCTCAGTTCCTCTGCTCAGAACTCCAGTCAGTCAGTCAATCTGCTCAGAACTCCAGGCAGTCAGTCCCTCTGCTCAGAACTCCAGTCAGTCAGTCCCTCTGCTCAGTTCTTCTGCTCAGCACTCTAGTCAGTCAGTCAGTTCCTCTGCTCAGCACTCCAGTCAGTCAGCCAGTCCCTCTGCTCAGCCCTCCAGTCCAGATATTACAGCCCTCTAGTCAGTCAGTCCCTCTGCTCAGAACTCCACTCTGCTCAGAACTCCAGTCAGTCAGTCCCTCTGCTCAGCACGCCAGTCAGTCAGTCAGTCAGACAGTCAGTCAGTCCGTCTGCTCAGCCCTCCAGCCAGTCAGTCAGTCCCTCTGCTCAGAACTCCAGTCAGTCAGTCCCTCTGCTCAGAACTCCAGTCAGTCAGTCCCTCTGCTCAGAACTCCAGTCAGTCAGTCCCTCTGCTCAGTTCCTCTGCTCAGAACTCCAGTCAGTCAGTCCCTCTGCTCAGAACTCCAGTCAGTCAGTCCCTCTGCTCAGAACTCCAGTCAGTCAGTCCCTCTGCTCAGTTCCTCTGCTCAGCACTCCAGTCAGTCAGTCAGTTCCTCTGCTCAGCACTCCAGTCAGTCAGCCAGTCCCTCTGCTCAGCCCTCCAGTCAGTCAGTCCCTCTGCTCAGAACTCCAGTCAGTCAGTCTCTCTGCTCAGCCCTCCAGTCAGTCAGTCAGTCCCTCTGCTCAGCCCTCTGCTCAGCCCTCCAGTCAGTCAGTCAGTCCCTCTGCTCAGCCCTCTGCTCAGCCCTCCAGTCAGTCAGTCAGTCCCTCTGCTCAGCCCTCTGCTCAGCCCTCCAGTCAGTCAGTCAGTCCCTCTGCTCAGCACTTCAGTCAGTCAGTCTCAGTCCAGAGCTGCTGCATGTAACAGCAGGGTGATTAAACTGTAATATCTGTAACAGCAGGGTGATTAAACTGTAATAGCTGATTAAACTGTAATATCTGTAACAGCAGGGTGATTAAACTGTAATATCTGTAACAGCAGGGTGATTAAACTGGAATATCTGTAACAGCAGGGTGATTAAACTGTAATATCTGTAACAGCAGGGTGATTAAACTGGAATATCTGTAACAGCAGGGTGATTAAACTGTAATATCTGTAACAGCAGGGTGATTAAACTGTAATAGCTGATTAAACTGTAATATCTGTAACAGCAGGGTGATTCAACTGTAATATCTGTAACAGCAGGGTGATTAAACTGTAATATCTGATTAAACTGTAATATCTGTAACAGCAGGGTGATTCAACTGTAATAGCTGATTAAACTGTAATAGCGGTAACAGCAGGGTGATTAAACTGTAATATCTGTAACAGCAGGGTGATTAAACTGTAATATCTGTAACAGCAGGGTGATTAAACTGTAATATCTGTAACAGCAGGGTGATTAAACTGTAATATCTGTAACAGTAAGGGTGATTAAACTGTAATATCTGTAACAGCAGGGTGATTAAACTGTAATATCTGTAACAGCAGGGTGATTAAACTGTAATATCTGTAACAGTAAGGGTGATTAAACTGTAATATCTGTAACAGTAAGGGTGATTAAACTGTAATATCTGTAACAGCAGGGTGATTAAACTGTAATATCTGTAACAGCAGGGTGATTAAACTGTAATATCTGTAACAGTAAGGGTGATTAAACTGTAATATCTGTAATAATGTTCCTTCAGAGGGTCCAGAGGGATTTATCACGGGTCAACATGTCAGACTCCATTCCCCCCCCCCCCCCCCCCCCCCTCTCTGTACCCTCTCTGCAGCCACTCTGCAGCCTCTCTGCAGCCTCTCTGCAGCCTCTTTGTAGCCTCTCTGTAGCCTCTCTGCAGCATCAGCCTCTCTGCAGCCTCTCTGCAGCCTCTCTGTAGTCTCTCTGCAGCATCAGCCTCTCTGCAGCCTCTCTGCAGCCACTCTGCAGCCTCTCTGCAGCCTCTCTGCAGCCTCTCTGTAGCCTCTCTGTAGCCTCTCTGCAGCATCAGCCTCTCTGCAGCCTCTCTGCAGCCTCTCAGTAGGCTCTCTGCAGCATCAGCCTCTCTGCAGCCTCTCTGCAGCCTCTCTGTAGTCTCTATGCAGCATCAGTCTCTCTGTAGCCTCTCTGCAGCCTCTCTGCAGCCTCTCTGTAGTCTCTATGCAGCATCAGTCTCTCTGCAGCCTCTCTGTAGTCTCTCTGCAGCATCAGTCTCTCTGTAGCCTCTCTGTAGTCTCTCTCCAGCATCAGTCTCTCTGTAGCCTCTCTGTAGCCTCTCTGCAGCATCAGTCTCTCTGTAGTCTCTCTGTAGCCTCTCTGCAGCATCACTGTAGTCTCTCTGCAGCATCAGTCTCTCTGCAGCATCACTGTAGCCTCTCAGGACAGTGACGTGCTAGCAGGACAGTGACGGGCTAGCAGGACAGTGACAGGCTAGCAGGACAGTGACACTCTAGCAGGACAGTGACGTGCTAGCAGGACAGTGACGGCCTAGCAGGACAGTGACGTGCTAGCAGGACAGTGACGCGCTAGCAGGACAGTGACGTGCTAGCAGGACAGTGACGTGCTAGCAGGACAGTGACGTGCTAGCAGGACAGTGACGTGCTAGCAGGACAGTGACTCGCTAGCAGGACAGTGACGCGCTAGCAGGACAGTGACGCGCTAGCAGGACGGTGACGGGCTAGCAGGACGGTGACGCGCTAGCAGGACAGTGACAGGCTAGCAGGACAGTGACACTCTAGCAGGACAGTGACGTGCTAGCAGGACAGTGACGGCCTAGCAGGACAGTGACGTGCTAGCAGGACAGTGACGTGCTAGCAGGACAGTGACAGGCTAGCAGGACAGTGACACTCTAGCAGGACAGTGACGTGCTAGCAGGACAGTGACGGCCTAGCAGGACAGTGACGTGCTAGCAGGACAGTGACGTGCTAGCAGGACAGTGACGCGCTAGCAGGACAGTGACGTGCTAGCAGGACAGTGACTCGCTAGCAGGACAGTGGCGCTAGCAGCCTTCGTGAGGTGACATCTCCTTTTCTGAGATCTAAGGTCAACTGATGCTCACAGTGTGTATGTAGTATACTCTAAAAGCCTTCAATTAGGCAGAGAGACGTACACCTGTATATAAAGGCCTTTTCCAGGTTCAGCCGATGCCTGCCTTACTTAGTCAGTCATAACAAGACAATATCTATTGCAGTGAGTGTGTTGGAGTTTCCTCCACTTCAGCATAAACCACAGAACAGCAGACAGACACCATCAGTATGTATCTGAGACCAAATGTCCTCTCTTTGACCAGAGGGATGCAAAACAACACAAAGCCATCCTCTTCTCTTCAGCAGCCCGTCAGCCAGTCAACCGCAGGCCTAGTGGTCACAGGTGCTGGAGACACAGGAATCCGTCACGGTGCTACCATGTTATTGGCTTGGACTGGACTTCTTCCCACGAACGACAACACTGGACCTGTTATCTTGGCTGCTCCTCCATGTGACTTTAATTGAGTGATTAGACTTAATTCAATAAGCAATTGAAGGGCAGTGAGATGCGCGTGAGTTGGAGGCGTAAAGCAAAAGAGCGCCTGTTGAAGTGAACTCTTTGTCCTGTGGACCTCCGTCACAGCTGCTACCTTTCAGCCTGAATCACGCGGCCCGATGGGCAGACGGCCAGCACCCTGTATAGGGACAACACCACGATAGGTGTCCACCACGCCACCAATTTGAGGAAACACGCAGCCGACACATGCTCTTTTCTGGGTTTTGTACATGGTGCTCCCACCATGTCCCACGTCTTGTGTTACTACCCACGTGAGACTCTATCCATGTCCCACGTCTTGTGTTACTACCCACGTGAGACTCTATCCATGTCCCACGTCTTGTGTTACTACCCACGTGAGACTCTATCCATGTCCCACGCCTTGTGTTACTACCCACGTGAGACTCTATCCATGTCCCACGTCTTGTGTTACTACCCACGTGAGACTCTATCCATGTCCCACGCCTTGTGTTACTACCCACGTGAGACTCTATCCATGTCCCACGTCTTGTGTTACTACCCACGTGAGACTCTATCCATGTCCCACGTCTTGTGTTACTACCCACGTGAGACTCTATCCATGTCCCACGTCTTGTGTTACTACCCACGTGAGACTCTATCCATGTCCCACGTCTTGTGTTACTACCCACGTGAGACTCTATCCATGTCCCACGTCTTGTGTTACTACCCACGTGAGACTCTATCCATGTCCCACGTCTTGTGTTACTACCCACGTGAGACTCTATCCATGTCCCACGTCTTGTGTTACTACCCACGTGAGACTCTATCCATGTCCCACGTCTTGTGTTACTACCCACGTGAGACTCTATCCATGTCCCACGTCTTGTGTTACTACCCACGTGAGACTCTATCCATGTCCCACGTCTTGTGTTACTACCCACGTGAGACTCTATCCATGTCCCACGTCTTGTGTTACTACCCACGTGAGACTCTATCCATGTCCCACGTCTTGTGTTACTACCCACGTGAGACTCTATCCATGTCCCACGTCTTGTGTTACTACCCACGTGAGACTCTATCCATGTCCCACGCCTTGTGTTACTACCCACGTGAGACTCTATCCATGTCCCACGTCTTGTGTTACTACCCACGTGAGACTCTATCCATGTCCCACGTCTTGTGTTACTACCCACGTGAGACTCTATCCATGTCCCACGTCTTGTGTTACTACCCACGTGAGACTCTATCCATGTCCCACGTCTTGTGTTACTACCCACGTGAGACTCTATCCATGTCCCACGCCTTGTGTTACTACCCACGTGAGACTCTATCCATGTCCCACGTCTTGTGTTACTACCCACGTGAGACTCTATCCATGTCCCACGTCTTGTGTTACTACCCACGTGAGACTCTATCCATGTCCCACGTCTTGTGTTACTACCCACGTGAGACTCTATCCATGTCCCACGTCTTGTGTTACTACCCACGTGAGACTCTATCCATGTCCCACGTCTTGTGTTACTACCCACGTGAGACTCTATCCATGTCCCACGTCTTGTGTTACTACCCACGTGAGACTCTATCCATGTCCCACGTCTTGTGTTACTACCCACGTGAGACTCTATCCATGTCCCTCGACTCTATAATGAGGCACTCAATTGATACTCTATACTGAGACTCTGTAATGAGACTCTATAATGAGACTCTATAATGAGATTCTATAATGAGACTCTATAATGAGATTCTTTAATGAGGCACTCAATTGATACTCTATACTGAGACTCTGTAATGAGACTCTATAATGAGACTCTATAATGAGACTCTATAATGAGATTCTTTAATGAGGCACTCAATTGATACTCTATAATGAGACTCTATACTGAGACGAGATAATGAGACTCTTAACTGAGATTCTATACTGAGACTCTATACTGTGACTACATGCTGAGATTCTATAACGAGACTCTACAATGAGACTCTATGATGAGATTCTATAATGATATCCTATAATAAGACTCTATAATGAGATTCAATAAGAGACACTATAATAGGACTATATAATGAGGCTCTATACTGAGACTATATACTGAGACTCTATATTGAGATTCTATGAGACTCTATAATGAGGCTCTATACTGAGTTTCTATACTGAGACTCTATAATGAGACTGTATATTGAGATTCTATGAGACTCTATAATGAGACTCTATAATGACTCTATCTTTATGCTGAATCTGGATGATCCATAATTAGACTATATGATGACTCTATAGACTGAATCTGGATGCTCTACAATGACGCTATAATGACTGTAAATTGACTCTATCATTAGACTCTAAAACATCCCTATTATCTATTTTGGTGCTCAAGTAGTTCTGCAAAAATCCTTCCAGGTCGTGATCTTGGTTGTGATCGTGGTCATGATCGTGGTTGTGATCCTGATCATGGTCATGATTGTGGTCATGATCGTGGTTGTGATCCTGATAGTGGTCATGATAGTGGTCATGGTTGTGATCCTGATCGTGGTCGTGATTGTGATCGCGGTCATGATCGTGGTCGTGATCGTGATCGTGGTCGTGGTCATGATCGTGGTCGTGGTCATGATCGTGGTCATGATTGTGGTCGTGGTTGTGATCCTGATCGTGGTCATGATCGTGGTCATGATTGTGGTTGTGATTGTTATCGTGGTTGTGGTTGTGATCCTGATCTTGGTCGTGGTTGTGATCCTGATCGTGGTCGTGGTTGTGATCCTGGTCATGGTTGTGATCCTGGTCATGGTTGTGATCCTGATCGTGGTTGTGATCCTGGTCGTGATCGTGGTTGTGATCCTGATCGTGGTTGTGATCCTGGTCGTGATCGTGGTTGTCATCCTGATTGTGGTTGTCATCCTGATCGTAGGTGTGATCCTGGTCGTGATCGTGGTTGTCATCCTGATCGTGGTTGTGATCCTGATCATGGTTGTGATCCTGATCGTGGTTGTGGTTGTGATTGTGGTTGTGATCCTGATCGTGGTTGTGATCCTGATCGTGGTTGTGATCCTGATCGTGGTCGTGGTTGTGATCGTGGTCGTGGTTGTGATTCTGGTCATGGTTGTGATCCTGATCGTGGTTGTGATCCTGATCGTGGTTGTGATCCTGATCGTGGTCGTGGTTGTGATCCTAATCGTGGTTGTGATCGTGGTTGTGGTCTATGCTCCCAGTTTCACTGTCTGACTCATCTTGGACAGTATATGTAGAGACCAGACACGTCAAGGGGATCCGCCTAACGCTGCAGTGAAGAGACCCAAATGCCTTCAACAACAGAGTAGACAGGACCTCCGATGGAGGAATGACAGAGTATTGAGCAATTATTGTGAAATAAAACATAACTCTTCCCAGAATTAGTCCCATACACACAAACACGCACGCACGCACGCACACACACACACACACACACACACACACACACACACACACACGCATGCACGCACGCACGCACACACACACACACACACACACACATACATACAAGCACACGCACACACATACACACACACACACACACACACACACGCACACACACACACACACACACACACACACACACACACACACACACACACACACACACACACACATACACACATACACACACACACACACACACACACACACACACACACACACACACACACACACACACATACACACATACACACACACACACACACACACACACACACACACACACACACACACATACACACACACACACACACACACACACACACATACACACACACACACACACACACACACACACACATACATACAAGCACACGCACACACATACACACACACACACGCACACACACACACACACACACACACGCACGCACACACACACACACACACACACATACATACAAGCACACGCACACACATACACACACACTCACACACACAGCCGTTTTGTGTAACTCTGCACTGGCTGTTACTGTGAATCAGGGAGGAAACTGGCATCACAATAAAGAAAAGCCTCAACTATCCTGGTGGTGTTCCATGGTTTCCATGGTTTCCCTGTGATGCAGTGAAATAGTTCCAGAAGTTACTTCAAGTCTGTTAATTCTCAAACTAAATCAAAGTCGAACAGAGAAGCAGAAGTCTGTGAAGAAATGTCTCTTTACGTTAACAAAATGGCGTGGCCTTCGCTGGGGATTAAATAATTTGATATATATATTTTTTCATTTAACTTTTATTTTTAACCAGGCAAGTCAGTTAAGAACAAATTATTATTTACAATGATGGCCTACCCCCGGCCAAACACGGATGATGCTGGGCCAATTGTGCACCGCCCTATGGGACTCCCAGTCACGAACGGTTGAAGAAACTAAAATGAATCCAATAAAGAAATCGAGAGCTGGGCATATAGAGAGGTGGGCATATAGAGAGCTGGGCATATAGAGAGCTGGGCATATAGAGAGCTGGGCATATAGAGAGGTGGGCATATAGAGAGCTGGGCATATAGAGAGCTGGGCATATAGAGAGGTGGGCATATAGAGAGCTGGGCATATAGAGAGCTGGGCATATAGAGAGGTGGGCATATAGAGAGCTGGGCATATAGAGAGCTGGGCATATAGAGAGCTGGGCATATAGAGAGGTGGGCATATAGAGAGCTGGGCATATAGAGAGCTGGGCATATAGAGAGCTGGGCATATAGAGAGGTGGGCATATAGAGAGCTGGGCATATAGAGAGCTGGGCATATAGAGAGCTGGGCATATAGAGAGGTGGGCATATAGAGAGCTGGGCATATAGAGAACTGGGCATATAGAGAGCTGGGCATATAGAGAGCTGGGCATATAGAGAGGTGGGCATATAGAGAGCTGGGCATATAGAGAGGTGGGCATATAGAGAGCTGGGCATATAGAGAGCTGGGCATATAGAGAGCTTGGGATATAGAGAGTTTGGGATATCAAGAGTTTGGGATATCGAGAGCAGAGCATATAGAGAGCTGGGCATATCAAGAGCTTGGGATATCAAGAGCTTGGGACTGACTATAAGGTTCTGCAAAAAGATGATTCTAAGATTTTTATCTTGTGTTCTCTTGAATTTAATAACAGCATGAATTGGGGCACTTAAGAGTACTATATAGGTGGAGGACAGGTAACAGAACAAGGCTATGTCAATAACTCAAATTTGACCAAAATGCAGATGGAACCTTGTATACTGAGTGAACAAAACACTGAGAGCATCTTCCTAATATTGAGTTGGATTTAACAGGTGGCATCAATAAGGGATCATAGCTTTCACCTGGATTCACCTGATCAGTATAAGTCATGGTAAGAGCAGGTGTACCTAATTTTTTGTACACTCAGTGTATTTTCCCTTCTTGTGTCGTTTTGGGGACCATATAATTAGGAATTAGAATACTTAATAGGATCTATATGGTGGTGACGGTCAGGGTAGCCTAGTGGCGGCAGGGTATCCTAGTGGTTAGAGCGTTGGACTAGTAACCGAAATGTTGCAAGTTCCAATCCCCGAGCTGACAAGGTACAAATCTGTTGTTCTGCCCCTGAACAGGCAGTTAACCAACCCACTGTTCCTAGACTGTCATTGAAAATAAGAATTTGTTCTTAACTGACTTGCCTAGTTAAATAAAGGTAAAATAAATACATTTGTGTTGTGGAAATTTCAACGACACCCTGGCTTCTGTGTTCGGGCAACACCACGTAATGTTGAGAGCAGAGGCTGGAGGGGACAGTCAGAGGACTTAGAGTCTCTAGTGATATGTTTTAAAGACTCCTACTGTAGAAGGGATGTGATGATTACTACAGCAGCTGGCGTAGAGAGAGACAAGACATCTGAAGACGTTCTCCTAGGACCCGCACTGTTTGCTGTTTCAATGGAAAACCTTCAGAGGCGAAGTACAGCTGCTGTAAGTCAGTCATTTTAGATACATTATCAATCCATGTTGTTTTCAGTGATTTTATCGAGGTCGGGCCAATTCCATTATGATTCAGTTAACGCAGGAAGTAAACTGAATTCCACTAAAGGCCACTGAATTGACTAAATTGAAATGGAACTCGCCCCAAACCTGGATGTTATCTTCCTCTTCCTCAAAGCCAAATGAACCTCTGATAATTAACCTAATACTATAATCAGATAATTATTATCTTAACTCACCTATACAAAGTTTTAAAAAATCATTGATCTATCTATACAGAGTTGAGAGAGAGGAGATGGAGAGAGGAGAGAGGAGAGAGAGAGTGAGTGGCCAGTGAAGAGGGAGAGAGGAGAGAGGAGAGAGGAGAGAGAGAGCGAGAGAGAGAGAGAGAGAGAGAGAGCGAGAGAGTGTGTGAGAGAGAGAGAGAGAGAGAGAGAGAGAGAGAGAGAGAGAGAGAGAGAGAGGAGACACATTGCACACGCTATGGCCAAATATTGTTCTGTAGTGATTCTCTGGGGTGAAAATTGTCCTGTAGCGGTTCTGTGGGGTGATTATTGTCCTGTAGTGGTTCTGTGGGGTAAATATTGTTCTGTGATGTGAATATTGTTCTGTAGTGGTTCTGTGGTGTCAATGTTGCCCTGTAGTGGTTCTGTGGTGTGAATGTTGCCCTGTAGGGGTTCTGTGGTGTGAATATTGTCCTGTAGTGGTGCATTGGGCTAAATAGGACACCAACCCTCTGCTCTACAGCCGGCCATTTGACTGAAGACAAGGCTAGTTGTTCCACAAGTGTCCCCCCGAATGAGCAGCAGGCACCGTGCCTCTGATTAGGCTCCCATGTGAAAGAGGTTCTTTCTTGTCCCTGAGAGGACATTCCAGACCATTAGAAGAAGAGGTGGAGGAACGGAGGAATGAGAGGGGCTCTGTTTGCCTCTCGATGATGACCTCTCGCTCCGGGGGTCAGTCACAGTGATGGCGTCTGCAGCATGATACCTGAGAGGACTGGCCAATGAGATGGGATACAAGTGATGTGATCCGATCAAAATATGTCGTAATCAATCGTATGTAGATAAATAAATTACAATGCCAGGAACAAGTCAGTATAGGTTAGTTTAGTCGAGTTTATGATTACATGCAGTGTTGAACTAGTGACCTCGCTCAAACAGCGCCTGATATTGCGACATGGGAGAAGAGGACTGTTATTAATGTTGGTGGCTGACACATCATTTGAGATGTGAAACCCCCCCCACTAACAAAATCCATCCTTCGGACAAATCATACCAATGTTTTAAGACACTGGATCAGAGTGATGTCTGTATTCTTATCTCCGACTTAATAATCATGACAAAACAGTTTAATGGTCCCATGTCATTGATTATGTGACTGCTCGGCATCTGACCGTAAGGCGCTACAGAGGGTAGTGCGAACGGCCCCAGTACATCACTGGGGCCAAGCTTCCTGCCATCCAGGACCTCTATAATAGGCGGTGTCAGAGGAAAGCCCATAAAATTGTCAGGGACTCCAGTCACCCAAGTTATAGACTTGTTTTCTCTGCTACCGCACGGCAAGCGGTGCCGGAGCGCCAAGTCTAGAACCAACAGCTTTTACCCCCAAGCCATTAGACTGCTGAACAATTCCGATAATTGCCACCGGACAATTTACATTGACCCCCCCCCCTTTGTACACTGCTGCTACTCTCTGTTTATTATCTATGCATAGTCACTTCACCCCCACCTTGAACTGCACTGTTGGTTAAGGGCTTGTAAGTAAAGCATTTCACTGTAAAGTCTACACTTGTTGTGTTCGGCACACGTGACAATTAAAGTTTGATTTGAAGTCCATGTGTTCCATCACAAATCAAAAATAAAATTTTATTGGTCACATAGATATGGTTAGCAGATGTTAATGCGAGTGTAGCGAAATTATTGTGTTTCTAGTTCCGACTATGCAGTAATATCTAACACGTAATCTAACAAATTCACAACCTTATTACCTTATACACACAAATACACACAAATGCAAAGGGATGAATAGAATATGTACATATAAATATATGGATGAGCGACGGCCGTGAGGCACAGGCAAGATGCAGTAGATGGTATAGAGTACAGTATATACAGATGAGATGAGTAATGTAGGATATATAGACATTATTAAAGTGGCATTATTTAAAGTGACTAGTGATACCTTAATTAAATCAATGTATTAAAATGGCCAGAGAGTTGAGTCTGTATGTTGGCAGCATCCACTCTGTGCAAATGATGGCTGTTTTACAGTCTGATGGCCTTGAGATAGAAGCTGTTTTTCAGTCCCAGCTTTGATGCACCTGTACTGACCTCGCCTTCTGGATGATAGCGGTGTGAACAGGCAGTGGCTTGGGTGGTTGATGTCCTTGATGATCTTTTTGGTCTTCCTGTGACATCGGGTGGTGTAGGTGTCCTGGAGGGCAGGTAGTTTTCCCCCAGTGATGCGTTGTGCAGACCTCACTACCCTCTGGAAAGCCTTGCGGTTGTGGGCAGAGCATTTGCCGCACCAGGCGGTGATACAGCCCGACAGGATGCTCTCAATGGTGCATCTGTAAAAGTGTGTGAGTGTTTTAGATGACAAGCCAAATTTCTTCAGCCTCCTGAGGTTGAAGAGGCGCTGTTGCGCCTTCTTCACCACGCTGTCTGTGTGGGTGGACCATTTCAGTTTGTCAGTGATGTGTACGCCGAGGAAATTAAAACTTTCCACCTTCTCCTCTACTGTCCCGTCGATGTGGATAGGGGGGTGCTCCCTCTAGCTGTTTCTTGAAGTCCACAATCATCTCCTTAGTTTTGTTGACATTGAGTGTGAGGTTATTTTCCTGACACCACACTCCGAGGGCCCTCACCTCCTCCCTGTAGGCCGTCTCGTCGTTGTTGGTAATCAAGCCTACCACTGTAGTGTCGTCTGCAAACATGATGATTGAGTTGCATGGCCACGCAGTCATGGGTGAACAGGGAGATTGTGATTGCGTCGTCTGTGGACCTATTGGGGCGGTAAGCAAATTGGACTGGGTCTAGGGTGTCAGGTAGGGTGGAGGTGATATGGTCCTTGACTAGTCTCTCAAAGCACTTCATGATGACGGAAGTGAGTCGTTTAGCTCAGTAACCTTAGCTTTCTTGGGAACTGGAACAATGGTGGCCCTCTTGAAGCATGTGGGAACAACAGACTGGGATAAGGATTGATTGAATATGTCCGTAAACACACCAGCCAGCTGGTCTGCGCATGCTCTGAGGGCGCGGCTGGGGATGCCGTCTGGGCCGGCAGCCTTGCGAGGGTTAACACATTTAAATGCTTTACTCACATTGGCTGCGGTGAAGGAGAGTCCACAGGTTTTGGTAGCGGTCCGTGTCGTTGGCACTGTATTGTCCTCGAAGCAAAGAAGTTATTTAGTTTGTCTTGGAGCAAGACATCGTGGTCCTTGACGGGGCTGGTTTTCTTTTTGTAATCCATGATTGACTGTAGACCCTGCCACATACCTCTCGTGTCTGAGCCGTTGAATTGCGACTCTACTTTGTCTCTATACTGACGCTTAGCTTGTTTGATTGCCTTGCGGAGGGAATAGCTACACTGTTTGTATTCGGTCATGTTTCTGGTTGCCTTGCCCTGATTAAAAGCAGTGGTTTGCGCTTTCAGTTTTGCACGACTGCTGCCATCTATCTACGGTTTCTGGTTGGGGAAGGTTTTAATAGTTGCTGTGGGTACAACATCACCGATGCACTTGCTAAGGTAACTGATATAGCTGAGACAGACTGTAGCTAACTGAATATAGCTGAGACAGACTGTAGCTAACTGAATATAGCTGAGACAGACTGTAGCTAACTGAATATAGCTGAGACAGACTGTAGGTAACTGAATATAGCTGAGACAGACTGTAGGTAACTGAATATAGCTGAGACAGACTGTAGCTAACTGAATATAGCTGAGACAGACTGTAGGTAACTGAATATAGCTGAGACAGACTGTAGGTAACTGAATATAGCTGAGACAGACTGTAGCTAACTGAATATAGCTGAGACAGACTGTAGCTAACTGAATATAGCTGAGACAGACTGTAGCTAACTGAATATAGCTGAGACAGACTGTAGCTAACTGAATATAGCTGAGATAGACTGTAGCTAACTGAATATAGCTGAGACAGACTGTAGCTAACTGAATATAGCTGAGACAGACTGTAGCTAACTGAATATAGCTGAGACAGACTGTAGCTAACTGAATATAGCTGAGACCGACTGTAGGTAACTGAATATAGCTGAGACAGACTGTAGCTAACTGAATATAGCTGAGATAGACTGTAGCTAACTGAATATAGCTGAGACAGACTGTAGCTAACTGAATATAGCTGAGACAGACTGTAGCTAACTGAATATAGCTGAGATAGACTGTAGCTAACTGAATATAGCTGAGACAGACTGTAGCTAACTGAATATAGCTGAGACAGACTGTAGCTAACTGAATATAGCTGAGACAGACTGTAGGTAACTGAATATAGCTGAGACAGACTGTAGCTAACTGAATATAGCTGAGACAGACTGTAGGTAACTGAATATAGCTGAGACAGACTGTAGCTAACTGAATATAGCTGAGATAGACTGTAGGTAACTGAATATAGCTGAGATAGACTGTAGCTAACTGAATATAGCTGAGACAGACTGTAGCTAACTGAATATAGCTGAGATAGACTGTAGCTAACTGAATATAGCTGAGACAGACTGTAGCTAACTGAATATAGCTGAGATAGACTGTAGCTAACTGAATATAGCTGAGATAGACTGTAGCTAACTGAATATAGCTGAGATAGACTGTAGGTAACTGAATATAGCTGAGATAGACTGTAGGTAACTGAATATAGCTGAGATAGACTGTAGGTAACTGAATATAGCTGAGACAGACTGTAGCTAACCATCGGGTTGCCAGGGGGAGGGTCATGAAATCCAAACAGGCAGGTCGTGGTGTCCTCTGTTCTCCTGGCTCCACTGAGCCCTGAATACTTTTAGACCAGTGAGGGGGACCTCTGGCCTCGCTATAATCGCTGGCCACAACCATTACTGATCCCACCATGTCTTTCTGTTTAACCTCCCCTTTAATGTGATTAACATTGTCTTCCTGTTTAACCTCCCCTTTAATGTGATTAACATTGTCTTCCTGTTTAACCTCCCCTTTAATGTGATTAACATTGTCTTCCTGTTTAACCTCCCCTTTAATGTGATTAACATTGTCTTCCTGTTTAACCTCCCCTTTAACGTGATTAACATTGTCTTCCTGTTTAACCTCCCCTTTAACGTGATTAACATTGTCTTCCTGTTTAACCTCCCCTTTAATGTGATTAACATTAGCCTGAGGCCTGAGGGTGAGAGAGGGGATGGGGGTGAGGTGGATAAGGGATGGGGGATAGGGGATAGAGGATAGTGGATAGAGGAATGGGGGATAAGGGGATGGGGGATAGCGGAATGGGGGATAGTGGATAGGGGGATAGGGGATAGAGGATAGGGGATAGAGGAATGGGGGATAGGGGATAGAGGATAGGGGACACAGGAAAGGGGGATACCTAGTCAGTTGTACAACTGAATGCCTTCAGCTGAAATGTGTATTTGGTGCACGGGAACAGTGGGTTAACTGGTCTAGGAACAGTGGGTTAACTGGTCTAGGAACAGTGGGTTAACTGCCATGCTCATCAGCAGAACGACAGATTTTTACCTTGTCAGATCGAGGATTCAATCCAGCAATCTTTCGGTTACTGACCCAACACTCTAACCACTAGGATATGGGATAGAGGATAGAGGATAGGGAAATGGGGGATAAGGGAATGGGGGATAGGGGGATGGGGGATAGAGCAATGGGGGATAGGGGATGGGGGATAGGGGATAGGGGATAGTGGATAGAGGAATGGGGGATAGGGGGATGGGGGATAGAGGAATGGGGGATAGTGGATAGGGGGATAGAGGATAGGGGATAGAGGAATGGGGGATAGGGGGGTGGGGGATAGAGGAATGGGGGATAGGGGGATAGGGGGATAGGGGATAGTGGATAGGGGGATAGGGGATAGAGGATAGGGGATAGAGGAATGGGGATAGGGGGGTGGGGGATAGAGGAATGGGGGATATGGGGATAGGGGATAGAGGAATGGGGGATAGAGGAATGGGGGATAGGGGGGGATAGGGGATAGAGAATAGGGGAATGGGGGATGGGGGATGGGGGATAGAGGATAGAGAATAGGGGAATGGGGGATAGGGGATAGAGAATAGGGGAATGGGGGATAGGGGGATAGGGGATAGAGGAATGGGGGATAGAGGAATGGGGGATAGGGGGGGGATAGGGGATGGGGGATAGAGGAATGGGGGATAGGGGGATAGGGGATAGAGAATAGGGGAATGGGGGATAGGGGGATAGGGGATAGAGGATAGGGGAATGGGGGATAGGGGATAGAGAATAGGGGAATGGGGGATAGGGGGATAGGGGATAGAGGAATGGGGGATAGAGGAATGGGGGATAGGGGGGGGATAGGGGATGGGGGATAGGGGATAGAGGATAGGGGATAGAGGAATGGGGGATAGGGGTTGGGGGATAGAGGAATGGGGGATAGGGGGATAGGGGATAGAGGAATGGGGGATAGAGGATATAGCACAGAGGATAGAGGATAGGGGATAGAGGATATGGGATAGAGGACAGGGGATAGAGGAATGGGGGATAGGGGGATAGGGGATAGTGGATAGGGGGATAGGGGATAGAGGACTGGGGGACAGGGGGATAGGGGATGGGGGATAATGGATAGGGGATAGAGGATAGGAGATGGAGGATAGGGGATAGAAGATAGAGGATAGGGGATAGAGGAATGGGGATAGGGGGATAGGGGATATAGGAATGGGGGATAGGGGGATGGGGATAGAGGGATTGGGGATAGGGGATACAGGACAGAGGATAGATGATAGGGGATAGAGGATAGGGGATAGATGATAGGGGATAGGGGATAGGGGGATAGGGGATAGAGGAATGGGGGATAGAGGATAGGGGATAGGGGAATGGGGGATAGGGGATAGAGAATAAGGGAATGGGGGATAGGGGGATAGGGGATAGAGGAATTGGGGATAGGGGAATGGGGGATAGGGGGATAAAGGATGGAGGATAGGGGATAGAGGATAGAGGATAGAGGATAGAGGAATGGGGGGTAGAGGATAGGGGAATGGGGGATAGGGGGATGGAGGATAGGGGATAGAGGATAGGGGATAGGGGATAGAGGATAGGGGAATAGAGGATAGGGGAATGAGGGATAGGGGATAGAGGATAGGGGAATGGGGGATAGGGGGATAGGGGATAGAGGATATGGGATAGAGGACAGGGGATAGAGGAATGGGGGATAGGGGGATAGGGGATAGTGGATAGGGGGATAGGGGATAGAGGACTGGGGGACAGGGGGATAGGGGATGGGGGATAATGGATAGGGGATAGAGGATAGAGGATAGGAGATGGAGGATAGGGGATAGAAGATAGAGGATAGGGGATAGAGGAATGGGGATAGGGGGATAGGGGATATAGGAATGGGGGATAGGGGGATGGGGATAGAGGGATTGGGGATAGGGGATACAGGACAGAGGATAGATGATAGGGGATAGAGGATAGGGGATAGATGATAGGGGATAGGGGATAGGGGGATAGGGGATAGAGGAATGGGGGATAGAGGATAGGGGATAGGGGAATGGGGGATAGAGGATAGGGGAATGGGGGATAGGGGATAGAGAATAGGGGAATGGGGGATAGGGGGATAGGGGATAGAGGAATTGGGGATAGTGGATAGGGGAATGGGGGATAGGGGGATAGAGGATAGAGGATAGGGGATAGAGGATAGAGGATAGAGGAATGGGGGTAGAGGATAGGGGAATGGGGGATAGGGGGATGGAGGATAGGGGATAGAGGATAGGGGATAGGGGATAGAGGATAGGGGAATAGAGGATAGGGGAATGAGGGATAGAGGATAGGGGAATGGGGGATAGGGGGATAGGGGATAGAGGATATGGGATAGAGGACAGGGGATAGAGGAATGGGGGATAGGGGGATAGGGGATAGTGGATAGGGGGATAGGGGATAGAGGACTGGGGGACAGGGGGATAGGGGATGGGGGATAATGGATAGGGGATAGAGGATAGAGGATAGGAGATGGAGGATAGGGGATAGAAGATAGAGGATAGGGGATAGAGGAATGGGGATAGGGGGATAGGGGATATAGGAATGGGGGATAGGGGGATGGGGATAGAGGGATTGGGGATAGGGGATACAGGACAGAGGATAGATGATAGGGGATAGAGGATAGGGGATAGATGATAGGGGATAGGGGATAGGGGGATAGGGGATAGAGGAATGGGGGATAGAGGATAGGGGATAGGGGAATGGGGGATAGAGGATAGGGGAATGGGGGATAGGGGATAGAGAATAGGGGAATGGGGGATAGGGGGATAGGGGATAGAGGAATTGGGGATAGGGGATAGGGGAATGGGGGATAGGGGGATAGAGGATAGAGGATAGGGGATAGAGGATAGAGGATAGAGGAATGGGGGGTAGAGGATAGGGGAATGGGGGATAGGGGGATGGAGGATAGGGGATAGAGGATAGGGGATAGGGGATAGAGGATATGGGATAGAGGACAGGGGATAGAGGAATGGGGGATAGGGGGATAGGGGATAGTGGATAGGGGGATAGGGGATAGAGGACTGGGGGACAGGGGATAGGGGATGGGGGATAATGGATAGGGGATAGAGGATAGAGGATAGGAGATGGAGGATAGGGGATAGAAGATAGAGGATAGGGGATAGAGGAATGGGGATAGGGGATAGGGGATATAGGAATGGGGGATAGGGGGATGGGGATAGAGGGATTGGGGATAGGGGATACAGGACAGAGGATAGATGATAGGGGATAGAGGATAGGGGATAGATGATAGGGGATAGGGGATAGGGGGATAGGGGATAGAGGAATGGGGGATAGAGGATAGGGGATAGGGGAATGGGGGATAGAGGATAGGGGAATGGGGGATAGGGGATAGAGAATAGGGGAATGGGGGATAGGGGGATAGTGGATAGAGGAATTGGGGATAGGGGATAGGGGATAGGGGGATAGGGGATAGAGGAATGGGGGATAGAGGATAGGGGATAGGGGAATGGGGGATAGAGGATAGGGGAATGGGGGATAGGGGATAGAGAATAGGGGAATGGGGGATAGGGGGATAGGGGATAGAGGAATTGGGGATAGGGGATAGGGGAATGGGGGATAGGGGGATAGAGGATAGAGGATAGGGGATAGAGGATAGTGGATAGAGGATAGAGGAATGGGGGGTAGAGGATAGGGGAATGGGGGATAGGGGGATGGAGGATAGGGGATAGAGGATAGGGGATAGGGGATAGAGGATATGGGATAGAGGACAGGGGATAGAGGAATGGGGGATAGGGGGATAGGGGATAGTGGATAGGGGGATAGGGGATAGAGGACTGGGGGACAGGGGGATAGGGGATGGGGGATAATGGATAGGGGATAGAGGATAGAGGATAGGAGATGGAGGATAGGGGATAGAAGATAGAGGATAGGGGATAGAGGAATGGGGATAGGGGGATAGGGGATATAGGAATGGGGGATAGGGGGATGGGGATAGAGGGATTGGGGATAGG
The DNA here is from genome assembly GCF_013265735.2 of Oncorhynchus mykiss. Taxonomy (NCBI): domain Eukaryota; kingdom Metazoa; phylum Chordata; class Actinopteri; order Salmoniformes; family Salmonidae; genus Oncorhynchus; species Oncorhynchus mykiss. The sequence continues at coordinate 98,389,346 of NC_048566.1, forward strand.
GGATACAGGACAGAGGATAGATGATAGGGGATAGAGGATAGGGGATAGATGATAGGGGATAGGGGATAGGGGGATAGGGGATAGAGGAATGGGGGATAGAGGATAGGGGATAGGGGAATGGGGGATAGAGGATAGGGGAATGGGGGATAGGGGATAGAGAATAGGGGAATGGGGGATAGGGGGATAGTGGATAGAGGAATTGGGGATAGGGGATAGGGGAATGGGGGATAGGGGGATAGAGGATAGAGGATAGGGGATAGAGGATAGAGGATAGAGGATAGAGGAATGGGGGGTAGAGGATAGGGGAATGGGGGATAGGGGGATGGAGGATAGGGGATAGAGGATAGGGGATAGGGGATAGAGGATAGGGGATAGAGGACAGGGGAATAGAGGATAGGGGAATGAGGGATAGGGGATAGAGGATAGGGGAATGGGGGATAGGGGGATAGGGGATAGAGGAATGGGGGATAGGGGATAGGGGAATGGGGGATAGGGGGATAGGGGATAGAGGAATGGGGGATAGGGGAATGGGGGATAGGGGATAGAGGATTTGGGGGACAGAGGAATGGGGGATATGGGAAAGAGGATAGGGGGATAGAGGATAGGGGATAGAGGATAGAGGATAGGGGATTGGTGGAATGGGGGAATGGGGGATAGGGGATGGGGGATAGAGGATAGGGGGATAGGGGATAGGGGATAGAGGAATGTGGGATAGGGAGGTGGGGATAGATGATAGAGGATAGGGGATAGGGGATAGAGGATAGGGGATAGGGGAATGGGGATATGGGATAGGGGATAGGGGGATAGAGGATAGGTGATAGAGGATAGAGGATAGAGGATAGGGGATAGGGGATAGAGGATAGGGGATAAGGGATAGAGGATAGAGGATAGGGGATAGTGGATAGGGGGATAGGGGATAGAGGAATGGGGGACAGGGGGATAGGGGATAGTGGATAGGGGATAGAGGATAGGGGATAGAGGAATGGGGGATAGGGGGATAGGGGATAGGGGAATGGGGGATAGGTGTATAGGGGATAGAGGAATGTGGGATAGGGGATAGGGGAATGGGGGATAGGGGACTGGGGATAAAGGAATGGAGGATAGGGGATAGAGGATAGGGGGATAGAGTATAGGGGATAGAGGATAGAGGATAGGGGATTGGTGGAATGGGGGAATGGGGGATAGGGGATGGGGGATAAAGGATAGGGGGATAGGGGATAGGGGATAGAGGAATTTGGGATAGGGAGGTGGGGATAGAGGATAGAGGATAGGGGATAGGGGATAGAGGATAGGGGATAGAGGATAGGGGATAGAGGATAGAGGATAGGGGAATGGGGGATATGGGATAGGGGATAGGGGGATAGAGGATAGGGGATAGATGATAGAGGATAGGGGATAGAGGATAGAGGATAGGTGAATGGGGGATATGGGATAGGGGATAGAGGATAGGGGATAGAGGATAGAGGATAGGGGATAGAGGATAGAGGATAGGCGAATGGGGGATATGGGATAGGGGATAGAGGATAGGGGATAGAGGATAGAGGATAGCGGATAGGGGATAGAGGATAGCGGATAGGGGATAGGGATAGAGGATAGACGACAGGGGATAGAGGATAGAGGACAGGGGATAGGGGATAGGGGATAGGGGATAGGGGATAGAGGATAGAGGACAGGGGATAGGGGATAGGGGAAAGGGGGATAAGGGATATGGGATATGGGGATAGAGGATAGAGGATAGAGGATAGCGGATAGGGGATAGAGGATAGGGGATAGAGGATAGAGGATAGGGGATAGGCGTTAGAGGATAGGGGATAGGGGATAGGGGATAGAGGATAGGGGATAGAGGATAGGGGATAGAGGATAGGGGATAGGGGATAGGGGTTAGAGGATAGGGGATAGAGGATAGGGGATAGGGGATAGAGGATAGAGGATAGGGGATAGAGGATAGGGGATAGAGGATAGAGGATAGGGGATAGGGGATAGAGGATAGAGGACAGAGGATAGAGGATAGGGGATAGAGGATAGAGGATAGAGGATAGGGGATAGAGGATAGAGGATAGAGGATAGGGGATAGGGGATAGAGGATAGAGGATAGGGGATAGAGGATGGGGATAGAGGATAGAGGATAGGGGATAGGGGATAGAGAATAGAGGACAGAGGATAGAGGATAGGGGATAGAGGATAGAGGATAGGGGATAGGCGTTAGAGGATAGGGGATAGGGGATAGGGGATAGGGGATAGAGGATAGGGGATAGGGGATAGAGGATAGGGGATAGAGGATAGGGGATAGGGGTTAGAGGATAGGGGATAGGGGTTAGAGGATAGGGGATATAGGATAGAGGATAGGGGATAGAGGATAGGGGATAGAGGATAGAGGATAGGGGAAAGGGGGATAAGGGATAGGGGATATGGGGATAGAGGATAGAGGATAGAGGATAGCGGATAGGGGATAGAGGATAGGGGATAGAGGATAGAGGATAGGGGATAGGGGATAGAGGATAGGGGATAGGGGATAGAGGATAGGGGATAGAGGATAGGGGATAGGGGATAGGAGTTAGAGGATAGGGGATAGAGGATAGAGGATAGGGGATAGAGGATAGGGGATAGAGGATAGAGGATAGAGAATAGGGGATAGGGGATAGAGGATAGAGGATAGGGGATAGAGGATAGGGGATAGAGGATAGAGGATAGAGGATAGAGGATAGGGGATAGGGGATAGAGGATAGAGGACAGAGGATAGAGGATAGGGGATAGAGGATAGAGGATAGGGGATAGAGGATAGAGGATAGGGGATAGGCATTAGAGGATATGGGATAGGGGATAGGGGATAGGGGATAGAGGATAGGGGATAGAGGATAGGGGATAGAGGATAGGGGTTAGAGGATAGGGGATAGAGGATAGGGGATAGGGGAATGGGGGATATGGGATAGGGGATAGGGGGATAGAGGATAGGGGATAGAGGATAGAGGATAGAGGATAGGGGATAGGGGATAGAGGATAGGGGATAAGGGATAGAGGATAGAGGATAGGGGATAGTGGATAGGGGATAGGGGATAGAGGAATGGGGGACAGGGGGATAGGGGATAGTGGATAGGGGATAGAGGATAGGGGATAGAGGAATGGGGGATAGGGGGATAGCGGAGAGAGGAATGGGGGATAGGGGGATGGGGATAGAGGAATTGGGGATAGGGGATATGGGATACAGGACAGAGGATAGAGGATAGGGGATAGAGGATAGGGGATAGAGGATAGAGGATAGAGGATAGGGGATAGAGGATAGGGGATAGAGGATAGAGGAATGGGGGATAGAGGATAGGGGAATGGGGGATAGGGGATAGAGGATAAGGGAATGGGGGATAGGGGGATAGGGGATATAGGAATGGGGGATAGGGGATAGGGGAATGGGGGATAGGTTGATAGGGGATAGAGGAATGTGGGATAGGGGATAGGGGAATATGGGATAGGGGACTGGGGATAAAGGAATGGAGGATAGGGGATAGAGGATAGGGGGATAGATTGTAGGGGATAGAGGATAGAGGATAGGGGATTGGTGGAATGGGGGATAGGGGATGGGGGATAAAGGATAGGGGGATAGGGGATAGGGGATAGAGGATAGGGGATAGGGGATAGGGGTTAGAGGATAGGGGATAGAGGATAGAGGATAGAGGATAGGGGATAGGGGATAGAGGATAGAGGATAGGGGATAGAGGATAGGGGATAGAGGATAGAGGATAGGGGATAGGGGATAGAGGATAGAGGACAGAGGATAGAGGATAGGGGATAGAGGATAGGGGATAGAGGATAGAGGATAGAGGATAGGGGATAGGGGATAGAGGATAGGGGATAGGGGATAGAGGATAGAGGATAGGGGATAGAGGATAGAGGACAGAGGATAGAGGATAGGGGATAGAGGATAGGGGATAGAGGATAGAGGATAGGGGATAGAAGTTAGAGGATAGGGGATAGGGGATAGGGGATAGGGGATAGAGGATAGGGGATAGGGGATAGAGGATAGGGGATAGAGGATAGGGGATAGGGGATAGGGGTTAGAGGATAGGGGATATAGGATAGAGGATAGGGGATAGAGGATAGGGGATAGAGGATAGAGGATAGAGGATAGGGGAAAGGGGGATAGGGGATATGGGGATAGAGGATAGAGGATAGCGGATAGGGGATAGAGGATAGGGGATAGAGGATAGAGGATAGGGGATAGAGGATAGGGGATAGGGGATAGGGGATAGGAGTTAGAGGATAGGGGATAGAGGATAGAGGATAGGGGATAGAGGATAGGGGATAGAGGATAGAGGATAGAGGATAGGGGATAGGGGATAGGGGATAGAGGATAGGGGATAGGGGATAGAGGATAGGGGATAGAGGATAGGGGATAGGGGATAGGAGTTAGAGGATAGGGGATAGAGGATAGAGGATAGGGGATAGAGGATAGGGGATAGAGGATAGAGGATAGAGGATAGGGGATAGGGGATAGAGGATAGAGGATAGGGGATAGAGGATAGGGGATAGAGGATAGAGGATAGGGGATAGGGGATAGAGGATAGAGGACAGAGGATAGAGGATAGGGGATAGAGGATAGAGGATAGGGGATAGAGGATAGGGGATAGGCGTTAGAGGATATGGGATAGGGGATAGGGGATAGGGGATAGAGGATAGGGGTTAGAGGATAGGGGATAGAGGATAGGGGATAGGGGAATGGGGGATATGGGATAGGGGGATAGAGGATAGGGGATAGAGGATAGGGGATAGAGGATAGAGGATAGAGGATAGGGGAAAGGGGGATAAGGGATAGGGGATATGGGGATAGAGGATAGAGGATAGAGGATAGCGGATAGGGGATAGAGGATAGGGGATAGAGGATAGAGGATAGGGGATAGAGGATAGGGGATAGGGGATAGGAGTTAGAGGATAGGGGATAGAGGATAGAGGATAGGGGATAGAGGATAGGGGATAGAGGATAGAGGATAGAGGATAGGGGATAGGGGATAGGGGATAGAGGATAGGGGATAGGGGATAGAGGATAGGGGATAGAGGATAGGGGATAGGGGATAGGAGTTAGAGGATAGGGGATAGAGGATAGAGGATAGGGGATAGAGGATAGGGGATAGAGGATAGAGGATAGAGGATAGGGGATAGGGGATAGAGGATAGAGGATAGGGGATAGAGGATAGGGGATAGAGGATAGAGGATAGAGGATAGAGGATAGGGGATAGAGGATAGAGGACAGAGGATAGAGGATAGGGGATAGAGGATAGGGGATAGAGGATAGAGGATAGGGGATAGGCGTTAGAGGATATGGGATAGGGGATAGGGGATAGGGGATAGAGGATAGGGGATAGAGGATAGGGGATAGAGGATAGGGGTTAGAGGATAGGGGATAGAGGATAGGGGATAGGGGAATGGGGGATAGGGGATAGGGGGATAGAGGATAGGGGATAGAGGATAGAGGATAGAGGATAGGGGATAGGGGATAGAGGATAGGGGATAAGGGATAGAGGATAGAGGATATGGGATAGTGGATAGGGGGATAGGGGATAGAGGAATGGGGGACAGGGGGATAGGGGATAGTGGATAGGGGATAGAGGATAGGGGATAGAGGAATGGGGGATAGGGGGATAGCGGAGAGAGGAATGGGGGATAGGGGGATGGGGATAGAGGAATTGGGGATAGGGGATATGGGATACAGGACAGAGGATAGAGGATAGGGGATAGAGGATAGGGGATAGAGGATAGAGGATAGAGGATAGGGGATAGAGGATAGGGGATAGAGGATAGAGGAATGGGGGATAGAGGATAGGGGAATGGGGGATAGGGGATAGAGGATAAGGGAATGGGGGATAGGGGGATAGGGGATATAGGAATGGGGGATAGGGGATAGGGGAATGGGGGATAGGTTGATAGGGGATAGAGGAATGTGGGATAGGGGATAGGGGAATGGGGGATAGGGGATAGGGGACTGGGGATAAAGGAATGGAGGATAGGGGATAGAGGATAGGGGGATAGATTGTAGGGGATAGAGGATAGGGGATTGGTGGAATGGGGGAATGGGGGATAGGGGATGGGGGATAAAGGATAGGGGGATAGGGGATAGGGGATAGAGGATAGGGGATAGAGGATAGGGGATAGGGGATAGGGGTTAGAGGATAGGGGATAGAGGATAGAGGATAGAGGATAGGGGATAGGGGATAGAGGATAGAGGATAGGGGATAGAGGATAGGGGATAGAGGATAGAGGATAGGGGATAGGGGACAGAGGATAGAGGACAGAGGATAGAGGATAGGGGATAGAGGATAGAGGATAGAGGATAGGGGATAGAGGATAGAGGATAGAGGATAGGGGATAGGGGATAGAGGATAGAGGATAGGGGATAGAGGATAGGGGATAGAGGATAGAGGATAGGGGATAGGGGATAGAGGATAGAGGACAGAGGATAGAGGATAGAGGATAGAGGATAGGGGATAGAGGATAGAGGATAGGGGATAGGCGTTAGAGGATAGGGGATAGGGGATAGGGGATAGAGGATAGGGGATAGGGGATAGAGGATAGAGGATAGAGGATAGGGGATAGGGGATAGAGGATAGGGGATAGGGGATAGAGGATAGGGGATAGAGGATAGGGGATAGAGGATAGAGGATAGAGGATAGGGGAAAGGGGGATAGGGGATATGGGGATAGAGGATAGAGGATAGAGGATAGCGGATAGGGGATAGAGGATAGGGGATAGAGGATAGAGGATAGGGGATAGAGGATAGGGGATAGGGGATAGGAGTTAGAGGATAGGGGATAGAGGATAGAGGATAGGGGATAGAGGATAGGGGATAGAGGATAGAGGATAGAGGATAGGGGATAGGGGATAGAGGATAGGGGATAGGGGATAGAGGATAGGGGATAGAGGATAGGGGATAGGGGATAGGAGTTAGAGGATAGGGGATAGAGGATAGAGGATAGGGGATAGAGGATAGGGGATAGAGGATAGGGGATAGAGGATAGAGGATAGAGGATAGGGGATAGGGGATAGAGGATAGAGGATAGGGGATAGAGGATAGGGGATAGAGGATAGAGGATAGGGGATAGAGGATAGAGGACAGAGGATAGAGGATAGGGGATAGAGGATAGAGGATAGAGGATAGAGGATAGGGGATAGGCGTTAGAGGATATGGGATAGGGGATAGGGGATAGGGGATAGAGGATAGGGGATAGAGGATAGGGGATAGGGGATAGGGGTTAGAGGATAGGGGATAGAGGATAGGGGATAGGGGAATGGGGGATATGGGATAGGGGATAGGGGGATAGAGGATAGGGGATAGAGGATAGGGGATAGAGGATAGAGGATAGAGGATAGGGGAAAGGGGGATAAGGGATAGGGGATATGGGGATAGAGGATAGAGGATAGAGGATAGCGGATAGGGGATAGAGGATAGGGGATAGAGGATAGAGGATAGGGGATAGAGGATAGGGGATAGGAGTTAGAGGATAGGGGATAGAGGATAGAGGATAGGGGATAGAGGATAGGGGATAGAGGATAGAGGATAGGGGATAGGGGATAGGGGATAGAGGATAGGGGATAGAGGATAGGGGATAGGGGATAGGAGTTAGAGGATAGGGGATAGAGGATAGAGGATAGGGGATAGAGGATAGGGGATAGAGGATAGAGGATAGGGGATAGGGGATAGAGGATAGAGGATAGGGGATAGAGGATAGGGGATAGAGGATAGAGGATAGAGGATAGAGGATAGGGGATAGGGGATAGAGGATAGAGGACAGAGGATAGAGGATAGGGGATAGAGGATAGAGGATAGGGGATAGAGGATAGAGGATAGGGGATAGGCGTTAGAGGATATGGGATAGGGGATAGGGGATAGGGGATAGAGGATAGGGGATAGAGGATAGGGGATAGGGGATAGAGGATAGGGGATAGAGGATAGGGGATAGGGGAATGGGGGATATGGGATAGGGGATAGGGGGATAGAGGATAGGGGATAGAGGATAGAGGATAGAGGATAGGGGATAGGGGATAGAGGATAGGGGATAAGGGATAGAGGATAGAGGATAGGGGATAGTGGATAGGGGGATAGGGGATAGAGGAATGGGGGACAGGGGGATAGGGGATAGTGGATAGGGGATAGAGGATAGGGGATAGAGGAATGGGGGATAGGGGGATAGCGGAGAGAGGAATGGGGGATAGGGGGATGGGGATAGAGGAATTGGGGATAGGGGATATGGGATACAGGACAGAGGATAGAGGATAGGGGATAGAGGATAGGGGATAGAGGATAGAGGATAGAGGATAGGGGATAGAGGATAGGGGATAGAGGATAGAGGATAGAGGAATGGGGGATAGAGGATAGGGGAATGGGGGATAGGGGATAGAGGATAAGGGAATGGGGGATAGGGGGATAGGGGATATAGGAATGGGGGATAGGGGATAGGGGAATGGGGGATAGGTTGATAGGGGATAGAGGAATGTGGGATAGGGGAATGGGGGATAGGGGATAGGGGACTGGGGATAAAGGAATGGAGGATAGGGGATAGAGGATAGGGGGATAGATTGTAGGGGATAGAGGATAGAGGATAGGGGATTGGTGGAATGGGGGAATGGGGGATAGGGGATGGGGGATAAAGGATAGGGGGATAGGGGATAGGGGATAGAGGAATTTGGGATAGGGAGGTGGGGATAGAGGATAGAGGATAGGGGATAGAGGATAGAGGATAGGGGAATGGGGGATATGGGATAGGGGATAGGGGGATAGAGGATAGGGGATAGATGATAGAGGATAGGGGATAGAGGATAGAGGATAGGTGAATGGGGGATATGGGATAGGGGATAGAGGATAGGGGATAGAGGATAGAGGATAGGGGATAGAGGATAGAGGATAGGCGAATGGGGGATATGGGATAGGGGATAGGGGATGGAGGATAGAGGATAGCGGATAGGGGATAGGGGATACCTTCAGCAGAGCAGAGAGAGGGGACCAGGTCGACCGACTGTTCCAAGTGAAAGTGGAAGGGGTTGAATATATGTTTGGTATTGGCTGTGTTCTGGGGCTGGTTGGTTTCCAACATCCTGGAAAGCCTAAGGGTAGGTAGAGGTAGAGTAGGGGTTAGATCTTGTGTTACCTTTATTTAGAGAATAAGACATACAATAAGACGTACAAACAGTCCGCTGCTCTGCTGCTGAAACTTGTTACCACCCTTACTCTTGAAACGTTACACAAATGTCTCTGATTCAGAGTCCGACTCACAGACTGTTTGTGACCAATGAACTTGAAACTCTCCTCCCTTTGTCCCTCAGCCCCTTGTCCCATCAGCCCAGTCCTCTCCTCTCTTCGTCCCCCAGCCCAGTCCTCTGCTCTCTTCGTCCCCCAGCCCAGTCCTCTCCTCTCTTCGTCCCCCAGCCCAGTCCTCTCCTCTTTTCGTCCCCCAGCCCAGTCCTCTGCTCTCTTCGTCCCCCAGCCCAGTCCTCTGCTCTCTTCGTCCCCCAGCCCAGTCCTCTGCTCTCTTCGTCCCCCAGCCCAGTCCTCTGCTCTCTTCGTCCCCCAGCCCAGTCCTCTCCTCTCTTCGTCCCCCATCCCAGTCCTCTCCTCTCTTCGTCCCCCAGCCCAGTCCTCTCCTCTCTTCGTCCCCCAGCCCAGTCCTCTGCTCTCTTCGTCCCCCAGCCCAGTCCTCTGCTCTCTTCGTCCCCCAGCCCAGTCCTCTCCTCTCTTCGTCCCCCAGCCCAGTCCTCTCCTCTCTTTGTCACCCAGCCCAGTCCTCTGCTCTCTTCGTCCCCCAGCCCAGTCCTCTCCTCTCTTCATCCCCCAGCCCAGTCCTCTCCTCTCTTCATCCCCCATCCCAGTCCTCTCCTCTCTTCGTCCCCCAGCCCAGTCCTCTCCTCTCTTTGTCCCCCAGCCCAGTCCTCTGCTCTCTTCATCCCCCAGGACAGTCCTCTCCTCTCTTCGTCCCCCAGCCCAGTCACAGTTCCAGGTTATCTGAGGCCAGAGGGGTGTTCATCATGATGTCAGCAGAACTTTCCATGCTAGCTGAGATAAAGATTTGTAACAGCTTCCTGGTGACAGCTCCTCTCCTCACCTCCTTACAGAGCCCTGATCACACTGAGATGGCCTCCTGGAGACCTTTTATGTTGTCAATCACAACCACGTATATACAAAAGTATGTGGACACCCCTACAAATTAGTGAATTTGGCTATTTCAGCCAACCCGTTACCGACTGGTGTAGAAAATTGAGCACACAGCCATGCGATCTCCATAGACAAAGATCAATTCGTCAAATTTCTGCCCTGCTAGAGTTGCCTTGCAAGTGCTGTTATTGTGAAGCGGAAACATCTAGGAGCAACAAGACTTCCCACAAGAGTGGATGCTGTTATAGCAGCAAAGGGGGGGACCAACTCCATATTAATGCCCATGATTTTGGAATGAGATGTTGGACGAGCAGGTGTCCACATACTTTTGATCATATAGTAATTATCCACTCAGTATGACATCACTCAGAAACAAGCCATGCTGAATGAAACTGACTGGGACAATATGAAATACGAGCTCCCGAGTTGCTCAGCGGTCTAAGGCACTGCGTCTCAGTGCTAGAGGCGTCACTACGGACCTTGGTTCGATTCCAAACTGTATCACAACCGGCCATGATTGGGAGTCCCATAGGGCGGCGCACAATTGGCCCAGCGTCGTCCGGGTTTGGCCGGGGGTAGGCCATCATAATAAATAATAATTTGTTCTTAACTGACTTGCCTAGTTAAATAAAGGTTATGTAAAAAATAAAACCTTTCATTTACTCTGAAACTGTAAGTCTAGCAAACTTCCCCATCTGTGAGACTAGACTCTAAGGCCCAGATTCACAAAACCTTCTTAAGAAGCTATTTCTTCTTAAACCATAGACTTAAGACTCCAGCACATCGGCTCACCATTGATACTCCTGGGGGAGAAAGGTCACCGCTGTGACAGTGCCTTCTCCTCTGACAGTCTCTCACTCTGCTCCAAAACTAAGACACTAGAGGCCATAACAGCGGGGTATAATCGTGCCACCCAAGTCCCAAGCAGCCCCAGTCGAACTCCCCGGGAACCTGGCAGGGAGGGTGGGGAATGAGAACTACAATCCCAGGATCAGGGTTCCGTCCCTGGACAAACACAGACAGGGTCGTGGGTCATCGGTGGAGCTCACCCAACGCTTTCATCCCACTGAGCCTCATTTCAGGGGAATGTTGCCCTCCTTCTCCCCACCCACCTCCTCCTCCACCACCAACTACCATGAGGCCTATGTGGTAGATGGTGTGGTTGAACCCTGAATCTACAGGCATGTTCCCCCCAGTTTGTTTTGCTTTTGGTTCTCTGTCTGTAGTCTACACACATCTCCTAACCCAGGCTTCACTGTGGGAAGATCAGGCTGGGTCAGGAGGACAGACAGGGTTCTGTTACAATCCAAACAACGGGTTTACACTGTAACAAACAGAAAGAGAGAGAGAGAGACAGAGAGAGAGAGACAGAGACAGCGAGAGAGACAGAGAGAGAGAGAGAGAGAGAGAGAGACAGAGAGAGAGAAAGAGAGAGAGAGAGAGAGAGAGAGAGACAGAGAGAGACAGAGACAGACAGAGAGAGAGAGAGAGAGAGACAGACAGACAGACAGACAGACAGACAGACAGACAGACAGACAGACAGACAGACAGACAGACAGACTGTGCCTTCTCTACCATCCTCACATAAAACATAAAAGCAGTAAATACAAACAAGCTCATTTTAATAAGTTTGTTATAAATTTAACAATACAAGTGAACTAGTGCTAATGTGAATCATTAATTAGACGCATGACATTGATGACTTGACAACAAAGAATGTAGAAAAACATCTGACGCATCTCTCCGTCTTCCAGCATGTTTAAATGGTAGGAGATTAATTGGTGCAAATGTGGAAGTTTCTGTCTGCAATCCATCGTCACAGTACAAACAGAGGAGCCTTCATCACAGCATTAACAGAGGAGCCTTCATCACAGCATTAACAGAGGAGCCTTCATCACAGCATTAACAGAGGAGCCTTCATCACAGCATTAACAGAGGAGCCTTCATCACAGCATTAACAGAGGAGCCTTCATCACAGAATTAACAGAGGAGCCTTCATCACACAATTAACAGAGGAGCCTTCATCACAGCATTAACAGATGAGCCTTCATCACAGCATTAACAGAGGAGCCTTCATCACAGCATTAACGGAGGAGCCTTCATCACAGCATTAACAGAGGAGCCTTCATCACAGTACAAACAGAGGAGCCTTCATCACAGCATTAACAGAGGAGCCTTCATCACAGCATTAACAGAGGAGCCTTCATCACAGCATTAACAGAGGAGCCTTCATCACAGCATTAACAGAGGAGCCTTCATCACAGCATTAACAGAGGAGCCTTCATCACAGCATTAACAGAGGAGCCTTCATCACAGCATTAACAGAGGAGCCTTCATCACAGCATTAACAGAGGAGCCTTCATCACAGCATTAACAGATGAGCCTTCATCACAGAATTAACAGAGGAGCCTTCATCACAGAATTAACAGAGGAGGCTTCATCACAGAATTAACAGAGGAGCCCTCATCACAGCGTTAACAGAGGAGCCTTCATCACACAATTAACAGAGGATCCTTCATCACAGAATTCACAGAGGAGCCTTCATCACAGCATTCACAGAGGAGCCTTCGTCACAGAATTAACAGAGGAGCCTTCATCACAGCATTAACAGAGGAGCCTTCATCACAGCATTCACAGATGAGCCTTCATCACAGAATTAACAGAGGAGCCTTCATCACAGAATTAACAGAGGAGCCTTCATCACAGAATTAACAGAGGTGCCTTCATCACAGCATTAACAGAGGAGCCTTCATCACACAATTAACAGAGGAGCCTTCATCACAGCATTAACAGAGGAGCCTTCATCACAGCATTAACAGAGGAGCCTTCATCACAGCATTAACAGATGAGCCTTCATCACATAATTAACAGAGGAGCCTTCATCACAGAATTAACAGAGGAGGCTTCATCACAGAATTAACAGAGGAGCCCTCATCACAGCGTTAACAGAGGAGCCTTCATCACACAATTAACAGAGGATCCTTCATCACAGAATTAACAGAGGAGCCTTCATCACAGCATTCACAGAGGAGCCTTCGTCACAGAATTAACAGAGGAGCCTTCATCACAGCATTAACAGAGGAGCCTTCATCACAGCATTAACAGAGGAGCCTTCATCACAGCGTTAACAGAGGAGCCTTCATCACAGCATTAACAGATGAGCCTTCATCACAGAATTAACAGAGGAGCCTTCATCACAGAATTAACAGAGGAGGCTTCATCACAGCGTTAACAGAGGAGCCTTCATCACAGCGTTAATAGAGGAGCCTTCATCACACAATTAACAGAGGATCCTTCATCACAGAATTAACAGAGGAGCCTTCATCACAGAATTAACAGAGGAGCCTTCATCACATAATTAACAGAGGAGCCTTCATCACAGAATTAACAGAGGTGCCTTCATCACAGCATTAACAGAGGAGCCTTCATCACACAATTAACAGAGGAGCCTTCTTCACAGGATTAACAGAGGAGCCTTCATCACAGCATTAACAGAGGAGCCATCATCACAGAATTAACAGAGGAGCCTTCATCACAGAATTAACAAAGGAGCCTTCATCACAGAATTAACAGAGGAGCCTTCATCACAGAATTAACAGAGGAGGCTTCATCACAGCATTAACAGAGGAGCCATCATCACCGAATTAACAGAGGAGCATTCATCACAGAATTAACAGAGGAGCCATCATCACAGAATTAACAGAGGAGCCTTCATCACAGAATTAACAGAGGAGCACTCATCACAGCGTTAACAGAGGAGCCTTCATCACAGAATTAACAGAGGAGCCTTCATCAAAGCATTCACAGAGGAGCCTTCATCACAGAGTTAAAAGAGGAGCCTTCATCACAGCATTCACAGAGGAGCCTTCATCACTGAATTAACAGAGGAGCCTTCATCGCAGAATTAATGAGGAGCCTTCATCACAGAATTAACAGAGGAGCCTTCATCACACAATTAACAGAGGAGCCTTTATCACACAATTAAAAGAGGAGCCTTCATCACAACATTCACAGAGGAGCCTTTATCACAGAGTTAAAAGAGGAGCCTTCATCACAGCATTCACAGAGGAGCCTTCATCACTGAATTAACAGAGGAGCCTTCATCACAGCATTCACAGAGGTGACTTCATCACAGAATTAACAGAGCCTCCTTCATCACAGAATTAACAGAGGAGCCTTCATCACAGCATTCACAGAGGAGACTTAATCACTGAATTAACAGAGGAGCCTTCATCACAGAATTAATGAGGAGCCTTCATCACAGAATTAACAGAGGAGCCTTCATCACACAATTAACAGAGGAGGCTTCACCACTCAATAAACAGAGAAGCCTTCATCACAGCATTCACAGAGGAGCCTTTATCACAGAGTTAAAAGAGGAGCCTTCATCACAGCATTCACAGAGGAGCCTTCATCACTGAATTAACAGAGGAGCCTTCATCACAGCATTCACAGAGGTGCCTTCATCACAGAATTAACAGAGGTGCCTTCATCACAGAATTAACAGAGGAGCCTTCATCACAGCATTCACAGAGGAGCCTTCATCACAGCATTAACAGAGGAGCCTTCATCACAGCGTTAACAGAGGAGCCTTCATCACAGCATTAACAGAGGAGCCTTCATCACAGAATTAACAGATGAGCCTTCATCACAGAATTAACAGAGGAGCCTTCATCACAGAATTAAAAGAGGAGACTTCATCACAGCGTTAACAGAGGAGCCTTCATCACACAATTAACAGAGGAGCCTTCTTCACAGGATTAACAGAGGAGCCTTCATCACGGCATTAACAGAGGAGCCATCATCACAGAATTAACAGAGGAGCCTTCATCACAGAATTAACAAAGGAGCCTTCATCACAGAATTAACAGAGGAGCCTTCATCACAGAATTAACAGAGGAGGCTTCATCACAGCATTAACAGAGGAGCCATCATCACCGAATTAACAGAGGAGCATTCATCACAGAATTAACAGAGGAGCCATCATCACAGAATTAACAGAGGAGCCTTCATCACAGAATTAACAGAGGAGCACTCATCACAGTGTTAACAGAGGAGCCTTCATCACAGAATTAACAGAGGAGCCTTCATCACAGCATTCACAAAGGAGCCTTCATCACAGAGTTAAAAGAGGAGCCTTCATCACAGCATTCACAGAGGAGCCTTCATCACTGAATTAACAGAGGAGCCTTCATCGCAGAATTAACAGAGGAGCCTTCATCACACAATTAACAGAGGAGCCTTCATCACAGAATTAACAGAGGAGCCTTCATCACACAATTAACAGAGGAGCCTTTATCACACAATTAAAAGAGGAGCCTTCATCACAGCATTCACAGAGGAGCCTTTATCACAGAGTTAAAAGAGGAGCCTTCATCACAGCATTCACAGAGGAGCCTTCATCACTGAATTAACAGAGGAGCCTTCATCACAGCATTCACAGAGGAGACTTAATCACTGAATTAACAGAGGAGCCTTCATCACAGAATTAATGAGGAGCCTTCATCACAGAATTAACAGAGGAGCCTTCATCACACAATTAACAGAGGAGGCTTCACCATTCAATAAACAGAGAAGCCTTCATCACAGCATTCACAGAGGAGCCTTTATCACAGAGTTAAAAGAGGAGCCTTCATCACAGCATTCACAGAGGAGCCTTCATCACTGAATTAACAGAGGAGCCTTCATCACAGCATTCACAGAGGTGCCTTCATCACAGAATTAACAGAGGCGCCTTCATCACAGAATTAACAGAGGAGCCTTCATCACAGCATTCACAGAGGTGCCTTCATCACAGAATTAACAGAGGAGGCTTCATCACAGCATTAACAGAGGAGTCTTCATCACAGCATTACAGAGGAGCCTTCATCACAGCATTAACAGAGGAGCCTTCGTCACAGCATTAACAGAAGAGCCTTCATCACAGAATTAACAGAGGAGACTTCATCACAGAATTAACAGATGAGCCTTCATCACAGAATTAACAGAGGAGCCTTCATCACAGAATTAACAGAGGAGCCTTCATCACACAATTAACAGAGGAGCCCTCATCACAGCATTCACAGAGGAGCCTTTAACACAGAGTTAAAAGAGGAGCTTTCATCACAGCATTCACAGAGGAGCCTTCATCACTGAATTAACAGAGGAGCCTTCATCACAGCATTTACAGAATTGCCTTCATCACAGAATTAACAGAGGAGCCTTCATCACAGACTTAACAGAGGAGCCTTCATCACATAATTAACAGAGGAGCATTCATCACAGAATTAACAGAGGAGCCTTCATCACAGAATTAACAGAGGAGCCTTCATCACAGAATTAACAGAGGTGCCTTCATCACAGCATTCACAGAGGAGCCTTCATCACAGAATTAAAAGAGTAGCCTTCATCACAGCATTAACAGAGGAGCCTTCATCGCAGCATTAACAGAGGAGGCTTCATCACAGCATTCACAGAGGAGCCTTCATCACACAATTAACAGAGTAGCCTTCATCACAGAATTAACAGAGGAGCCTTCATCACAGAATTAACAGAGGAGCCTTCATCACACAATTAACAAAGTAGCCTTCATCACAGCATTCACAGAGGAGCCTTCATCACAGCATTAACAGAGGAGCCTTCATCACAGCATTCACAGAGGAGCCTTCATCACACAATTAACAGAGTAGCCTTCATCACTGAATTAACAGAGGCGCCTTCATCACAGAATTAACAGAGGAGCCTTCATCACAGCATTCACAGAGGTGCCTTCATCATCACAGAATTAACAGAGGAGCCTTCATCACAGAATTAACAGAGGAGCCTTCATCACAGCATTAACAGAGGAGCTTTCATCACAGCATTAACAGAGGAGCCTTCGTCACAGCATTAACAGAGGAGCCTTCATCACAGAATTAACAGAGGAGCCTTCATCACAGAATTAACAGAGGAGCCTTCATCACAGAATTAACAGAGGAGCCTTCATCACAGAATTAACAGAGGAGCCTTCATCACAGAATTAATGAGAAGCCTTCATCACACAATTAACAGAGGAGCCTTCATCACAGAATTAACAGAGGAGCCTTCATCACAGCATTCAAAGAGGAGTCTTCATCACAGAGTTAAAAGAGGAGCCTTCATCACAGCATTCACAGGGGAGCCTTCATCACTGAATTAACAGAGGAGCCTTCATCACAGCATTCACAGAGGTGCCTTCATCACAGAATTAACAGAGGAGCCTTCATCACAGCATTATCAGAGGAGCCTTTATCACAGCATTAACAGAGGAGCCTTCATCACAGCATTAACAGAGGAGCCTTCATCACAAAATAAACAGAGGAGCCTTCATCACAGCATTAACAGAGGAGCCTTCATCACAGAATTAATAGAGGAGCCTTCATCACAGCATTAACAGAGGAGCCTTCATCACAGAATTAACAGAGGAGCCTTCATCACAGCATTAACAGAGGAGCCTTCATCACAGCATTCACAGAGGAGCCTTCATCACAGCATTCACAGAGGAGCCTTCATCACATTATTCACAGAGGAGCCTTCATCACAGCATTAACAGAGGAGCCTTCATCACAGCATTAACAGAGGAGCCTTCATCACAGTACAAACAGAGGAGCCTTCATCACAGCATTCACAGAGGAGCCTTCATCACAGCATTCACAGTAGATCTATAACAACTTCTCCTATACACATATATATTTCTCTTTCTCCTGATGGTACCATTTCACAATGACTGATGCAAGTGCACCACAGCTAACAAACTAGTTGCTTCGCCAGCCTATAGCCCAGGACTGGCCTAGTCTGGTCTGGCCTTGTCTGGTCTAGTCTGGTCTGGCCTAGTCTGTCTTGCTCAGGTCTGGTCTGGTCTGGCCTAGTCTGTCCGGCTCAGGTCTGGTCTGGCCTAGTCTGGTCTGGTCTGGCCTAGTCTGTCCTGCTTAGGTCTGCTCAGGTCTGGTCTGGTCTGGTCTGGTCTGGAACTAGTCTGTCCTGCTCAGGTCTAGTCTTGTCTGGCCAAGTCTGTCCTGATCAGGTCTGGTCTGGCCTGTTCTGGTCTGGTCTGGCCTAGTCTGTCCTGCTCAGGTCTGTTCAGGTCTGGTCTGATCTGGTCTGCTCAGGTCTGGTCTGGTTTTTCCTAGTCTGTCCTGCTCAGGTCTGGTCTGGTCTGGCCTAGTCTGTCCTGCTCAGGTCATGTCTGGTCTGGTCTGGTCTGGTCTGGTTTTGCCTAGTCTGTCCTGCTCAGATCTAGTCTGGTCTGGCCTAGTCTGTCCTGCTCAGGTCTGGTCTGGTCTGGTCTGGCCTAGTCTGTCCTGCTCAGGTCTGCTCAGGTCTGGTCTGGTCTGGTCTGGCCTAGTCTGTCCTGCTCAGGTCTGCTCAGGTCTGGTCTGGTCTGGTCTGGCCAAGTCTGTCCTGCTCAGGTCTGGTCTGATCTGGCCTTTTCTGGCCTGGTCTAGTCTGGCCTGGTCTGGTCTGGTCTAGTCTGGCCTGCTCAGGTCTGGCCTGGTCTGGTCTGGTCTGGCCTAGTCTGGCCTGGTCTGGTCTGGCTTAGTCTGGCCTGCTCAGGTCTGGTCTGGCCTAGTTTGGTGTCTATACTGGTCTCTGGGCAGATTGGAAACAGGCATTGCATTTGGAAATCCAATTAGAGATGGAAATTGCAGTGAACCCAAACCCATAACTTTATCACCATGTTATGCCCCATCACATACCTGCACATGTGGACCGAGCACTGAAAACAGGGCCGTTCTTTTCTAGAAACCTTAATTGAACTGTTTACTTTTTTGAAAGAGGACTAGTCTGTTACCAGGCACTGGTCTGTTCACCATCCACTCTTTCACAACTGTGGTACAGAGATGAATCACAAAGGAAAATGGATGGATTACAAAGAAAAATGGCCTTGGTAATGGAAACTATTTGTCAGTTTTGTTGGACAAGTTTCTACTGTGTGTCTCTCTAGCCTCTATTTTCCTGTACATCCCAGAAAAACTGTTTCAACTTTGACCTCCCAGTCAGGCAGTACCCACTCACTCACGGTCGTGCTGTTTTCATTGTCTCATAACGTCATTTCTTTCCTTTCTCCAAGTACCCAAAATGCTTTAGATTACAGAGGATAATCCCTCTGATTTATAGTGTCTAACCCTAATATTGTGGTCCAGACGTAGAATTACATTTATTACCCCAAGTAAAAGAGAAGAGATGAGAGTCTGCTGACACAATATTGCGTCTCGCCCAAGGTCATATTCAAACATTGGCTGGCCTTCCTATCAACATCCCAGGGCACGTATCCACGTCTCAAAATGTGTTTTAAAGTGAATTCTATATTAGATTTTTACATTAGGCAGTTTCTAAAATATACATTTTTTCCAAATTCCACCCCTGCTGTAGGCTTACTATATGTTCCTCAAGGAGACTTGAAATCCCTGGCCATTTTAATAACGGAACACTAGTCACTTCAATAATGTTTACATATTTTGCATTACTCATCTCATATGTATGTACTGTATTCTATCCTATTCTACGGTATCTTAGTCTATGCGGGAGAAGAGGCATTGCCATGACTTCTTCACGACTGTGCTGGTGTGAGAGGACCATGTTAAATCCCCAGGGATGTGGGATACAGTGGAATTTGAAGCACTTTGTTGCATTACAACCATAATCATTTAAATACATTTGTATTTGTATTTCATGTAATGGACAGACACAAAATAGTCCAAATTGGTGAAATGAAGTGAAAAAAATTACTTGGTTCAAAAAATTCAAAAATACAAAATGGAAAAGTGGTGCGTGCATATGTATTCACCCCCTTTGCTATGAAGCCCCTCCCCCCTTTGCTATGAAGCCCCTCCCCTTTGCTATGAAGCCCATCCCCTTTGCTATGAAGCCCCTCCACCTTTGCTATGAAGCCCCTCCCCTTTGCTATGAAACCCCCCCCCCTTTGCTATGAAGCCCCTAAATAAGATCTGGTGCAACCAATTACCTTCAGATGTCACAGAATTAGTTAAATAAAGTCCACCTGTGTGCAATCTAAGTGTCACGTGATCTGTCACATGATCTCAGTATATATACACCTGTTCTGAAAGGCCCCAGAGTCTGCAACACCAATAAGCAAGCGGCACCGTGAAGTTCAAGGAGCTCTCCAAACAGGTCAGGGACAAAGATGTGGAGAAGAACAGATCAGGGTTGGGTTATTAAAAAATATCTGAAACTTTGAACATCCCACGGAGCACATAAATCCGTTATTAAAAAATTGAAAGAATATGGCTCCACAACAAACCTGCCAAGAGAGGGCCGCCCACCAAAACTCACAGACCAGGCAAGGAGGGCATTAATTAGAGAGGCAATAAAGAGACCAAATATAACCCTGTAGGGGCTGCAAAGCTCCACAGCAGAGATTGGAGTATCTGTCCATAGGACCACTTTAAGCCATACACTCCACAGAGTTGGGCTTTACGGAAGAGTGTCCAGAAAAAAAGCCATTGCTTAAAGAAAAAAATAAGCAAACATGTTTTTTGTTCGCCAAAAGGCACATGGGAGACTCCCCAAACATATGGAAGAAGGTACTCTGGTCAGATGAGACTCAAATTTTGCTTTTTGTCCATCAAAGAAAACGCTATGTCTGGCGCAAACCCAACACCTCTCATCACCCCAAGAAAACCCACAGTGAAGCATGGTGGTTGGCAGCATCATGCTGTGGGGATGTTTTTCATCGGCAGGGACTGGGAAACTTATCAGAATTGAAGAAATGATGGATGGCGCTAAATACAGGGAAATTCTTGAGGGAAACCTGATTCAGTCTTCCAGAGATTTGAGACTGGGACGGAGATTCACCTTCCAGCAGGACAGTGACCCTAAGCATACTGCTAAAGCAATACTGGTGGTTTAAGGGGAAACATTTAAATGTCTTGGAATGGCCTAGTCAAAGCCCAGACCTCAATCCAATTGAGAATTTGTGGTGTGACTTAAAGATTGCTGTACACCAGCAGAACCCATCCAACTTGAAGGAGCTGGAGCAGTTTTGTCTTGAAGAACGGGCAAAACTCCCCGTGGCTAGACTTGCCAAGCTTATAGAGACATACCCCAAGAGACTTGCAGATGTAATTGCTGCAAAAGGTGGTTCTACAAAGTATTGACTTTTGGGGGGGGGGGGGGGGGGGGTGAATAGTTATGTACGCTCAAGTTTTCATTTTCCTTTTGTCTTATTTCTTGTTTGTTTCACAATAAAAAATGTTTTCTTCAAAGTGTGTGTGAATCAAATGATACAAACCCCCCAAAATATTTATTTTAATTCCAGGTTGTAAGGCAACAAAATAGGAAAAATGTCAAGGGGGGTGAATACTTTCACTAGCCATTGTACGTCTCGAGTCTTTGTACTGTAATGCATTTAGCCTGTTTGACTGCCTTACAGAGGGAATTAACTACACTATTTGGCCATATTCACAGTCATGGTTAAAATGTGACAGTAAGCACTTTCAGTTTTGCACAAATGCTGCCATCACCTTACCCCTATATATATATCTACCTCAAACACTCCAGTACGTTTATTTAACTAGGCAAGTCAGTTAAAGAACAAATTCTTATTTTCAATGACAGCCTTCCGGGGAACATTGGGTTAACTGCCTTGGTCAAAGGCAGTTTTCCTTGTCAGTTCGGAGATTCGATCTTGCAACCTTTTGGTTACAAGTCCAACACTCTAACCACTAGGCTACCTGCCACCCCATATTCCTGCACATTGTAAGTATGGTACTGACACTGACCCTGCATATAGCATCCTCTCTTATTTCTTATTTCTCATGTTAATTCTGTATTTGATACTAGTTTGATATTGAATACTGTACTGTTGGGTATGGCTTGCAAGTTAAGCGTTTCACTGTATTTGTACACGTGACAAATACAACGTGAAACATACGTACATAAGCTTGGCTTATCGGGATCCAGGAACACATACGGTGATCATTTCAGTGGGAGAAAGGCCCCGGCAACATACTTAAAAGACTGAAGATTTTACAGTACTTCCTTTACAGACTTTCGTCCAATCTACTGCATATTACTATTTCACCAACACGAGGAAGATTATGATAGGATGTGAGATGTGTCAATCAAAAAAAAATCTATAAGGAACAGATTAATTTGCACGTCAGCAAAAAACCCAACTGACCAACCAGAACCAAAAGATCTGAAGTCACAAGAGGTGAAGTTCAGCAACACCTTACAGAGAAAGTTGTAAAGTATTAACTTAAGGGGGCTGAATAATTTTGCACGCCCAATTTTTCAGTTTTTGATTTGTTAAAAAAGTTTGAAATATCCAATAAATGTTGTTCCACTTCATGATTGTGTCCCACTTGTTGTTGATTCTTCACAAAAAAATACAGTTTTATATCTTTATGTTTGAAGCCTGAAATGTGGCAAAAGGTCGCAAAGTTCAAGGGGGGCCGAATACTTTCGCAAGGCACTGTATCTCCAATAGCAGAATGATTCGTCACAGCACAGCTAGGTCTGGTCTGTCAGGATAAGAACTGATCGGATTAAACGATTCAACAGCTATTGATGATCAAAACATGCTTCTTTTTCTCTTCAGATGTCACTCTCACTCATGTTAGATCAGACTACAGGACCCAACTGTCACCTTACTAGGTCCCAACAGACTACATGACCCAAGTGTCTTCATACTGGGCCCCAACAGACTACATGAACCAACTGTCTTCTTACTGGGCCCCAACAGACTACATGAACCAACTGTCTTCTTACTGGGCCCCAACAGACTACATGAACCAACTGTCTTCTTACTGGGCCCCAACAGACTACATGACCCAAGTGTCTTCTTACTGGGCCCCAACAGACTACATGAACCAACTGTCTTCTTACTGGGACCCAACAGACTACATGACCCAAGTGTCTTCTTACTGGGCCCCAACAGACTACATGACCCAACTGTCTTCTTACTGGGCCCCAACAGACTACATGACCCAAGTGTCTTCTTACTGGGCCCCAACAGACTACATGACCCAAGTGTCTTCTTACTGGGCCCCAACAGACTACATGAACCAACTGTCTTCTTACTGGGCCCCAACAGACTACATGACCCAAGTGTCTTCTTACTGGGCCCCAACAGACTACATGAACCAACTGTCTTCTTACTGGGACCCAACAGACTACATGACCCAAGTGTCTTCTTACTGGGCCCCAACAGACTACATGACCCAAGTGTCTTCTTACTGGGCCCCAACAGACTACATGACCCAAGTGTCTTCTTACTGGGCCCCAACAAACTACATGAACCAACTGTCTTCTTACTGGGCCCCAACAGACTACATGACCCAAGTGTCTTCTTACTGGGCCCCAACAGACTACATGAACCAACTGTCTTCTTACTGGGCCCCAACAGACTACATGACCCAAGTGTCTTCTTACTGGGCCCCAACAAACTACATGAACCAACTGTCTTCTTATTGGGCCCCAACAGACTACATGACCCAACTGTCTTCTTACTGGGCCCCAACAGACTACATGACCCAAGTGTCTTCTTACTGGGCCCCAACAGACTACATGACCCAAGTGTCTTCTTATTGGGCCCCAACAGACTACATGAACCAACTGTCTTCTTACTGGGCCCCAACAGACTACATGAACCAACTGTCTTCTTACTGGGCCCCAACAGACTACATGACCCAACTGTCTTCTTACTGGGCCCCAACAGACTACATGAACCAACTGTCTTCTTACTGGGCCCCAACAGACTACATGACCCAAGTGTCTTCTTACTGGGACCCAACAGACTACATGACCCAAGTGTCTTCTTACTGGGCCCCAACAGACTACATGACCCAACTGTCTTCTTACTGGGCCCCAACAGACTACATGACCCAAGTGTCTTCTTACTGGGCCCCAACAGACTACATGACCCAAGTGTCTTCTTACTGGGCCCCAACAGACTACATGAACCAACTGTCTTCTTACTGGGCCCCAACAGACTACATGACCCAAGTGTCTTCTTACTGGGCCCCAACAGACTACATGAACCAACTGTCTTCTTACTGGGACCCAACAGACTACATGACCCAAGTGTCTTCTTACTGGGCCCCAACAGACTACATGAACCAACTGTCTTCTTACTGGGCCCCAACAGACTACATGACCCAAGTGTCTTCTTACTGGGACCCAACAGACTACATGAACCAACTGTCTTCTTACTGGGCCCCAACAGACTACATGACCCAAGTGTCTTCTTACTGGGCCCCAACAGACTACATGAACCAACTGTCTTCTTACTGGGCCCCAACAGACTACATGACCCAAGTGTCTTCTTACTGGGACCCAACAGACTACATGACCCAAGTGTCTTCTTACTGGGCCCCAACAGACTACATGACCCAACTGTCTTCTTACTGGGCCCAACAGACTACATGACCCAAGTGTCTTCTTACTGGGCCCCAACAGACTACATGACCCAAGTGTCTTCTTACTGGGCCCCAACAGACTACATGAACCAACTGTCTTCTTACTGGGCCCCAACAGACTACATGACCCAAGTGTCTTCTTACTGGGCCCCAACAGACTACATGAACCAACTGTCTTCTTACTGGGACCCAACAGACTACATGACCCAAGTGTCTTCTTACTGGGCCCCAACAGACTACATGACCCAACTGTCTTCTTACTGGGCCCCAACAGACTACATGACCCAAGTGTCTTCTTACTGGGCCCCAACAGACTACATGAACCAACTGTCTTCTTACTGGGACCCAACAGACTACATGACCCAACTGTCTTCTTACTGGGCCCCAACAGACTACATGACCCAAGTGTCTTCTTACTGGGCCCCAACAGACTACATGACCCAAGTGTCTTCTTACTGGGCCCCAACAGACTACATGAACCAACTGTCTTCTTACTGGGCCCCAACAGACTACATGACCCAAGTGTCTTCTTACTGGGCCCCAACAGACTACATGAACCAACTGTCTTCTTACTGGGCCCCAACAGACTACATGACCCAAGTGTCTTCTTACTGGGCCCCAACAAACTACATGAACCAACTGTCTTCTTATTGGGCCCCAACAGACTACATGACCCAACTGTCTTCTTACTGGGACCCAACAGACTACATGACCCAACTGTCTTCTTACTGGGACCCAACAGACTACATGACCCAAGTGTCTTCTTACTGGGCCCCAACAGACTACATGACCCAAGTGTCTTCTTATTGGGCCCCAACAGACTACATGAACCAACTGTCTTCTTACTGGGCCCCAACAGACTACATGAACCAACTGTCTTCTTACTGGGCCCCAACAGACTACATGACCCAACTGTCTTCTTACTGGGCCCCAACAGACTACATGAACCAACTGTCTTCTTACTGGGCCCCAACAGACTACATGACCCAAGTGTCTTCTTACTGGGACCCAACAGACTACATGACCCAAGTGTCTTCTTACTGGGCCCCAACAGACTACATGACCCAACTGTCTTCTTACTGGGCCCCAACAGACTACATGACCCAAGTGTCTTTTTACTGGGCCCCAACAGACTACATGACCCAAGTGTCTTCTTACTGGGCCCCAACAGACTACATGAACCAACTGTCTTCTTACTGGGCCCCAACAGACTACATGACCCAACTGTCTTCTTACTGGGACCCAACAGACTACATGACCCAAGTGTCTTCTTACTGGGCCCCAACAGACTACATGACCCAAGTGTCTTCTTACTGGGCCCCAACAGACTACATGAACCAACTGTCTTCTTACTGGGCCCCAACAGACTACATGAACCAACTGTCTTCTTACTGGGCCCCAACAGACTACATGACCCAAGTGTCTTCTTACTGGGCCCCAACAGACTACATGAACCAACTGTCTTCTTACTGGGCCCCAACAGACTACATGACCCAAGTGTCTTCTTACTGGGCCCCAACAGACTACATGACCCAAGTGTCTTCTTACTGGGCCCTAACAGACTACATGAACCAACTGTCTTCTTACTGGGCCCCAACAGACTACATGACCCAACTGACTTCCTCCCCAGACTCTTTTCTTCTCTCTCTCCCACTCCCTCACCTTTTCATTTTTACTATCTTACTATCTATTCATCTCTCTCCCTATCTCTCTCTCTCTCTCTCTCTCTCCACCTAACCTTTCATTCTCATTCTCTCGTTCCTGTAATCTGTCCTTTCTTCTTTCAGCTATTATGTCTTCCTCTCCTCCTTTTCACAGTTGTCTAGAACACATGTGTGAATGTGTGTAGTGATGGATCGAATGATAGTAATGATTATTACTGTACTGCCTGGCTCCCTGGTGGCTGGGCCTCATTACTGTACTGCCTGGCTCCCTGGTGGCTGGGCCTCATTACTGTACTGCCTGGCTCCCTACTGGCTGGGCCTCATTACTGTACTGCCTGGCTCCCTGGTGGCTGGGCCTCATTACTGTACTGCCTGGCTCCCTGGTGGCTGGGCCTCATTACTGTACTGTCTGGCTCCCTGGTGGCTGGGCCTCATTACTGTACTGCCTGGCTCCCTGGTGGCTGGGCCTCATTACTGTACTGCCTGGCTCCCTGGTGGCTGGGCCTCATTACTGTACTGCCTGGCTCCCTGCTGGCTGGGCCTCATTACTGTACTGTCTGGCTCCCTGGTGGCTGGGCCTCATTACTGTACTGCCTGGCTCCCTGGTGGCTGGGCCTCATTACTGTACTGCCTGGCTCCCTGCTGGCTGGGCTGGCTGTGCCTCAAAATCATACTGCCTGTCTCCCTGGTGGCTGGCTCCCTGGTGGCTGGGCCTCATTACCATACTGCCTGTCTCCCTGGTGGCTGGGCCTCATTACTGTACTGCCTGGCTCTCTGGCTCTCTGTTGGCTCTCTGTTGATTGTGCATCATTTCTGTGCTGGCTGGGTCTCTGCTAACTGGGCCTAATTATTGTGCTTCCTGGCTCTCTGTTGGCTCTCTGCTGGCTTGATGCTGGCTCTCTGTTGGCTTGGCCTCATATCAGACCAGGAGCCCAGGAGACCATAGGCATCCATCAGAACACACACGCCATCTACTGGACACAGTGAACATAACACCACCTCACAGTTGCATGATCCAGGATAATTGGGGTTTCACTCAATGGGTGAGACCTCACCCCTCTGCTCTGTTGGACAAAAACAAGCCTGATCCTCAGTACACACTGTGGTTTCATCCTCTGTAAGTCTCCTTGGTTTCCATGAGCACAGCTGGTTGTTTTTAGGTATACCCGTTGGGCAATGCTGTGACATAGGTACTGAGAGACGAAACAGACCCTCCTCTGCACACAAACACAGAACACAGCATTACACTCCCGGCCTTGTGTGCAGCTGCTAGGGATGACACAAGAGGAACAGAACGCCTTTATTGAGACCCGCTGAGGGTGTGTGTGTGTGTGTGTGTGTGTGTGTGTGTGTGTGTGTGTGTGTGTGTGTGTGTGTGTGTGTGTGTGTGTGTGTGTGTGTGTGTGTGTGTGTGTGTGTGTGTGTGTGTGTGTGTGTGAGTTCATGTGTGAGTTTGTGTGTGAGTTCGTGTGTGAGTTCGTGTGTGAGTTCGTGCATGCGTGTGAGTGAGTCAGGGCTGCTCTCTGGAGAAGCTCAGGCTGGAGGGCGCTGCACTGGAGGAGAGCAAGAGGAGAAGAAGGGAATGGAAAGCAGACCAGACCAGGCCAGGCAAGACAAGGCCTGAACCAGGAATGAACCAGGCCAGACCAGACCAGCTTGTTGGTTGCATGGTCCTGTGAGGCTCTGTTCTGTGGGTTTCTGATCTACTGGACGTTGTGAAGGGACCAGGGACTGGCGGCATCTCTTTGTCTCCATTCTCTTCATTAAACCCAATGAACTCCCTCCAGCAGGGATCAGGTCCCTAGGGTACAGAGGATCAGGCCCCTGGGGTACAGAAGATCAGGTCCCTAGGGTACAGAGGATCAGGCCCCTAGGGTACAGAGGATCAGGTCCCTAGGGTACAGAGGATCAGGTCCTTAGCGTACAGAGGATCAGGCCCCTGGGGTACAGAGGATCAGGCCCCTAGGGTACAGAGGATCAGGTCCCTAGGGTACAGAGGATCAGGCCCCTAGGGTACAGAGGATCAGGCCCCTAGGGTACAGAGGATCAGGTCCCTAGGGCACAGAGGATCAAGCCCCTAGGGTACAGAGTATCAGGCCCCTAGGGTACAGAAGATCAGGCCCCTAGGGTACAGAGGATCAGGTCCCTGGGGTACAGAGGATCAGGTCCCTAGGGTACAGAGGATCAGGTCCCTAGGGTACAGAGGATCAGGTCCCTAGGGTACAGAGGATCAGGTCCCTAGGGTACAGAGGATCAGGTCCGTAGGGTACAGAGGATCAGGTCTGCTGCTTAGGGGAGAAATGAAGAAGTATCAGTCATGTTGGAACACAACACAAACGCACTCATACAGATCTCCACCCAACACATCCCTAATACAACATATTCAGCCCCTCCACCCAACACATCCCTAATATAACATATTCAGCCCCTCCACCCAACACATCCCTAATACAACATATTCAGCCCCTCCACCCAACACATCCCTAATATAACATATTCAGCCCCTCCACCCAACACATCCCTAATACAACATATTCAAGCACTTTCGTTCTTTGCCGACGACCAGCGAGCGGAACTCAAGTTTCTGATTATCTAAAGACAACTGAGGATAGCAGTGAGGTTCTGGGATGGAACCACAGGAGCCTTGAGCTGGTCAGTGTGTGTGTGTGTGTGTGTGTGTGTGTGTGTGTGTGTGTGTGTGTGTGTGTGTGTGTGTGTGTGTGTGTGTGTGTGTGTGTGTGTGTGTGTGTGTGTGTGTGTGTGTGTGTGTGTGTGTGTGTGTGTGTGTGTAGCCTTATGGGCTATATTCTGGGAGCTGGATGACATGAAGAAGAGCAACATTATCACGATGATGGGTACCAGCTTTACACACACACACACACACACACACACACACACACACACACACACACACACACAAACACACACTCACATAGACACACACACACACACACACACGCACACACGCACACACATGCACACAGTCACACACAGTCACACACAGACACACAAAGGAACAACATCATGTCCTCATTATCGTCATCAGCCACGTATTTCTCTGTTTTGCATTTCATTCCCCCCCTTTCTGATCGTGCAGACTGACTCTCAATATGTAGGCTGAAGGTATCTGACTCTCAATATGTAGGCTGAAGGTATCTGACTCTCAATATGTAGGCTGAAGGTACAGTATCAGACTCTCAATATGTAGGCTGAAGGTATCTGACTCTCAATATGTAGGCTGAAGGTATCTGACTCTCAATATGTAGGCTGAAGGTATCTGACTCTCAATATGTAGGCTGAAGGTACAGTATCAGACTCTCAATATGTAGGCTGAAGGTTTCTGACTCTCAATATGTAGGCTGAAGGTATCTGACTCTCAATATGTAGGCTGAAGGTATCTGACTCTCAATATGTAGGCTGAAGGTACAGTATCTGACTCTCAATATGTAGGCTGAAGGTACAGTATCAGACTCTCAATATGTAGACTGAAGGTACCTGACTCTCAATATGTAGGCTAAAGGTATCTGACTCTCAATATGTAGGCTGAAGGTATCTGACTCTCAATATGTAGGCTGAAGGTATCTGACTCTCAATATGTAGGCTGAAGGTATCTGACTCTCAATATGTAGGCTGAAGGTACAGTATCAGACTCTCAATATGTAGGCTGAAGGTATCTGACTCTCAATATGTAGGCTGAAGGTATCTGACTCTCAATATGTAGGCTGAAGGTATCTGACTCTCAATATGTAGGCTGAAGGTACAGTATCAGACTCTCAATATGTAGGCTGAAGGTATCTGACTCTCAATATGTAGGCTGAAGGTATCTGACTCTCAATATGTAGACTGAAGGTACAGTATCATACTCTCAATATGTAGACTGAAGGTATCTGACTCTCAATATGTAGGCTGAAGGTATCTGACTCTCAATATGTAGGCTGAAGGTATCTGACTCTCAATATGTAGGCTGAAGGTATCTGACTCTCAATATGTAGGCTGAAGGTACAGTATCAGACTCTCAATATGTAGACTGAAGGTATCATAAACTGAAAGAATCCACCAATGACTTGTCAGATCCAGTGGTAGTAGAGTTATATGTGTTGGAATGTAACACATAGTCCTCTGGTGACCTCTTCTGGTTTAGATACAGGAACAGACAGTGTGTTTCCCCATCAGGAAGTGCTATATAGCTACAGTGTGTTGTCCCTAAAGGAAGTGCTATATAGCTACAGTGTGTTGTCCCTACAGGAAGTGCTATATAGCTACAGTGTGTTGTCCCTACAGGAAGTGCTATATAGCTACAGTGTGTTGTCCCTACAGGAAGTGCTATATAGCTACAGTGTGTTGTCCCTACAGGAAGTGCTATATAGCTACAGTGTGTTGTCCCTACAGGAAGTGCTATATAGCTACAGTGTGTTGTCCCTACAGGAAGTGCTATATAGCTACAGTGTGTTTCCCCATCAGGAAGTGCTATATAGCTACAGTGTGTTGTCCCTACAGGAAGTGCTATATAGCTACAGTGTGTTGTCCCTACAGGAAGTGCTATATAGCTACAGTGTGTTGTCCCTACAGGAAGTGCTATATAGCTACAGTGTGTTGTCCCTACAGGAAGTGCTATATAGCTACAGTGTGTTGTCCCTACAGGAAGTGTTATATAGCTACAGTGTGTTGTCCCTACAGGAAGTGCTATATAGCTACAGTGTGTTGCCCCTACAGGAAGTGCTATATAGCTACAGTGTGTTGTCCCTACAGCAAGTGCTAAATAGCTACAGTGTGTTGTCCCTACAGGAAGTGTTATATAGCTACAGTGTGTTGTCCCTACAGGAAGTGTTATATAGCTACAGTGTGTTGTCCCTACAGGAAGTGCTATATCGCTACAGTGTGTTTCCCCATCAGGAAGTGCTATATCGCTACAGTGTGTTGTCCCTACAGGAAGTGCTATATCGCTACAGTGTGTTGTCCCTACAGGAAGTGCTATATCGCTACAGTGTGTTGTCCCTACAGGAAGTGCTATATCGCTACAGTGTGTTTCCCCATCAGGAAGTGCTATATCGCTACAGTGTGTTGTCCCTACAGGAAGTGCTATATCGCTACAGTGTGTTGTCCCTACAGGAAGTGCTATATTGCTACAGTGTGTTGTCCCTACAGGAAGTGTTATATAGCTACAGTGTGTTGTCCCTACAGGAAGTGCTGTATCGCTACAGTGTGTTGTCCCTACAGGAAGTGCTATATAGCTACAGTGTGTTGTCCCTACAGGAAGTGTTATATAGCTACAGTGTGTTGCCCCTACAGGAAGTGCTATATAGCTACAGTGTGTTGCCCCTACAGGAAGTGCTATATCGCTACAGTGTGTTGTCCCTACAGGAAGTGTTATATAGCTACAGTGTGTTGTCCCTACAGGAAGTGTTATATAGCTACAGTGTGTTGTCCCTACAGGAAGTGCTATATCGCTACAGTGTGTTTCCCCATCAGGAAGTGTTATATAGCTACAGTGTGTTGCCTCTACAGGAAGTGCTATATAGCTACAGTGTGTTTCCCCATCAGGAAGTGCTATATCACTACAGTGTGTTTCCCCATCAGGAAGTGCTATATCACTACAGTGTGTTGCAAATACAGGAAGTGCTATATAGCTACAGTGTGTTGCCTCTACAGGAAGTGCTATATAGCGACAGAGTGTTGCAAATACAGGAAGTGCTACACGGCTACAGTGTGTTTCCCCTACAGGAAGTTATTTTTGCAAGAGTGTTTTGCCCCTACATGAAGTGCTATATAGCTACAGTGTGTTTCCCCTACATGAAGTGTTATATAGCTACAGTGTGTTGCCCCTACACACCAATATCTCTATCTCTACCTTTACATAACCATCTGATCATTTATCACTCCAGTGTTAATCTGCATAATTGTAATTATTTGCCTACCTTCTCATGCCTTTTGCACACAATGTATATATAGACTCCCCTTTTTTCTACTGTGTTATTGACTTGTTAATTGTTTACTCCATGTGTAACTCTGTGTTGTCTGTTCACACTGCTATGCCTTATCTTGGCCAGGTCGCAGTTGCAAATGAGAACTTGTTCTCAACTAGCCTACCTGGTTAAATAAAGGTGAAATAAAAAATAAATAAAATAAAAAATGAAGTGCTATATAGCTACAGTGTGTTGCCCCTACATGAAGTGCTATATAGCTACAGTGTGTTGTCCCTACAGGAAGTGCTATATAGCTACAGTGTGTTGCCCCTATAGGAAGTGCTACATAGCAACAGTGTTTTGCCCCTACAAGAAGTGCTATATAGCTACAGTGTGTTGCCTTTAAAAGGAAGTGCTATATCGCTACAGTGTGTTGTCCGTACAGGAAGTGCTATATAGCTACAGTGTGTTGTCCCTACAGGAAGTGCTATATAGCTACAGTGTGTTGTCCCTACAGGAAGTGCTATATAGCTACAGTGTGTTGCCCCTACAGGAAGTGCTATATAGCTACAGTGTGTTGCCCCTATAGGAAGTGCTACATAGCAACAGTGTTTTGCCCCTACAAGAAGTGCTATATAGCTACAGTGTGTTGCCTTTAAAAGGAAGTGCTATATCGCTACAGTGTGTTGTCCGTACAGGAAGTGCTATATAGCTACAGTGTGTTGTCCCTACAGGAAGTGCTATATAGCTACAGTGTGTTGTCCCTACAGGAAGTGCTATATAGCTACAGTGTGTTGCCCCTATAGGAAGTGCTACATAGCAACAGTGTTTTGCCCCTACAAGAAGTGCTATATAGCTACAGTGTGTTGCCTTTAAAAGGAAGTGCTATATCGCTACAGTGTGTTGTCCCTACAGGAAGTGCTACATAGCTACAGAGTCTTTCCCCTACAGGAAGTGCTATATCACTATAGTGTGTTGCCTCTACAGGAAGTGCTATATCACTTCAGTTTGTTGCCCCTGCAGGAAGTGCTCTTCAAGCATTTCGCTACACTCGCATTAACATCTGCTAACCATGTGGATTTAACAAATACAATTTGATTTGATATTGCTACAGTGTGTTGTCCCTACAGGAAGTCCTATATAGCTACATGTAACAGTATAACTTTAGACCGTCCCCTCGCCCATACCCGGGCACAAACCAGGGACCCTCTGCACACATCAACAACAGTCACCCACAAAGCATCGTTACCCATCGCTCCACAAAGGCCGCGGCCCTTGCAGAGCAAGTGGAACCACTACTTCAAGGTCTCAGAGTGACGTCACCAATTGAAACGCTATTTAGCGCGCACCGCTAACTAAGCTAGCCGTTTCACATCCGTTACATACATTGTGTTGTCCCTACAGGAAGTCCTATATAGCTGCAGTGTGTTGTCCCTACAGGAAGTGCTATATAGCTACAGTGTGTTGTCCCTACAGGAAGTCCTATATAGCTGCAGTGTGTTGCCCCTGGATCACGCTTCAGTACCAGGCAGTCCGACGGATGAATCTGGATTTGATGAATCTGGGTTTGATGAATCTGGGTTTGATGAATCTGGGTTTGCTAGGAGAACGCTACTTGCCCGAATGCATAGTGTCAACTCTAAAGTTTAGTTTAGGAGGAATAATTGTCTGGGGTTGTTTTTCATAGTTCGGGCTAGGCACCTTAATACCAGTGGAGGGAAATCTTAACAGTACAGTTACATTCTAGATGATTCTGTGCTCCCAACTTTGCGGCAACAGTTTGGGTAATGCCCTTTCCTGTTACAGCATGACAATGCCCCCGTGCACAAAGTGAGGTCTATACAGAAATGGTTTGTTGAGATCGGTGTGGAAGAACTTGACTAGCCTGCACAGAGCCCTGACCTCAACCCCATCGAATACCTTTGGGATGAATTGGAATGCCAACTGCCAGCCAGGCCTAATCACCCAACATCAGTGCCCGACCTCACTAATGCTCTTGTGGCTGAATGGAAGCAAGTCCCTGCAGCAATGTTCCAACATCTAGTGGAAAGCCTTCCCAGAAGAGTGGAGGCTGTTATAGCAGCAATGTTCCAACATCTAGTGGAAAGCCTTCCCAGAAGAGTGGAGGCTGTTATAGCAGCAATGTTCCAACATCTAGTGGAAAGCCTTCCCAGAAGAGTGGAGGCTGTTATAGCAGCAATGTTCCAACATCTAGTGGAAAACCTTCCCAGAAGAGTGGAGGCTGTTATAGCAGCAATGTTCCAACATCTAGTGGAAAGCCTTCCCAGAAGAGTGGAGGCTGTTATAGCAGCGAAGGTGGGAACAACTCCATATTAAATGCCCATGATTTTGGAATGAGATGTTCGAAGAGCAGGTGTCCACATACCTTTGTTCTTGTAGTGTAAATAAAAAAAATATGATACTTTAAATTTTTTTTATCTTTGCTCCAGCCAACGAATATAAAATGTATCCTCTGAAAAGCGAGGATCCGTGGTCTACTAAATGTAACATATTTTAATGAGGGTTTAATTAAACAGATATATATAACAAATATCCCAAAGTTTATGAGCCATATTGAAACAAAAGAAAAACACATAAAGATTGGAAACTTGTATTTTGAACTTGGCCACTAGGGGGCGCATGTGGACTCCCCAAACAGACCTTTACTTTACGAATGTATTACTTTGGAATGGACCAGACCTTTTTGGACATAACACTTTATATATATTCATAACAAATGTCATAATACATATTTCTCTAGAGGTGAAATAACAGTGTTGGACTACAACAAATTCCAGTGACATCGCTCATCATTTAGATCAATGAGCAAATCTCTATTACAACTGTATGATACAAGAAATATTGAGATTTCTGCAATGAGCACATAGATTATTGCATTATTACATTTTCCTTTTTTTTTGCATTGAAAGGGTGGAACCAGTTCTCCATTCACTGGTGGATCGAGCCTTCATTTAGCCTCCAGTACAGATCAATGGTGAAACAACTCTCTTCAAACATCTAACAGATTTGAGAGGTACAAGAGAGCCTGTATGTGGCGACCTTTGTCCGAAAGTTTGAGATCTATTATCTTGCTGTACATCTGGAGATATTTTATCATGCTGTTGATCCCAAATGGAGAGATCACGATCACAATCAAAACCATCTCATCTTTGTGTTCTACAATGTTCTAGAGTTTTCTACAACATGTTTTTGAGGTGCTCTGGAGTGTTGTAGAATGTTCTAGAGTGTTCTACACCTTGTTTTTGAGGTGTTCTAAAGTGTTGTAGAATGTTCTAGAGTGTTCATGAATCTGCTAAACCATGTTGTTGTTGAGTTTGGTCCACTCAAAGATGTCCTGCTCACACACAATGTCTGAGTTGATGAGCAAGTAACGGTCCCCGACACAGAAGTGTTTCTGGCAGGCCGCGCATTTAAAACACTCCAGGTGGTAGACCTTGTCCCTCACACGCATGGTCATCTCAAACGCTCTGATTCTCTTCTCACAGCTAGCACACAGCCCGTCCTGTCCAAACAGCCTGGGAGGGAAGGGAGATGAAGGTGTATAACTTCCATGGATAAGCATTAATAAACCATCATAAAGAGTTTACATGCTATTGACTAATTAATATTTTGTCATATTTGTATGAATTTTGGAAACATTTAAAATAATTTAAATTTACATTTAAATTTAAATTCATTTAAATTATTTATTAAATAATTTATATGGGCAGGATTTCAATTACTTATTGACTCTTGGGGTGTGCCCAACAGCAAAATATCTTAACTCAATTTTTGGGGTGAGGGTATATGGTAAATGTCAACTATAAAGTGTCTAACCTGAGGTAGTCTCTGCGACAGAGCTTACGTCCCAGTTTGTAGTAGAGTCTTCGTCCCACCTCTCCCAGTCTGCAGCCACACAGGTCACAGCTCAGACAGTCCTCATGCCAGTACTTCTCTATGGCTTTCAGGAAGAACCTGTCCCCGATGCTCTGCTGGCAACCCCCACAGTTCAGGAGGGACGGGGCCATCTGTAACACCTCGTCCACCGGCTCCCTAGGGGGAACAAGGACAAGAGACAGATGAGGAAATGGAAGAATACAAGTCCATAATAAGAAGGCTGTGTGTGTGTGTGTGTGTGTGTGTGTGTTCTACCATGTAATATGCACATATTATTATTAGTTTAACCCACAGGATGGAGCCATTGACCTATATACCAGTGAGTGCAGCACATAATCCCTATGACCTGTTCATACAGCCAAACTATGTACTGACAAAAGGTCACGACATTCATCAGCCTTCTAAATAGACTTATATCGTTCTTTATAATGATCCCTTTCCCATTTATTGGTGCTTCCTTTTTCAATTGGTTCTTTCATGATGTTGTATTTGAATTGGATTATATTCTGAAGAGACTTTGGAAACTGCCACTGGCCTATTGCGTTTGCTTATTTCCAAGCAACTATTGTAATTTGCGTAATAAGACATTCTACAGCAGTATCAAGTCAACATTGAAGGTCCTAAGATTCTATTATAGCCTATTCTATTATATTTCATTGAAACAGCCGACTGGTACGTCACTTACTCGTTAGCCTCCATCGTCTTCCTTTCAATTGCAGATGACATTTTCCCAGTATGTTTTATTTCTCAGGTTGACATCAAGATGTTCCCGCTTCTCTTCTCTGTGATCAACCTGGCAGGCCCACACCACGGTCACAGTTAAATCTTCGGAACACGCGTGTAACGGTAAATCTCGAAGGGACACACACTGCACCTGCTCTGATATAATGTCGCCCTAGACGTCAGTTGCGCGCGGAATTTGCCTTCATTTTATATGACATAATTTCAATCAGCAGTCTATGTCCAACGAAGATCATCCTGACATGTGACGCATTTTCAATGATGGAGGCTATTCTGTACATTTCCTCAGGCAATTGAGAAACCGCGGTGAAATTCGGTGTAGCCTTCGTCTTTCATAAGTGCATTTTTTTTATTCCATTGCGACTGTATATATGTCTTCAAACACTAGAATAATTAAAATCAGCAAAGGTTGCTTGACTGAGTCTCCCTTTCCTCTTCAGTTCTTATTTATATTCCCTTCTTCTCCAGACGCGCTCTGTCCTGAGAATGAACGTTACCGCGGTTCCGTTATTGAGCGGCTGCGTCGTGCTTTTAAATACCAGCTCCTGCCCCCTAGCTCGGTCTCTGGTTTCGTTTCACCCTTCCTGCTCACGACTACTTGACAATGGGGGGAAATCGCTCTTAAAGCGACAGATAGCCAGCCCAGAGCAGAGCTCGAGAGCTCAACTCCTTCATGCATGATTGAAGAAGTAAGTCGTGACAGAACTTGGGGTCACGAAGTGTTGCCTCGAGTTCAAGTGGTGTCTATATATCTAAATGGCAACACAAGTGAGATAAATAAAAGCATTTTAGCTTATTTGTGTGAAACATTCTCACTGCACTGTGTGGTAGTCTTATTAGTGCCTGTTTATTTATTGTTTGTTTCATTCCTAATAGGTCAATTACCCAACAGTCAAAATAAAATGAGGAGCAATCATAACATAAATACATTGCTCTGAGTACAGCAGCTCCTGGTGGAAAACCCCAGGTTGGATTATCATGAGCCTTGATGGTGTGTCCATTGCCTTTTATTGAAAAGCATGTTGAAATGTGCCATGGTACGTGTTCTATTGGACAGGGCTTTTTCTCAGCAGTTTTATGATATCACATTGGAGGAGTAACATCTGCGTTATAGGAGCATTGGACTTGGTTAACATGCATATATATCATTACAGTCTGAAAACGGGATCTACAACTCTCATGTCCAAAAAAAAAAGGTTTATTTAACCAGCAGAAAGACTCCCTATCTCTCTCTGTATAATCTGTGTTCTTACACCCATCCTCAACCAACGTCCTCAGGGAGCCTTCCTCTTATCTGCTGCCAGGGTCCCAGGCAAGGCTGGCTGTTAGAGGGAGGGAGACACACACAGCAGTTGGACTGAGCTGAGAGATAAAGCACCTTGCCTACTGCAACACCCGGTTTATACACACTTGTCAGGCATTAATAATCAATCATCATCAACCCCAATTTCCACTGTTACACTACTGCTGATGGTGGGTGGACCGAATACAGCCTGAGAGTGCCAGTCTGTTTGTGCTATCATGCCAACTCATTGTCACTCATTGTCATGCCACTCAAGCTGGCACTCAGGCTAGGCTGAGTGTACTCCTCCCCAGGCAGATGCTTGGTTAAATGTAGGTCGATTACAGCCTGTGGCTAGATTCTGGCTGTTAGGTTGTGTTGTGGGTTTTGTTGTGTAGGCCCAGTGACCACACAGAGACAGAAGCAGAGCTGAGAAGGCCCCGGAGCACAGCTATGTCTAGTGGAGATCTAATGCAGAACAGCTTTGAGAGACAGAGAGATTACTATTCAGAGTTACATGATCACAGAACGGAACACAATTCACAGTTAATGAGTTTTAGAACACCAACCAAGACATTTGGTTAGACAGGAATCTTAAGAGGCTAATGAGTTCTAGAACACCAACCAAGACATTTAGTTAGACAGGAATCTTAAGAGGCTAATGAGTTCTAGAACACCAACCAAGACATTTGGTTAGACAGGAATCTTAAGAGGCTAATGAGTTCTAGAACACAAACCAAGACATTTGGTTAGACAGGAATCTTAAGAGGCTAATGAGTTCTAGAACACCAACCAAGACATTTGGTTAGACAGGAATCTTAATTAAGAGGCTAATGAGTTCTAGAACACTAACCAAGACATTTGGTTAGACAGGAATCTTAAGGGGCTAATGAGTTCTAGAACACCAAACAAGACATTTGGTTAGACAGGAATCTTAAGAGGCTAATGAGTTCTAGAACACCAACCAAGACATTTGGTTAGACAGGAATCTTAAGAGGCTAATGAGTTATAGAACACCAACCAAGACATTTGGTTAGACAGGAATCTTAAGAGGCTAATGAGTTCTAGAACACCAACCAAGACATTTGGTTAGACAGGAATCTTAATTAAGAGGCTAATGAGTTCTAGAACACTAACCAAGACATTTGGTTAGACAGGAATCTTAAGGGGCTAATGAGTTCTAGAACACCAACCAAGACATTTGGTTAGACAGGAATCTTAAGAGGCTAATGAGTTCTAGAACACCAACCAAGACATTTGGTTAGACATGAATCTTAATTAAGAGGCTAATGAGTTCTAGAACACCAACCAAGACATTTGGTTAGACAGGAATCTTAAGGGGCTAATGAGTTCTAGAACACCAACCAAGACATTTGGTTAGACAGGAATCTTAAGAGGCTAATGAGTTCTAGAACACAAACCAAGACATTTGGTTAGACAGGAATCTTAAGAGGCTAATGAGTTCTAGAACACCAACCAATACATTTGGTTAGACAGGAATCTTAAGAGGCTAATGAGTTCTAGAACACCAACCAAGACATTTGGTTAGACAGGAATCTTAAGGGGCTAATGAGTTCTAGAACACCAACCAAGACATTTGGTTAGACAGGAATCTTAAGAGGCTAATGAGTTCTAGAACACAAACCAAGACATTTGGTTAGACAGGAATCTTAAGAGGCTAATGAGTTCTAGAACACCAACCAATACATTTGGTTAGACAGGAATCTTAAGAGGCTAATGAGTTCTAGAACACCAACCAAGACATTTGGTTAGACAGGAATCTTAAGGGGCTAATGAGTTCTAGAACACCAACCAAGACATTTGGTTAGACAGGAATCTTAAGAGGCTAATGAGTTCTAGAACACCAACCAAGACATTTGGTTAGACAGGAATCTTGGAACCTTTATTTGAAATAGGGTTTTATCTTATCTGATGACAAGTGATTTGGAGAAGAACTTATGATGTCTACGAAAATAGATTTTGGAGTTATGCCTTGACTACGTTTTTTTCACTCTAAATTGTATTTCAAACAAAAATCATTGAGTTAAAAGTTCAACAAACCATACAACTCTACACACAGGACTACTTTTAACAAATTCCTCAGAAAAGTGTCCAAAAACAAATTTTGTGGAAGAACTGTGCAGATGCAAACTTTGGTTAATGGAAATACGGTCAAATCTACCTCAGGTTTTTATGAGACTACTTTCTTTTTTATACGGTTAAATACAGTGCCTTGCGAAAGTATTCGGCCCCCTTGAACTTTGCGACCTTTTGCCACATTTCAGGCTTCAAACATAAAGATATAAAACTATAGTTTTTTGTGAAGAATCAACAACAAGTGGGACACAATCATGAAGTGGAACGACATTTATTGAATATTTCAAACTTTTTTAACAAATCAAAAACTGAAAAATTGGGCGTGCAAAATTATTCAGCCCCCTTAAGTTAATACTTTGTAGCGCCACCTTTTGCTGCGATTACAACTGTAAGTCGCTTGGGGTATGTCTCTATCAGTTTTGCACATCGAGAGACTGAAATTTTTTCCCATTCCTCCTTGCAAAACAGCTCGAGCTCAGTGAGGTTGGATGGAGAGCATTTGTGAACAGCAGTTTTCAGTTCTTTCCACAGATTCTCGATTGGATTCAGGTCTGGACTTTGACTTGGCCATTCTAACACCTGGATATGTTTATTTTTGAACCATTCCATTGTAGATGTTGCTTTATGTTTTGGATCATTGTCTTGTTGGAAGATAAATCTCCATCCCAGTCTCAGGTCTTTTGCAGACTCCATCAGGTTTTCTTCCAGAATGGTCCTGTATTTGGCTCCATCCATCTTCCCATCAATTTGAACCATCTTCCCTGTCCCTGCTGAAGAAAAGCAGGCCCAAACCATGATGCTGCCACCACCATGTTTGACAGTGGGGATGGTGTGTTCAGCTGTGTTGCTTTTACGCCAAACATAACGTTTTGCATTGTTGCCAAAAAGTTCAATTTTGGTTTCATCTGACCAGAGCACCTTCTTCCACATGTTTGGTGTGTCTCCCAGGTGGCTTGTGGCAAACTTTAAACAACACTTTTTATGGATATCTTTAAGAAATGGCTTTCTTCTTGCCACTCTTCCATAAAGGCCAGATTTGTGCAATATACGACTGATTGTTGTCCTATGGACAGAGTCTCCCACCTCAGCTGTAGATCTCTGCAGTTCATCCAGAGTGATCATGGGCCTCTTGGCTGCATCTCTGATCAGTCTTCTCCTTGTATGAGCTGAAAGTTTAGAGGGACGGCCAGGTCTTGGTAGATTTGCAGTGGTCTGATACTCCTTCCATTTCAATATTATCGCTTGCACAGTGCTCCTTGGGATGTTCAAAGCTTGGGAAATCTTTTTGTATCCAAATCCGGCTTTAAACTTCTTCACAACAGTATCTCGGACCTGCCTGGTGTGTTCCTTGTTCTTCATGATGCTCTCTGCGCTTTTGACGGACCTCTGAGACTATCACAGTGCAGGTGCATTTATACGGAGACTTGATTACATACAGGTGGATTGTATTTATCATCATTAGTCATTTAGGTCAACATTGGATCATTCAGAGATCCTCACTGAACTTCTGGAGAGAGTTTGCTGCACTGAAAGTAAAGGGGCTGAATAATTTTGCACGCCCAATTTTTCAGTTTTTGATTTGTTAAAAAAGTTTGAAATATCCAATAAATGTCGTTCCACTTCATGATTGTGTCCCACTTGTTGTTGATTCTTCACAAAAAAATACAGTTTTATATCTTTATGTTTGAAGCCTGAAATGTGGCAAAAGGTCGCAAAGTTCAAGGGGGCCGAATACTTTCGCAAAGCACTGTATCTGCTCTGAATGAAGATTTCTTTGAAACCCAAAACCCAATTTGATGTGCTCCTATTAACTTTACATGTTGGTGCTCATGGATCCTTTGATGGAAAAGGGGAATCATGATGCCCTTATCCAGAGAAACCAACAACACAAGCTTCATCATATACAGTGGCACACTAAAAAGGTGCTATCTAGAACTTAAGAAGGTTAATCGGCTGTCCCCATAGGAGAACCTTTGTTGATCCAGGGAGAACCCTTTTGGTTCCAAGTAGAACCGTTTGAATTCCACGTAGAACCCTTTCCACAGAAGGTTCTACATGGAACCCAAAATGGTTCTACCTGGAACAGAAACGGGTTTTGACCTAGAACCAAAAAGTGTTCTCCTATGGGGACAGTTGATGAATACATTTAAAAACATTTGTCTAAGACTGTAGTCTAGTCTTCCAAGGGCTATGGCAGAAAATCCAAAGACTTTGTGACAACGCAGTCAGCATATCCCCAACAGTTGGTGCTGCTGTGAAGATGAATCCACTACTTAAAACCATTCACCATTTCCTGTGGATTTGACAGGGCAGGCCTAGAAGGATGTGCAATAACTAAAGGTGTCAGCACGCTTCAGTTCGGCTGGTGCCTAGCGAACCGAACGAGTGTGCTCGCATACTCTCTTAAAAACCTTTGTTTGATAAACAAGAAAAAAAAGTGACAATAGTACTGCTTGTCCATTTTGAGACGCCGTAGCCAGTATGCACTTCCTCAAAATAGTCTGAATTCATCTAAAATAACTCAAGAAATCTGTCATACATTTGTTTTTGCAGAGTAGATCTTAGTTGCGCAATTTTACATCACAGAAGAAGAGCCGAAGCTTTCCTGGGAGGGGTCAGGCCTACTTTTTCTACCGCTTACTCTCAATCGCTCCACTGACTCCGCTGTCTGACTGCAGTTGGCTCAAACTGATAGGCGGCTGACGAGGCTGATAGAGCACTTGAGAAAATTGAGGTCTGTACATTAGGGCATGCAACAGGAAACAGAAAGTGAGCTTTTCTTACTGTGCAAGTCTAGATAGTCCCTAAATGTTTCAGTCCATTTTGGTGCTAAAAGTGGGAATCAGCAGTTGAAACAGTAACAAAGTGTGTCCCCGTCACGGTTTTGGTAAAAGGCTGAGGGATGGCGCTGGAGAAATGTAACCACTCTCAAATTTAAAAACAGAGCTATAGATGCAAGGATTGACCATCCATGATATCATGTTTTGAGGTTATACCACAATTGTTAATTTACTAAAGTAAATTAATTTATTGTTAATTTACTTTGAGGCATTTTTAAGTGATATTCTTCAGTAATCAATGGGTGCATACTATCATTGATTTATATGTCCATAAATGGATGTCACAACTGCAGAATGCAACTTTAACGACCACAACCCTGGTTTGTTGTTCTGAGTTCAATAGGTGGAAAGGAATCCATTAGTCCTCTAGGGTTTCCTTTACTGCTTCTAAAACAAATGGTGTGACAACAGGTTACAATATACTGTAACTACATGGTAACACGTTATAATATACTGTAACTACATGACAACATGTTATAATATACTGTAACTACATGGTAACATGTTATAATATACTGTAACTACATGACAACATGTTATAATATACTGTAACTACATGGTAACATGACAACACGTTATAATATACTGTAACTACATGGTAACACGTTATAATATACTGTAACTACATGGTAACATGACAACACGTTATAATATACTGTAACTACATGACAACACGTTATAATATACTGTAACTACATGACAACACGTTATAATATACTGTAACTACATGACAACACGTTATAATATACTGTAACTACATGACAACACGTTATAATATACTGTAACTACATGGTAACATGACAACATGTTATAATATACTGTAACTACATGGTAACATGTTATAATATACTGTAACTACATGACAACATGTTATAATATACTGTAACTACATGGTAACATGACAACATGTTATAATATACTGTAACTACATGGTAACATGTTATAATATACTGTAACTA
This sequence comes from Oncorhynchus mykiss, assembly GCF_013265735.2. Lineage (NCBI taxonomy): Eukaryota > Metazoa > Chordata > Actinopteri > Salmoniformes > Salmonidae > Oncorhynchus > Oncorhynchus mykiss. The sequence goes on from NC_048566.1 coordinate 98,433,236, forward strand.
CATGGTAACATGTTATAATATACTGTAACTACATGGTAACATGACAACATGTTATAATATACTGTAACTACATGGTAACATGTTATAATATACTGTAACTACATGGTAACATGACAACACGTTATAATATACTGTAACTACATGACAACATGTTATAATATACTGTAACTACATGGTAACATGACAACATGTTATAATATACTGTAACTACATGGTAACATGTTATAATATACTGTAACTACATGGTAACATGTTATAATATACTGTAACTACATGGTAACATGTTATAATATACTGTAACTACATGGTAACATGTTATAATATACTGTAACTACATGGTAACATGTTATAATATACTGTAACTACATGGTAACATGTTATAATATACTGTAACTACATGACAACATGTTATAATATACTGTAACTACATGGTAACAAGTTATAATATACTGTAACTACATGGTAACACGTTATAATATACTGTAACTACATGGTAACATGTTATAATATACTGTAACTACATGGTAACATGTTATAATATACTGTAACTACATGGTAACATGATAACATGTTATAATATACTGTAACTACATGGTAACACGTTATAATATACTGTAACTACATGGTAACATGTTATAATATACTGTAACTACATGGTAACATGTTATAATATACTGTAACTACATGGTAACATGACAACACGTTATAATATACTGTAACTACATGGTAACATGTTATAATATACTGTAACTACATGGTAACATGACAACACGTTATAATATACTGTAACTACATGACAACACGTTATAATATACTGTAACTACATGACAACACGTTATAATATACTGTAACTACATGGTAACATGTTATAATATACTGTAACTACATGGTAACATGTTATAATATACTGTAACTACATGGTAACATGTTATAATATACTGTAACTACATGACAACATGTTATAATATACTGTAACTACATTATAACATGTTATAATATACTGTAACTACATGGTAACATGACAACATGTTATAATATACTGTAACTACATGGTAACACGTTATAATATACTGTAACTACATGGTAACATGTTATAATATACTGTAACTACATGGTAACATGACAACATGTTATAATATACTGTAACTACATGGTGGTAACATGTTATAATATACTGTAACTACATGGTAACATGTTATAATATACTGTAACTACATGGTAACATGTTATAATATACTGTAACTACATGACAACATGTTATAATATACTGTAACTACATGGTAACATGTTATAATATACTGTAACTACATGGTAACATGTTATAATATACTGTAACTACATGGTAACATGTTATAATATACTGTAACTACATGGTAACATGTTATAATATACTGTAACTACATGGTAACATGTTATAATATACTGTAACTACATGACAACATGTTATAATATACTGTAACTACATGGTAACATGTTATAATATACTGTAACTACATGGTAACACGTTATAATATACTGTAACTACATGGTAACATGTTATAATATACTGTAACTACATGACAACATGTTATAATATACTGTAACTACATGGTAACATGACAACATGTTATAATATACTGTAACTACATGGTAACACGTTATAATATACTGTAACTACATGGTAACATGTTATAATATACTGTAACTACATGGTAACATGACAACACGTTATAATATACTGTAACTACATGGTAACATGACAACACGTTATAATATACTGTAACTACATGGTAACATGTTATAATATACTGTAACTACATGGTAACATGACAACACGTTATAATATACTGTAACTACATGGTAACATGTTATAATATACTGTAACTACATGGTAACATGATAACATGTTATAATATACTGTAACTACATGGTAACACGTTATAATATACTGTAACTACATGGTAACATGTTATAATATACTGTAACTACATGGTAACACGTTATAATATACTGTAACTACATGGTAACATGATAACATGTTATAATATACTGTAACTACATGGTAACATGTTATAATATACTGTAACTACATGACAACATGTTATAATATACTGTAACTACATGGTAACATGTTATAATATACTGTAACTACATGGTAACATGATAACATGTTATAATATACTGTAACTACATGGTAACATGTTATAATATACTGTAACTACATGGTAACATGATAACATGTTATAATATACTGTAACTACATGGTAACACGTTATAATATACTGTAACTACATGATAACATGTTATAATATACTGTAACTACATGGTAACACGTTATAATATACTGTAACTACATGGTAACATGACAACATGTTATAATATACTGTAACTACATGGTAACATGACAACATGTTATAATATACTGTAACTACATGGTAACATGTTATAATATACTGTAACTACATGGTAACATGTTATAATATACTGTAACTACATGATAACATGTTATAATATACTGTAACTACATGGTAACATGTTATAATATACTGTAACTACATGGTAACATGATAACATGTTATAATATACTGTAACTACATGGTAACATGTTATAATATACTGTAACTACATGGTAACATGATAACATGTTATAATATACTGTAACTACATGGTAACATGTTATAATATACTGTAACTACATGGTAACATGATAACATGTTATAATATACTGTAACTACATGGTAACACGTTATAATATACTGTAACTACATGGTAACACGTTATAATATACTGTAACTACATGATAACATGTTATAATATACTGTAACTACATGGTAACACGTTATAATATACTGTAACTACATGGTAACATGTTATAATATACTGTAACTACATGGTAACATGACAACATGTTATAATATACTGTAACTACATGGTAACACGTTATAATATACTGTAACTACATGGTAACATGACAACACGTTATAATATACTGTAACTACATGACAACATGTTATAATATACTGTAACTACATGGTAACACGTTATAATATACTGTAACTACATGGTAACACGTTATAATATACTGTAACTACATGACAACATGTTATAATATACTGTAACTACATGGTAACACGTTATAATATACTGTAACTACATGGTAACATGACAACATGTTATAATATACTGTAACTACATGGTAACAAGTTATAATATACTGTAACTACATGGTAACCCGTTATAATATACTGTAACTACATGGTAACATGTTATAATATACTGTAACTACATGACAACATGTTATAATATACTGTAACTACATGACAACACGTTATAATATACTGTAACTACATGGTAACATGACAACATGTTAAAATATACTGTAACTACATGGTAACATGATAACATGTTATAATATACTGTAACTACATGGTAACATGTTATAATATACTGTAACTACATGGTAACATGTTATAATATACTGTAACTACATGGTAACATGACAACACGTTATAATATACTGTAACTACATGGTAACATGTTATAATATACTGTAACTACATGGTAACATGACAACACGTTATAATATACTGTAACTACATGGTAACATGTTATAATATACTGTAACTACATGGTAACATGACAACACGTTATAATATACTGTAACTACATGGTAACATGTTATAATATACTGTAACTACATGGTAACATGACAACATGTTATAATATACTGTAACTACATGGTAACATGATAACATGTTATAATATACTGTAACTACATGGTAACATGTTATAATATACTGTAACTACATGGTAACATGATAACATGTTATAATATACTGTAACTACATGGTAACATGTTATAATATACTGTAACTACATGGTAACACGTTATAATATACTGTAACTACATGGTAACATGATAACATGTTATAATATACTGTAACTACATGGTAACATGACAACATGTTATAATATACTGTAACTACATGGTAACATGTTATAATATACTGTAACTACATGGTAACATGATAACATGTTATAATATACTGTAACTACATGGTAACATGATAACATGTTATAATATACTGTAACTACATGGTAACATGACAACATGTTATAATATACTGTAACTACATGGTAACATGTTATAATATACTGTAACTACATGGTAACATGTTATAATATACTGTAACTACATGACAACATGTTATAATATACTGTAACTACATGGTAACATGTTATAATATACTGTAACTACATGGTAACATGACAACACGTTATAATATACTGTAACTACATGGTAACATGTTATAATATACTGTAACTACATGGTAACACGTTATAATATACTGTAACTACATGGTAACATGACAACACGTTATAATATACTGTAACTACATGGTAACATGTTATAATATACTGTAACTACATGGTAACACGTTATAATATACTGTAACTACATGGTAAGGCAGAAACAGATCTGGCTGCCAAGCTATCTGAACTTAAAGACAGTCAACCCTGTTGAATGGATATGATCTAGTATACAGGACTGTTATTCACCGACCGAGGCTTTTGGCGTCTAACAGCAGAAAATGGGAAACAAACAGTTAATGATCTTTGCTAGATGACCTTTTGGGAAGTGGTGTCACTCATATCTGGCTTCCTGTTTTGTGCTGTTTGGCGTTGAGAGAGAGAGAGAGCATTATGGAGTTGAAGGCTGTTGGGTGGAATTTCAAGGCAAGTGGAAAATATAATGGGTCGGGGCTATTAAGCGAACAGTAAAACTATTTGTCGTTGATACCACTTGTCACTCTCTGTAATCATATAGTGAACTATGGAGATTAGGTCAAGCTCATTGATCGGCATGAAAGCTGGGGATGTTAGTCGGTCACAACTAGCCTGGGCCCAGATCTGTTTGTGCTCTCTTCCCAACTCCTATGGTCACTCTGTTATAGGAGTTGGCAAGACAGCACAAACAGATCTGGGGCCTGGCTAGGTCACCACATGGACTACATCCCATACAGAACCCTTTATTTAACCTTTATTTAACCTTTATTTAACTAGGCAAGTCGGTTAGGAACACATTCTTATTTACAACGACGGCCTACCAAAAGGCAAAAGGACTCATCGGGGTTAGTTTGGCAGCTGGGGTGAAAGAGGAACGATTACAATAGAGTCCACCAAGACTAGATTTAACTTTAGCCTGCAGCTTTGATATGTGCTGAGAAAAGGACAGTGTACCGTCTAGCCATACTCGCAAGTACTTGTATGAGGTGACTACATCAAGCTCTAAACCCTCAGAGGTAGTAATAACACCTGTGGGGAGAGGGGCATTCTTCTTACCAAACCACATGACCTTTGTTTTGGAGGTGTTCAGAACGAGGTTAAGGGTAGAGAAAGCTAGTTGGACACATGTAGACTCCTTGTTTTCTTCTATGTAAAGCATACATCAACTGGCAAGACACCGTGGTCATCCATCACAGACTGTCCACACACACACACACACACACACACATACACACACACACACACACACACACACAGGCCTATTTCCTGTAACTAGAGATAGAGTGCTCTGGACACAGTGGTGAAACTGCAAACTCTGGAGCAGCAATAGCCAGGCTACAGCTTCATGTCTATAATCTGAAGCAAATCCATTATTGGTTTATTTTTGTTTGAGTTTAGTTCACTTCTCTTAGATGATTACACCATTACCGTGGTGAACTTTGAGAAGATAGACTGGAGAGAGAGGAGAATCGAGTTGATGGTTTGACAAACTCCTGCTGATAAGGGCAGAGGTCAGAGCTTTAGCCAGGGTTGTGTTAATTATGCATAAAATGGAAGAAAGCATCCTGAAACAGGTGGGGACTACCTGGACTTGTCCAATAAGACATTGTATTTATTGCTTATTGAACATTACCCTGGCCTCTTTACAGTAGTTTAGAAAATGGAGGACAAACAGTACAGCCCTGCTGTCTAACTGGAACAGAGCAGGTTACCATGGAGAGGAAATGAGTCACTGGTTGAAAGGGAGCTTCGCTTCCCTTAGGGAACCTCCCATAATCAGTATTATCACAAAAAAAAAACAGCCTTTCAATGGGCCAGTGCAATCAAAGAGCAGCGCGGCCATGTTAACTGCTTCCTGAATAAGCCAAACAAAACCTCATGAAGGCTGATTCCACATTCTTATGGACTCTGGTTAGTTTGTCCTGTTGGAGAGCTTGATGTTAAATACAGGCTCTAACTTGAAGAAACAACAACCGAATGTATTTCAGAGGGACGTTCATTTTCATGGGAATAGAGAACACCCCATAGACATTGAGATAGTTTTATCTCCATTTTTATTTTCCAAATGGAGGAGAATTGTTTGTGTAGTTAACTGTCATGTTTCCAAATTGTGGAAACGCCAATAATTATGTCTGTTATGGTTGGGTTCTGCTGCCAATGACTGGAACGAATGGCAAAAATCGCTGAAGCTGGAGACTTATATTTCCCTCACTAACTGTAAGCATCAGCTATCTGAGCAGCTAACCGATCGCTGCAGCTGTACATAGCCCATCTGTAAATAGCCCACCAAATCTACCTACCTCATCCCCATATTGTTTTTATTTTCTTTCCTGCTCTTTTGCACACCAGTTTCACCACTTGCACATCACCATCTGCTCATCTATCACTCCAGTGTTCATTTGCTAAATTGTAATTACTTCGCTACTATGGCCTATTTATTGCCTTTATCGCCTTATTGCCTCACGCCATTTGCACTCACTGTATATAGACTTTCATTTTTTTTCTATTGTGTTTTTGACTGTATGTTTGTTTTACTCCATGTGTGTTGTTGTTTGTGTCGCTCTGCTTTGCTTTATCTTGGCCAGGTCGCAGTTGTGAATGAGAACTTGTTCTCAACTAGCCTACCTGGTTAAATAAAGGTGTTCTCAACTAGCCTACCTGGTTAAATAAAGGTGAAATAGAAATACAAATAAAATGTAAAAGCTGAGGCATAATGTTCAATTCATCCACACCTTTGAATCAACAAATCAATAGAAGAAAAACTGGATAATCCAAGTAGGACTTGTGACCAAATAAACTTGATATCACTTTTAGTAACTGGTATGGCCATTATTTTTAATTGTATTTAACTATGCAGTAGTAATAGCAGTAGTAGTATACACATAAGGTTCAGGAACTCCACAATACGTTTGAGCTAATATTCTATAATAGGTGCAGGAACTCAAAAGAGTAGAACATTTGATGTGCCGGTCCTCAGTTCCGGTGAGCCATGGTGCACAATTTAAAAGCAAAAACAGGTCAGGAATCTTGGTCACCAATCTGACAGTCATAGGCCTACGGTATACAGTACAGTTACTTTCCATGGCTGGAAAGTGTTGGGGAAGCTACTCTGAAAATACAGTACCAAACTAATAAAATATATACAAAACGACCAATTACTTCACATTGGAATAAGTTAAGTTAACATTAATAAAAATATAGTTTACTTAACTAAAGTTACTTTGATAAAGTAGTTTACTAAATCCAAAGTACTTTGTGAAAAAGTATCGTATCTAAATCTGAAACGTCATAGAATACAAATTGCAAAAAACAGATCTGGAGTCAGATGTTAACAGAATGTGTAATTTAGCCTATTAAAAACTAAGTTTCAAGTGAGAATTAGGCAAGTCTAATGCTGAAAAAGAAAGGAAATTCTTGCCTAGTTTTGTCATATTTTCTCTTCTTTTTTGCAATAAATGTAGTGTGTAGTTCCAGTAGTTAGCCAGTAATTAGCCACTGCATGACAACAAAAAAAGTAAATAACTACTGAAACACTACCAACATTTTTTATTTAGTTTGTTCAACTACCACCAAGCTACTGCAAAAAGTCAATGAAAAGACTCGTTGAACTAAATGTTGTTCAGGACTCCCAAACACTGTCCATGGCTCATTACTGCCCCCTGCTGATCTACAGTAGATTCATCGATCTCATCACCAAACATTTTAACACTCAGAACTGTCGACTCAACAATGTCACAGTGTCATGTAGCTAGCAATAGGCTACATTAATCTGAAAAACTTCAATTTAAATCACTGCACTGATTACAGATACTGTAGCAGCATTGTACAGTGCCAGAGCGCACACACAAGTTGGCTTGAACAAATCAATACAAGTTATTTTGCAGATTTTTGTGGGGCGAAGATTTGCTATGCACATTTTTTGGGCCGTATTAGAAAACGTACTATCTGTTATGTACATTTGAATATTTAATCAACCTCGCAATAACAGTCTTTCACAAGCTGTCTCTATATTGTGTTTTTATCTCCCAGTTGATTTGTTTAGATCAGTTCAGTCTGGTTCGTTGAGTCTGGCATATCGTTGGACAGCCGAAAAGGGTCCTTCTTCTTTATAAAGAGTTCCTTCACTAATCACACTGTCTCAGTTGTCGGTGAGGCCGGCTGGGCGGATCCTCACTTTTGAAAGAGAAAATAAAGCAACACAATAAAAAATAAATAATAATATATACATATTTTTTAAACAACCTTGGCTATTGCATTTCTCTCGTGAATAAGCTTCCCCCAGTGGATACATAGAGCATAAAGGTAAGGGAATATAAAGCTAGCCAAATGAACCTATGAGACAAGGAAAGCATAGCTTATTCTAGCTAATGATATGCTAACTTTAGCTAGCTGAGTTATGGGCCAGTGTGGCTGTATCACAGCTAAAGTTCCTCGTTAAAGCGATGATTTATAGCTAGCTAATGAGCCACAATTGCTAAATCGTTTAGTTATTAACTAGCTAACGTTCCATCTACATTGAATTTTCTCCTTTGATCATAAGTGTGATGTATTTTTTTTAGCCTAGATTTAGCTAATGTCAGTTAGCTGGGCAATCTGCATGGTTGAACATCTGCTAGCAGGTAGCTAACGGTACGGGCCAGATAGACGATAAGGCTCTTGGTACACGGGCTTTATGCGATGATAGGCTCATTTAAAGTTAGCTAGCTAGCTTATCATCTCGGTGACTTTGAGCTGGACGTGTTCGCGAGCTAGGTCAACTAATATTCTTGAAATTGGTTAACAAGTTCATTAGTTATTATTATTATTATTTTATTTTTTTAAATGGTCCGGCGGAGCTGGCTGGCAACACTTGGATCCGTTCAATCAAGTGGATCGTGTATGTAACTAACTACTTGTTGGACTTAGATGTTATATTCCACCATGACGCTCATTGTGCACCAATCCAACGCTGTATTAAAACGGCCATACTTATTCCTCCCTTCTGGGCAAGTGAAATGGCTGAAATTATGTGAACTTTCTTATGCTCAACCACGATTTAAAGTTGGCTACACCCGTAGTTATTTTGTTAGATGAGTGGGGTGGTTTCCTGGACACAGATTTAAGTCTAGACCTAGACTAAAAAGCAAACTCGATGAGTGTCTGGGGAAAACTATAAAAATCCATCCATTGTTACTCGTCTCCACCTCCATAACTAACTTATTGATTGATGTACCTCTCGCTTTGTCTATTCAGATGCCCTCAGCAATGAATGGTAACAGGACAGTGCAGTCGGCCAGCCCAGATGTGGGATCTGCTCCTGGACAGATCACCTTGGGCGGAGGGCAGTCCTCTGGGGCCCAGACCGAGGCAATGAAGCAAGTCCTGGGCGTCGTAGACAAGAAAGTCCGGAACATGGAGAAGAAAAAGGCAAGTCTTCTTTTGTTTTTGGGGAATGAAACTTGTGATGAGGTTGAAAAGTGCCTCTGCCTTTTGATACCTCCATTTTTTAAATTTATTTAGCTAGGCAAGTCCGTTACGAACAAATTCTTATTTGGGAGCAATGGGTTAACTGCCTTGTTCAGGGGCAGAAAGACATATTTTCATCTTGTCAGCTCGGGGATTCGATCTAGCAACCTTTCGGTTACTGACCCAGCGCTCTAACCACTAGGCTACCTGCCACCCCTCCACTCTAACCACTAGGCTACCTGCCACCCCTCCACTCTAACCACTAGGCTACCTACCGCCCCTCCACTCTAACCACTAGGCTACCTCCTGCCATTGAGCAACCCCCCCCCCAGCTTGGGGTGTAATCATTAGTTAAAAATGTTTTGCAATGGAAATGAGAGTTCAGGCCTTGAATTTTGTGGTCCTAATGCAGCCTTAAAATCTATGCCTTGTGGCCGTTGTGCCCTTGGCAAATGTATATAATAATTAGTATTCCCTTCTCCCGGCTGACGATCGCTCTGAAGCACCTCACTCTCATGGCTTTCTCAGATATCTCAATTCTTATTAGCTAATACCATCATGTGACTGGGTTCTTTTCACACCCATTGCAGACTTAGGCAACAAGGGAAGATTGGCACATCGGACGGGGAATTCCAAGGCGCATATTGAAGATGTATGAACTGTCCACATTTACTTTTTGTCAGCCAACATAATGAGTAACGAAGCACTAGCCTGTGTCAATCTACTATCTCCCATAGTAGAAAAGTTGACCCTATTCTGTTGGTCAACTTGTCGTTCTGTGCGAGAAATAAATATCCCAAACAAACTCTGGGACAGTTGTGGGACGACAGATCCCCAATTAATACAACCCCCTATTAAAAAAATACAACTTTTTAAAGCAATGAGACTGGTGCAACAGATCAGAATGTTTAACCTTAAAATGTTGATCAACCATTAGGCGATTTCTTCACATTTAGAAAAGCAGCAAATGCGCGCATGGCAGTAGGCTATAATAACACAAATGCTCCATTGTGCAGTTTGTACAAAACAACGCTCTCAAAAGCGTGCCGCGAATGCGAGCGGTTTCATATGATCGATGAAAATGTCCTTTTTAGAAAGGAAGATGCAACAACTAGCATGGGTTGATGACTAGGGTTGATGACTAGGGTTGATGACTAGGGTTGATGACTAGGGTTGATGACTAGGGTTGTGTCTTTGGTTTGCTGGACAACTAAAGAAAGTTGAGAACATGAAATACTGGTCTCAATGGCATATGAGGAAGTGATTTTATTTTTTTTAAAAAATAAATAAAAAAAAATAAATAATCCACTATGGCCGGACCATGGTAAGACAAGCCTCAATGATAAAGAAATGTCCAGGTTTTAAACAATTTACGTTTATGGTTAAAGTCGTTTTGAAAATGTTGACTGCCTCTGCTCAGTTTGCAGTGTGCAACAGACACTGGCCCTTCTCTCCTATATGAATGATTTAGTGCCTCCAGTATGTCCACAGACTCACGTCTTTAGATGTTTAATATTAGTCATGATCCTACATTATATTTGTCAAACATGACCGCCGTTTAGTGGTGTGTGTGTGTGTGTGTGTGTCAAGTCACTCTAAAATAAAAAATAAAAAAGTTTGGATACATTTTCGGGTGCCTCCATGACAGCCTGTACCCAAGTAGGCTCTCAGCTACAACTTTGACATGTTGTATTAAAAGAGGAAAAAAAATAGGCCTGAACAAAATTCTTATTTACAATGACGGCCTACACCGGCCAAGCCCTTGGAGGCTATTTATGTACATTTACCAAAACCTACATTCACAGAATAGTGTTTTTCTTTGCCAATGAAGCCACTTATGCACTTCCCCCAGAGTCAGATGAACAGGAACAACTACCATGGTAACTGTTCTTATAGGGGGGGGGGGTCATTGGATAATTTTGGATGGTGCCCTGGCAGAGATGATGGCTTTGGTGCCCTGGCAGACTGGGCACCTCTTGAAGGCCAAATGGTCTTGCCCCTAAAACCACAAAATTCCAGGCCTGCGGGAGTATCTATTGAGACAAATTCAGCTAGGTCCCTTCTCGTTTGGTTCCTAGTGATACACCCCTTGCTCTTGGGCTGATCCGGGCAATGCTTCCAGCGTCTTGTGTGTCTGGGGACTTATTGAATTAAAAAAAAGACTGCAAACAGACACATTTTTCTGTTTTGATGGACAACAGTTACTACTTGCATGGTTTTTCTATTGACGCATATGCTAGTGCACAGGTTCAGTGCCAACATCATTGTGCTGATCATGACAGCAGTTTCCTCTCTGACAAAATCAATCAATGCAAATTGCATTATCCAATTCCTTCCAACTGTGTTTTTTTTTGGAGGGGAGGAGGAGGGTGCTCTAAAATAGACACGGCTGTCCTAGTAAGTCATCATTGCTGCAGACACAGCGTCTTGCTTTCTGGGTGTCACTGCTTAGTTGCAACATCATCACGTCGTCTTCGCCGACATTTTACAGTTGCACGATGAAAGTGCAGTCCCTGGCCAGCTAGCTCAGGGGTTTTCAAACTCTTCTTGCCAAGGGATCCTCCCCGCCCAGGCAAACCGACGACCCAGAAATCCCCATCATATGTTAGAAGTAATCAACATTTTTTTTATTTTTTTTATGAATTGATATGGGAGGCAATTTTATTTTGACCTGGAAGAGGAAGTGTAAACTCTTAACAGTCTATTAGCTAGAAGGATATCTTGGCGGTGAATAACTTTTTTTTTTCTTTTTTTTTCTCGTTTTAAAGCTAATTTCCTGCATTTTGGCCACGGCCAATGCTGTTTCTCTGCTCAAACATAACACAATCAATGGCATGTGCACTGAATAACACAACTTTGTATCGATTGGCTAGCTTTTATTTGATCGTTTTCACACGGTATTAGGATCGCAGTTGGGGGGAAAACACTGGACTAGAGTTTACACACGTGGTGTTAGCCAAAGCTGTTCTGAAGAAGCTTGTCCATCTCATTTAACCTACTAGCTGTAAAGGCACACTTGTGTTGTGTTGCTCAGAGGTGTCCGACGAACCTTGCATTTTTGTTAGTGTACCGTTACCATGGGATTAGCAATTGAACCTGGTGGATGAGGTTACCATTGGATATCTGTTGCAGGTTTTTAGTGTTGCAGGAATGAGGATCGGGGCATCTGCTTCCCACTTCAACCAACAACTGAGACATTTCAGCTCTTGTTTAAAATAAAAAAAACGAAAAAAAACTTTATTTAGCTAGGCAAGTCAGTTAAGAACAAATTCTTATTTTCAATGACTGCCTACCGGGGAACAGTGGGTTAACTGCCTTGTTCAGGGGAAGAACAACAGATTTTTTTACCTTGTCAGCTCGGGGATTCAATCTTGCAACATTTTGGTTACTAGTCCAACGCTCTAACCACTAGACTACCTGCCGCCCCTCCACTCTAACCACTAGGCTACCTGCCGCCCCTCCACTCTAACCACTAGGCTACCTGCCGCCCCTCCACTCTAACCACTAGGCTACCTGCCGCCCCTCCACTCTAACCACTAGGCTACCTGCCGCCCCTCCACTCTAACCACTAGGCTACCTGCCGCCCCTCCACTCTAACCACTAGGCTACCTGCCACCCCTCCACTCTAACCACTAGGCTACCTGCCACCCCTCCACTCTAACCACTAGGCTACCTTCCACCCTCCACTCTAACCACTAGGCTACCTGCCGCCCCTCCACTCTAACCACTAGACTACCTGCCGCCCCTCCACTCTAACCACTAGGCTACCTTCCACCCTCCACTCTAACCACTAGGCTACCTTCCACCCCTCCACTCTAACCACTAGGCTACCTGCCGCCCCTCCACTCTAACCACTAGTCTACCTGCCGCCCCTCCACTCTAACCACTAGACTACCTGCCACCCCTCCACTCTAACCACTAGACTACCTGCCACCCCTCCACTCTAACCACTAGACTACCTGCCACCTACTATGTAGATATTTTTTTAATTATACCATCAGATCAACACCCTGTTTGTTTCAATTGCAACATACTGTAATGGTTCTTTCTGTCTTACAGGGCAAGCTGGACGATTATCAATCTAAGAAGAATAAAGGGGAACGTCTCAACCAGGACCAACTGGTGGGTCAATTAACCAATAAGGCCCGGGGGGGGGGGGCGCGTGTATATGGCTTAATATACCACGGCTAGGGGCTGTTCTTGGGCACGACGCAACGCGGAGTGCCTGAATACAGTCCTTAGCCGTGGTATATTGGCCATATATCACAAACCCCCAAGGTGCATTATTTGTTGTATTTGCTGTTATAAACTATTTACCACGGCTGTCAGCCAATCAGCATTCAGGGCTCGAACCACCCCAGTTTATAACGTTCAACAACATGCTGTATGAGTCATCTGTAGTCCCTCAACTAACATCACTGGATTGGTGTTTCCAAGCGTTCCATCGCATTGCTTTTCACCAATGAGCCTGTCTTCAGTTCAGTGCGTCAAGGAAGCAGGAAGAAGGGATGCAATGCATTTTAAGACTTTGAACAGTATATGTTAGGCTTTCTGTGTTAACCAGTTTCCTCTCTCTCTCCCCCTCTCGCTCTCTCTCCCCCTCTCGCTCTCTCTCCCCCTCTCGCTCTCTCTCCCCCTCTCGCTCTCTCTCCCCCTCTCGCTCTCTCTCCCCCTCTCGCTCTCTCTCCCCCCCCTCTTGCTCTCTCTCCCCCCCTCTCGCTCTCTCTCCCCCCCTCTCGCTCTCTCTCCCCCCCTCTCGCTCTCTCTCCCCCCCCTCTCGCTCTCTCTCCCCCCCCTCTCGCTCTCTCTCCCCCCCTCTCGCTCTCTCTCCCCCCCTCTCGCTCTCTCTCCCCCCCTCTCGCTCTCTCTCCCCCCCTCTCGCTCTCTCTCTCTCTCTCTCTCGTCTCTGAAGGATGCCCTGACCAAGTACCAGGAAGTGACTAATAATCTGGAGTTTGCCAGGGAGTTACAGAAGAGCTTCCTGTCACTGGGACAAGATGTAAGCAAGACGCTTGACCACTAAACTGCTCCAGGATGCACTGCTCTGGCTGACCCTAGATTCCTTCCCTGGGGGGATAAAGCATTCTTCTAGCGCTGGGGAGTCTCTGGCGCTGGGGAGTCTCTGGCGCTGCCCCATGTCTTTTTGCATTGATATGGCTAACACCAAAGCTCCTGTACGCTAGAGGTACCAGTAGACTGATTTAAAAAAATATATATTTTCATAGCATTGTGGTCTGACTCCCTGCCTGCCTATCTGTCTGGCAAACGGTACCGGAGAGTTGGCTCTCGGACCAACCGGCTCCCCAAGCCGTAAGACTGATTAAATAGCCAGACTACAAAATAGTCAATAGTCGGATACCAAAACTATCTGCACTGACTCTCTTGCATGAACCATGCGCATACTCACTAGACTATACAGTGTGTTC
The DNA here is from genome assembly GCF_013265735.2 of Oncorhynchus mykiss. NCBI lineage: Eukaryota > Metazoa > Chordata > Actinopteri > Salmoniformes > Salmonidae > Oncorhynchus > Oncorhynchus mykiss. Next base: position 98,448,373 of record NC_048566.1, read on the forward strand.
AGAAAGTATTCCAGAACCCTTGACTTATTAACTTTGTGTTGTTGGGGAAGGGCTCGTAAGCAAGAATTTCAGGGTGAAGTCTGTATCAGTCGTATTCGGGGCCAACGTGACCAATGAATTGTGATTTCTCTCCAGATCCAGAAGGCGGTGAAGAAGGCAGCGCGACGGGAACAGCTCCAGAGAGAAGAGTCTGAGCAGAAGAGGCTGAAGACTGTCCTAGAGCTCCAGTTTCTCCTGGACAGGCTTGGAGAGGACAGTGTGAGGCAGGAGCTGAGACAGGGGGCTGCCAGTGTTGACACACCCTCACTCCTCACCGACACGGAGCTCACTGCCCTGGACGAGCTCTATAAACTAGTGGGACCAGAACCAGACCAAAACACCAGGTTAGACAGTGGGAGAAAATATATATATGTGTGGAAGTTTTTGTTGTTGTTTTTCTATAACATGTCTTGGGTTTCAGGAGCTTCTCGGCTATCTGTCAAATACATACCATGAACATGATGGTCAACTTGGATGTTTAGAAACTGGGGTTTCACCTTTGTTGTTTGTTGACATTTGAGAGGGAGAGGGAGTTGCAACTCAAGCCTCACCAAGACATTTGTGTCAATGTTGCACTCCATAAAACCGCAGGAGCATTGAACAGCGTGTAAGGGGGGGAATTATCTTTCTTTCCCCACGTTCCAACTTTACCACTCCCATTGCAGATTTACTGACCAGTACGAGGAGGCTTCTCAACACCTCATGGATCTGTTGGAGGGGAAGGACAAAGCTGTGGCAGGAACTACGTGTAAGTCTAACCAACAACTGCCTGGGTGTGTTCAGTGATGTTGCTGAGAGGATTCTATATTCTAAGCTGACAACCATTTAGATCAGGTCCCTCTGCAGTCGTCTCTGCATCGATGGAAGCTACTGAAAAGCATTTTATTTTCATTAAAAATATAAAATAAAAAATATAAATGCCAGTGACTGTAAAGTAGCATTGCTGGGGGGGGGGGGGGGGGGGGGGGGGTTCGGTGTTCTAGTTTGGCCATAGCTTGTTCCCCCAGATCTAATACATCTGGGACCAGGCTAGTTTGGCCATAGCTTGTTCCCCCAGATCTAATACATCTGGGACCAGGCTAGCTTGGCCATAGCTTGTTCCCCCAGATCTAATACATCTGGGACCAGGCTAGCTTGGCCAAAGCTTGTTCCCCCAGATCTAATACATCTGGCATCAGGCTAGCTTGGCCATAGCTTGTTCCCCCAGATCTAATACATCTGGGACCAGGCTAGCTTGGCCATAGCTTGTTTCCACAGATCTAATACATCTGGGACCAGGCTAGTTTGGCCATAGCTTGTTTCCACAGATCTAATACATCTGGCATCAGGCTAGCTTGGCCATAGCTTGTTTCCACAGATCTAATACATCTGGGACCAGGCTAGCTTGGCCATAGCTTGTTCCCCCAGATCTAATACATCTGGGACCAGGCTAGCTTGGCCATAGCTTGTTTCCACAGATCTAATACATCTGGCATCAGGCTAGCTTGGCCAATGACTTTGTCTAATATTTGTTGTCTAGACAGGAAAGACATTAATTATTCAGGAAGACATGCCGTCTTTTACTTATACAGTAGGTGGCAGGATCTTGTGGATCTATAACTCGAAAAAGACTGAAAGACTTCTGTGAGTGTGTTTGGACTTTATACTGCCAGCTCTCAACAGCCAGTGGTAACTATCCACCGTCTTGTCACATAACTATTTGATGATTATAAGATTTCTCCTTCATATCCCGAGGTGTCTTGTCTTCAGGGAGATATCTTGGAGACCTAAAAGGCAACCCAGTTCCTGTCTGTTCTGTGATTTCCATGGCCTTGTACAGTAGTTTGAGGGTGCATTCTATATGAGTAATCATGGCCTAGGGGCATAGGCTAAATGAGTGGTGGTTTGAGATTGCTGAGCCCCTTTGTGTGGGTGGGGGGGGGGGTATTGCTGAGGTCTTGGGACACCCACACAATGATTTTGGAACTAACATATCCTGATTTCGATAAGTATTCAACCCCCTGAGTGAGCTTTGGAAGTGGTTACAGCTGTGAGTCTTCCTGGATAAGTCTCTTAAGAGCTTTTCTCACCTGTAAGAGGTCGACCGATTTTTAATTAGGGCCAATTTCAAGTTTTCATAACAATCGCTAATCAGCATTTTTGGACACTGACTAGATTGCACTCCATGGGGAGACTGCGTGGCAGGCTGACCACCTGTTACTCCACGAGGAGACTGCGTGGCAGGCTGACCACCTGTTACTCCACGAGGAGACTGCGTGGCAGGCTGACCACCTGTTACTCCACGAGGAGACTGCGTGGCAGGCTGACCACCTGTTACTCCACGAGGAGACTGCGTGGCAGGCTGACCACCTGTTACTCCACGAGGAGACTGCGTGGCAGGCTGACCACCTGTTACTCCACGAGGAGACTGCGTGGCAGGCTGACCACCTGTTACTCCACGAGGAGACTGCGTGGCAGGCTGACCACCTGTTACTCCACGAGGAGACTGTGTGGCAGGCTGACTACCTGTTACTCCACGAGGAGACTGCGTGGCAGGCTGACTACCTGTTACTCCATGGGGAGACTGCGTGGCAGGCTGACCACCTGTTACTCCACGGGGAGACTGCGTGGCAGGCTGACCACCTGTTACTCCACGAGGAGACTGCGTGGCAGGCTGACCACCTGTTACTCCACGAGGAGACTGCGTGGCAGGCTGACCACCTGTTACTCCACGAGGAGACTGCGTGGCAGGCTGACCACCTGTTACTCCACGAGGAGACTGTGTGGCAGGCTGACTACCTGTTACTCCATGGGGAGACTGCGTGGCAGGCTGACCACCTGTTATGTGAGTGCAGGCAGCAAGGAGCCATGTTAAGATGGCTTTTGGGGCAGCATAGCCTAGTGGTTAGAGCGTTGGACTAATAACCGGAAGGTTGCAAGTTCAAAGCCCCGAGCTGACAAGGTACAAATCTGTCGTTCTGCCCCCTGCCCACTGTTCCTAGGCCGTCATTGAAAATAAGAATTTGTTCTTAACTGACTTGGCTGGTTAAATTAAGGTAAAATAAAAAAATAAAGATGTTAGCTCGCATTAAACGTATCTTATAAAAAACAAATCAATCTTAATTAACATAATCACTCGTTAACTACACATGGTTGATGATATTACTAGTTTAACTAGCTTGTCCTGTGTTGCATATAATCAATACGGTGCCTGTTAATTTATCACTTCTCTTGCTTTCAGTGTAAGCAGAGTCAGGGGACCCAAACTGCTGCAAAGACCATTTCTTCCTGACAAAGACCGTAATTAATTTGTGGGAATTGTACATAATTATGACATAACAATGATAATTATGACATAACAATGATAATTATGACATAACATTGATAGTTATGACATAACAATGATAATTATGACATAACAATGATAATTATGACATAACAATGATAATTATAACATAACAATGATAATTATGACATAACAATGATAATTATGACATAACATTGAAGGTTGTGTAATGTAACAGCAATATTTAGACTTAGGGTCGCCACCCAGATAAAATACGGAACGGTTCCGTATTTCACTGAAAGAATAAACGTTTTGTTTTCTAAATTATAGTTTCTGGGTTTTGACCATATTCATGACCAAAGGCTCGTATTTCTGTGTGTTTTGTTATATTATAATTAAGTCTTATGATTTGATAGAGCAGTCTGAGGGGTGGTAGGCAGCAGCAGCAGGCTCGTAAGCATTCATTCAAACTTTACTCCGTTTGCCAGCAGCTCTTAAATGAATCGTTTCTGGATTTGACCATATTAATGACCAAAGGCTCGTATTTCTGTGTGTTTATTATATTATAATTTAGTATATGATTTTATATTTGATAGAGCAGTCTGACTGAGCGGTGGTAGGCAGCAGCAGCAGGCTCGTAAGCATTCACTCAAACAGCAGCTCTTAGCAATGCTTGAGGCTCAGTGCTGTTTATGACTTCAAGCCAATCAAGTCCTGAGATGAGAATACTAAAGTGCCTATTAGAACATCCAATAGTCAAAGGTATATGAAATACAAATGGTAGAGAGAGAAATAGTCCTATAATAACTACAACCTAAAACTTCTTAACTGGGAATATTGAAGACTCATGTTAAAAGGAACCACCAGGTTTCATATGTTCTCATGTTCTGAGCAAGGAACTTAAACGTTAGCTTTCTTACATGGAACATATTGCACTTTTACTTTCTTCTCCAACACTGTTTTTGCATTATTTAAACCAAATTGAACATGTTTCATTGTTTATTTGAGACGAAATAGATTTTATTTATGTATTATATTAAGTTAAAATAAGTGTTCATTGTTCATTCAGTATTGTTATATATATATATATATCTCTCTCTCTTTGCCGATTAATCGGTATCACCTTTTTTCAATAATCGGTATCAGCATTGAAAAATCCTAATCGGTTGACCTGTACTGTACAATATTTGCTCATTTATTATTTGAGATTCTTCAAGCTGGTTCAAGTTGGTTGTTGATCATGGCTAGACAGCCATTTTTCATGTCTTGACACAGATTTTCAAGTCAACTGTAACTAGGCCACTTGGAAACATTCACTGTCGTCTTGGCAAGCAACTCGAGTGTAGATTTGGCCTTGTGTTTTAGGTTATTGTCCTGCTTGAAAGGGGATTTGTCTGTCTGGGAAAACCGATTGGACTTGTGATTAGCTCGATTCCGTTTCTTGTTAGCTTCGCTGGTTAGATTTGTCCACCATTATATTGTATATGTCAACAGTGTAGTGTGTTTAAAAAAATTTTTTTTTTAAAAATGGAGTTTCAATTGTTACTGATGACTCCATCACAGTTTGTGTTGGCATGATGGTTTGAAAAGGGGGTATCAGATGGTCCCTTTTGGCATCAGCAGTCTCTGCCTAGCCCGAGTTGAAAACATTCTTCTCAAATGTAGATGTCCACCATATTGTTTTGTACAATTGACATGTTTGTTAATGGTGTTTCTGACGGTGTTCTCTATTCCTCTCCCTACCCAGACAAAGCTCTGAAGGACAGCCTGAACCGAGTGCTGCTAAGTGGGTACTTTGACCAAGCCCAGTCTCACCAGAATGGAGTGTGTGAGGAGACCGAGGAGCAGACCGTCGCTGTAGTGGAGGAGACAGAGGAGCAGGCTGTAGTGGAGGAGACCGAGGAGCAGGCCGTCGACCCAGGTCAAAATCTTTGACGTTGGCGTTTAGAAATGTGCACTGAGTTATAAATTGACCAAAGTTATACATATTATGTTAGCTAAATGAGTCTCTTTCCTTGACCATCCTTACAAATGTGCACTTATTCCCCCATTCCCCCATTTTTTTTTTTTGTTTTTTAAATGACTAAGCAATACCAATGTTAGCGAAAGTACACTTTAGTTGGTTGATTTGTAATCGAGCTGGAAGCAATACAAATGTAGTTAGCTTGAGTACACTTTAAAGTTAATTTGTAAGCCATACAAAATGTAGCTGTTAGCTTAAGTTTGTTGTAATTGTTGTTTTTATTTTACCACCACAAATTTCCCAATTGGGACAATAAAGATGATTGATTGATTGGCTTTCGTCCTGCGTTCTGAAAGTTATTTTCTCTTTCCAGAGGGCGAAATAGTTGAAGAGTACATAGAGCCCATTGAGGTGGAAGCTACAGAGGTGAGAGGCTTTCCTACCCTGGGTCGTGTTGATTAGAGCTTCATTTTGGCCAAACTTAAAACGATTAAATAATGGCCCAGCATTTTGTGACGGAAAACTAAAATGAGTGCTTCTTATCGGACAAATTAAATTCAGACAGTACCTCTCAAGTTCACTGATTTCGGGACGATTTCTTCCGTTTAGTGCCTACTGAACACGACCCTTCTATTTCAGTTCTTATGACTCGGCTGGTTTGTGACGGCGGCCATCTTGTTTCTGTCTTTCAGTTCGTTAACAGTCAATTCATTCTAGACACCACATACAGCGACAAGGAGCAAGGAGATGAGTGGACCACTGAAACGGAGGTATTTATGCTGCTCGCCTGTTCCTGACTACCTCATCCTTCGTCCTCCATTTTGTATTGACTCTGTCCTCTTCACTGACAGTCCACTGGTTCTCTCCCTACCGTCACACAACACTGATGGGTATCCTTTTGTTGTTGATATAGAAACATTCATACTTTAATACAAATGTATCTCTGGTCATTAACAGACAGCATCTGTTAAAGATCCATTGAACATGCTCCACACAAACCAGGTAGGTTGTAGACGGGGTCGGGGAGTAAGGGGTTACATGTATCTGATTACAAAAGAACATCAGTTACATTACCAGCTAACATATTGTAATCGGATACTTAAAAAAAATTTTTTTTTAAATTAATACGTTTTTAAATTTTTTTTAAATTAATAACTTTTTAAATTCATAAAGGATGTTTGCGAAAGTTGACACCTTTCTGTTTTCGAAATGACATTCATATCCGCATTGGGGAAAAAAAAAGGTGAACGATTCTGACAAGCTAGGGGGAACTGATGACACCAAATACATTTGGATTGCGGGAAAATGGCAGGAATGGGCTTTTGTCAACTACAGTCCAAGATACGTCTTCCAATGGTGCGACTGCTGTCGGCATCCGAAGATGATCCATCTTGAATATACGGCTTGGATGTTAGGATGACCGCAGCAGGGATGCAAATTAGTTACGTTTCGGCGAAATTCGCCGTTTTGAATCCAAAATAAGTGACCTACGTGATTCGTGTTGATCCGATTTAAGTTAGATCACTACTGGCAGAAAGCTAACGAGTGATGCGCGTTTGGTGCACTACTGGCTGCTGTATCCAACGCTCAGTCAGTCGTTTACATAACAGAATGCAACGCAGCACTCGGCTGAAGAGACGACCAATTTACTAGTTACAGCAGCACGTCCCCTGAACGACAACGAAGAGGTAACGTTAAGGTGAGAAGCCTGACCACGGAGACTGGGGTGAGAAGGTGATGAAGCGTACTTCATGAGCTGTGACTGGGGAAAAACTACTGGCACTTGGAAAGTTTGAGATAAGGGAGAAAGTGCGGTGGAACAACAATTTAATTTTTCACACGCAAATAGCACTTTTTGGTATTGCACAAAGCATGCCATTCCACGAGAGCAGCATTTATTGTTCATCTCGAAGCAGTGAGCCCCAATCAGTCCTCCATGACGACACAATCGACAGATTAGGCTAATGATTTCTTAGTTTGTGGGTTATGCTCAGGTCAAACAATGTTTTCCCTAATCTATTTCCAAGTCCAATTTTTTTTAAGCCCCACGAGTATTAAATTAAATGACTGAATCTGACAGACTTATTTTTTTTAAATATAAAGATATAGCCTTAATGGTATTACATGTAGGAGAAAGCAATGAGTTAGAAGAAGTCTACATGACCAACACAAAGTAAAATGCAACATTGATTTATGGCTAGCTATGTAAACATTGATTTATCCTGCAAAAAAAATTGGTAATATTGTTTGTCTTCTAATGCCTTTTTTTTAAGGGGAAAGTAATCTAAAAGTTTGGGTAATCCAAAAGTTTAACTGATTACAACTAATGGATTACATTTAGAAAGTAACCAACTCTGGTTGTAGAGCGCCAGTTTAGGGTTGCAACATTCTAAAAAAATTAATTAAAAAACGTTCCCATAATGCCCTTTTTAACATTTTTTACATTTTTTTTAAGAGTTCTTGTTTATAGATCGGGAAAGTATCCGGAGATTTTCAACCCCAGGTCCTCCCGGGTTTCCATGACAACCCCTGACCATACTTTCCCCCTTTTTTTTCAGGAGGTGAGAACCATCCTGCAACAGCCTGTACAGTCAGCTCCTCCCCCTATCACCACAGAGGCCCAATCCCTGGACAGGGCCACGCCCCCAGGCACGCCCCCTGCAGACTCGGTGGTCAGGAAGCAGGAGGTCCAGAACCTCTTGTCACAGATGCAGGGCCCTTACAACTTCATGCAGGTGAGGATTTAAACAACAACTCTGTTTAAGACTGTTTTCCCGCAGCGCTAAAGCCTAGGCATTATCTCTGACTGGTGACAGATGCAGGGGCCTTACAACTCCGTGCAGGTAAAGAAGCTGAGCTTTTCAGATTGAGAACTTTCATGTCCTCGAGGCAATTTATTTTGCAGCTAAGGGCATACAGACTATCGCATATTAAACTGTAAAAGACAACTGAAAAACTGATGTTTACTAAAAAAAACTGCAGGATAGTGCAAAGATCTTTTTAAAATTAGGGCTATGACAATATCACGATACTCGTTAGTGTCGTGGCAAGGAAACAGAACGTAAAGCAGATTTGAACTTCTTTATGAAAAACAGCCTTAATGTTTCAATCAAACAACGTTGTTGTCGTCCAGACTCACTTGTATTTTAGGGACGAACGATATATCGGTGAACATATCGGAATCGGACGATATTAGCTAAAAAAAATGCCAGCATCTGCATCGGCCCGATGTCTAGTTTAACACCGATGTGCAAAACCAATGTCAAAGTTGAGTTACCTGTATAACGTAGGTAGATGACCTACATACCTGTATAATACCTATAACGTAGGTAGATGAGGTACATACCTGTATAACGTAGGTAGATGACGTACATACCTGTATAACGTAGGTAGATGAGGTACATACCTGTATAACGTAGGTAGATGACGTACATACCTGTATAACGTAGGTAGATGACGTACATACCTGTGTAACGTAGGTAGATGACGTACATACCTGTGTAACGTAGGTAGATGAGGTGCGTACCTGTGTAACGTAGGTAGATGAGGTGCGTACCTGTGTAACGTAGGTAGATGAGGTGCCATACCTGTGTAATGTAGGTAGATGAGGTGCCATACCTGTGTAACGTAGGTAGATGAGGTGCATACCTGTGTAACGTAGGTAGATGAGGTGCATACCTGTGTAACGTAGGTAGATGAGGTGCGTACCTGTGTAACGTAGGTAGATGAGGTGCCATACCTATATAACGTAGGTAGATGAGGTGCCATACCTATATAACGTAGGTAGATGGCGTAATGTCAAAGCTGTGCCTACAGTTGAAGTCTGAAGTTTACATACACCTTAGCCAAATACATTTAAACTCAGTTTTTCACAATTCCTGACATTTAATCTTGTTAAAAATGTCCTGTCTTAGGTCAGTTAGGATCACCACTTTATTTAAAGAATGTGAAATGTCAGAATAATAGTAGTGATTTATTTCAGCCTTTATTTCTTTCATCACATTCCCAGTGGGTCAGAAGTTTACATTCACTTAATTAGTATTTGGTAGCACTACATTTTAAATTGTTTAACTTGGGTCAAACGTTTCAGGTAGCCTTCCCTTCCACAAGCTTCCCACAAAAAGTTGGGTGAATTTTGGCCCATTCCTCCTGACAGAGCTGGCGTAACTGAGTCAGGTTTGTAGGCCTCCTTGCTCGCACACGCTTTTTCAGTTCTGCCCACAAATGTTTTATAGGATTGAGGTCAGGGCTTTGATGGCCACTCCAATACCTTGACTTTGTTGTGCGGAAATCCCGTTAAATTCGACAACATCCAGTGAAATTGGAGCGCACAAAATCGAAATATTAAACATTCATGAAAATACAAGTGTCTTACATTGTTTAAAAGCTTAACTCATTGTTAATCCAGCTGCTTTGTCAGATTTAAAAAAGGCTTTACGGCGAAAGCACACCATGCGATTATCTGAGGACAGCGCCCCGCATTACAAACATTTTCCAAACAAGCAGAGGTGTCACGAAAGTCAGAAGTAGCGATAAAATAAATCACTTACCTTTTTGAAGATCTTCCTATGTTTGCAATCCCAAGGGTCCCAGCTACACATCAAATGGTTGTTTTGTTCAATAAAGTCCTTCTTTATATCCCCCCAAAAATCAGTTTAGTTGGCGTGCTTGATTCAGTAATCCACCTGTTTCCTTCGTTCAAAATGAATCCCAAACGTTACCAATAAACTTCGTCCAAACAAAGTCAAACAACGTTTCTAATCAATCTTCAGGTACCCTAATATGTAAATAAACAATACAATTTAAGACCGAGAATAGTATTACCGGATATAAATAACGAAGTGCTCACCACAATACTACAGTCAAAATGGGAGCCACCTAGAAAAATGACAAATTCTAGCTCATTTATCAAAATCCAAGCCTGAAATTCTTTCCACAAGACTAACATCTTGTGGAAGTCCTAGGAACTGCAATCTGGGAGGTAATTCCTTTGATTTTCCCAATAACAAGGATTTAAATGGGCAGACACCTCAAAAAAAAAAAAAAAAAATCAGAAAGGAGAATCCACAGGTTTTCACCTGCCATATCAGTACCGTTTTACTCAATTTTAGAAACTTCAGTGTTTTCTATCCAATACTATGCATATCCTAGCTTCAGGCCCTGAGTAACAGGGCAGTTTACTTTGGGCATGTCAGTCATCTGAATATTTTGCCACAACTTTGAAAGTATGCTTGGGGTCATTGTCCATTTGGAAGACCCATTTACGACCAAGCTTTAACTTCCTGACTGATGTCTTCAGATGTTGCTTCAATATATTCACATCATTTTCCTCACCCTTTTTCCTCCAAACATAACGATGGTCATTATGGCCAAACAGTTCTATTTTTGTTTCATCAGACCAGAAGACTTTTCTCCAAAAAAGTACAATCTTTGTCCCCATGTGCAGTTGCAAACTGTAGTCTGGCTTTTTTTATGGCGGTTTTGGAGCAGAGGCTTCTTCCTTGCTGCGCAGCCTTTCAGCTTATGTCGATAGAGGACTCGTTTTACTGTGGATATAGATACTTTTGTACCTGTTTCCTCCTGCATCTTCACAAGGTCCTTTGCTGCTGTTCTGGGATTGATTTGGACGTTTTGCACAAAAGTATGTGCATCTCTAGGAGACAAAGTGCATCGCCTTCTTGAGTGGTAGGCCGACTGCGTGGTCCCATGGTGTTTATACTTGCGTACTATTGTTTGTACAGATGAACGTGGTACCTTCAGGCGTTTGGAAATTGCTCCCAAGGATGAACCAGACTTATGGAGGTCTACAATTTTTTTTCTGAGGTCTTGACTGATTTCTTTTGATATTCCCATGATGTCAAGCAAAGAGGCACAGAGATTGAAGGGTAGGCCTTGAAATACATCCACAGGTACACCTCCAATTGACTCAAATGATGTCATGTTTTCAGCATTGATGTTTTGTATGGTAGAGTTGCGTCAAGTCGATCACCGTCTCATTTTTGTTGTTGTTGATACATCTAACGATGGGACAATGTTAGCCTTCAACAATGTTAGCCTGCTGAGCTAAACTCTAGGCTCTCCGTTAAGTGCTCAGCTGCTCTCTAGCAGGTCAACTGTGGTATAGATTAGGGACGGGCACTTCTTTTCAGATATCTGAACAGTCAACATTTTTCTATTGACTCTTGACTAATTTAGAATGACTCAAATGCACATGGCAGAGGTAGACATCGGTTTGGCTAACCACACCAGCAAAAGATGTGGTTTTCGCCATGATAGAACTGATTCTGTTTTGCATTGAACTGTGTCTGTTATTGTGGAAATTCTGTTAGGTGAACGCCTGTAATTGGTATTTGTAGTGAGGGAAAATAACATGCCGACTTCAGGGCATTCTGGTGGGCTAAATGTCCTGCAGTAGCTCAACGCAGATAGGAAAACTACATTCAAAAGTTTTCGTTTTATTAAATTTGAGAATTTCAAATGTCATGGTATATACGTGTAGGTAAAAATGTCACCAAGGATCATTTAGACATAAACTGCCTTTTTAACAAAGGGGGGAAAAAATGGCTCAAATCAATACAAATGTCCATTCCAATATCCAGATATTAGATTTAATCGTGCCCGTCCTACCTAGTACACATAAGAGGCGTTGGGCTCCTAGCTGGTTGACTGGTTCAGATATAGAGTGTTGGGCTCCTAGCTGATTGACTGGTTCAGATATAGAGTGTTGGGCTCCTAGCTGGTTGACTGGTTCAGATATAGAGTGTTGGGCTCCTAGCTGGTTGACTGGTTCAGATATAGAGTGTTGGGCTCCTAGCTGGTTGACTGGTTCAGATATAGAGTGTTGGGCTCCTAGCTGGTTGACTGGTTCAGATATAGAGTGTTGGGCTCCTAGCTGGTTGACTGGTTCAGATATAGAGTGTTGGGCTCCTAGCTGGTTGACTGGTTCAGATGTAGAGCGTTGGGCTCCTAGCTGGTTGACTGGTTCAGATATAGAGTGTTGGGCTCCTAGCTGGTTGACTGGTTCAGATATAGAGTGTTGGGCTCCTAGCTGGTTGACTGGTTCAGATATAGAGCGTTGGGCTCCTAGCTGGTTGACTGGTTCAGATATAGAGCGTTGGGCTCCTAGCTGGTTGACTGTGGGACAGATATAGAGTGTTGGGCTCCTAGCTGGTTGACTGGTTCAGATATAGAGTGTTGGGCTCCTAGCTGGTTGACTGCGGGACAGATATAGAGCGTTGGGCTCCTAGCTGGTTGACTGTGGGACAGATATAGAGCGTTGGGCTCCTAGCTGGTTGACTGTGGGACAGATATAGAGCGTTGGGCTCCTAGCTGGTTGACTGGTTCAGATATAGAGCGTTGGGCTCCTAGCTGGTTGACTGGTTCAGATATAGAGCGTTGGGCTCCTAGCTGGTTGACTGTGGTTTCGCTATTTGGACCTTGGACATGATGATCAAGGAAGCATTTTTGATATTCAGCCATAACTGTTTTATGCTTCCTGCCTCAGGACTCAATGCTGGAGTTTGATGGGCAGCCCATCGACCCAGCCATCGTATCGGCCCAGCTCATCGACCCAGCCATCGTATCGGCCCAGCTCATCGACCCAGCCATCGTATCGGCCCAGCCCATCGACCTAGCCATCGTATCGGCCCAGCCCATGAAGCCTCCAACACAGAACATAGACCTGCCTCAGATGGGCTGTCCCCCAGCCCACCCAGAATCCTGCCTCTCACCACACACTGTTTCTGTACAGCCTGAGCCCACACAAGTGAGTTTACAGAGGGGTTTTACCACAGCATGACAACAGGTTGTCCTTTCCAAAAGCACCATAACATCATCATCCCACCTGGCCAGATACGACTGTATCCTCTGTTTCTCCTACTGCGACCTTGTTTATTACTTGATTTCTCTGTAACTCTATTGTCGACCACTCGCTTGTGGCGATTAATCCGTTTTCCCTTTTAGGGATTGTTGGAAAGTACTACTGTCTGAGGTGTGGTAGAAGTGTGATGTCTCAGTCCTCTGTTCTCCCTAGGTCCCCATGGTGTCCCCCACGCCCGAGGTCTACTCCACGCCGCCTCCCATGTTCAACTCGTCACACGCGTTAGAATCCCGACCGCAGACAGACTCCATCGGCACCATCCAGGTAAATAAAGGAAGTCCTGGAATATTGTTAGACTCCAGCCACCCAAAAGCCATAGGCTGTTCCCTTTGCTTCTGCACGGCAAGTGGTACCGGTGCATCGAGTCTCGCACCAACAGGCTCCTGAACAGTGGAAAAACACGCTTCAGCCCAGCTTAAACAAGAAAAAGGGGGAATCGGGTGCTCGACTGGGGGACTTGAACATCCCAAAATAATTCCTTACCCCCAGGAGAATTCAACTGGTGACTGTCATTCCTTACCCCCAGGAGAATTCAACTGGTGACTGTCCGGGAGAATAACAAAAACAGTCGCATTCTGTTTGAGTAAATCTGATTGATTGAAAACAAACAATAGGTTTCAGCATGAATCGCCTTCATCAGAGCCTTGAGTAGGAAGGTGGGTGGCACCTACATACCCTCACAGAGGGGTGTCCTGCTCATCAGGTCAATAGAGTAGCAACTAGATGGGCTTGTCCAAATGAGTATGATCATCATTTGAAGATTCCTACACACACACACACTCCACCTGAATAACAAGAGACAAAACATATGAGAGTGACCGCTGCTCATTCAGAGCCTTAGTCTCGACACGATCTAAGCAGTCGATCCACAGTGCCCCTCTCTGTCACAATTTATATATATATATATATATATACAATATTATAATACCAGTGTGGAAAAACAAACCCTAGCAGATTTCTCACGTTTTATCTTTTATGGCGTGACTCTCATTCTCTCTAGTGAGCCATGATGAGACATGACTGTAGCCGTGTTCAGCTTTAGTCTCAATCATTCGCCTTTAGTCTAAGGCAGTGGTCACCATCCTTTTCTGAAAGATCACTTTTGCATTCAAAAAGCAAGCCGAGATCTACAGCTCCGATGTAAAAAAATAAAATAAAAAATGACTGTAAAAAAACATTTTTAAAAGGGAAATGCTATGCAACATTAACATACCAAAAACTGTTTTGTAAGGATTGAGGTTTGTGCAGTAAGTCAAAAAAATGATCACAGCATATTGGCTATATGCCTGGACTGCCAATGTTGTTCTCGGACCATACTATATTTCAAAACTCGAGCTTTGATAACAAAATATATCAGTTGTATCACTTGCGAGGCATAGCTGAGCATAAATTTAAATAATTCGCTTTTTAATTTTTTTTACTGGACTGATAGTACCTGATGTTCAGTCACGTTGGCAGCAGAGGGCCTCTCACGGTCCTCTTTCCTCTGGTGAGACTGGGGTGTGTTCATTCCTCCAAACAGTTGCAAAACATTTTGATGTTCAGTCACATTGGCAGCAGACCGCAGCAGAGGGCCTCTCACGGTCCTCTTTCCTCTGGTGAGACTGGGGTGGCATCATTCCTCCAAACAGTTGCAAAACATTTTGCAACTAAAACAAGCGTTTCTATTGGACAAGTTCGGGTAGGTCCCTCTCCGTTTTCATTCCATTTTGCTTCCATTTAAGAAACCTTTTGCAACAGAATCGGTGGAATGAACACACCTCTGACCAGAGAAGGGGGGGGCAGTCTTCCAACTGATGGCGACACTCCAGGCTCATTGCATTATTTTTTGCTTCTTGCACAAATGAACGTTGTTCCTATGACCCGAGGAAATGGACAATTGACGAGTTGCTAACAATAACGCAGGCCTATCGATACACTTGGCTACTCATTCATTGCAGCTGTGGAAGTGGAAGTAGGGAGAAGCACTGTTGACAGTGCTGAATAAAGCTATCCTGGTCAGCTGGGTAGGCAGAGTTTGTCTTTAAGACACATTTAAATGGTTCAAAATGGGAACACTTTGGCTACCTGGCGCACAGGGCTTCTGAATCAAGTGCACCCACCTCTCGACGTCAGGGCTTCTGAATCAAGTGCACCCGCCTCTCGCCGACAGGGCTTCTGAATCAAGTGCACCCACCTCTCGACGTCAGGGCTTCTGAATCAAGTGCACCCACCTCTCGCCCGACAGGGCTTCTGAATCAAGTGCACCTGCCTCCAACAGCGTGAGACTAATAAAACCAAAAATAGGAGCGAAAGCCTTTCGTTGGCTTTTCTACAGAAACGCTTGGTGATCTGCTAGGAATGCCTTGAAGATCGACTGGTCTTATTGCCATCAACCGGTTGGTGACCACTGGTCTAAGGAATTGACCAGTAGGGATATTGCATTTTCTAGAGGTTTAGGATGTTTACTATCATAGGAGCGTGTTCCTACAGAGAAGTTAGCGAGAAATAGTAGTTTCAAGCGTATCACCGTACCTTTAAAAAAAAAAAACAGCTTCTATCGTCAAAACGCTGCTAAATAGATAACAACCTGGCTACACAGATGGGAGTTGACCCTTGTATTGACCCATGCACACTGACACTCCAACACACGCTTCCGTTCAGCCACGAGCATTAGTGAGGTCGGGCACCGATGTTGAACGATTAGGCCTGGTTCTGTCGGCGTTCCAATTTATTCCCAAAGGTGTTCGATGGGGTTGAGGTCAGGGCTCTGTGCAGGCCAGTCAAGTTCTTCCACATATTTGGATTCCATGGCTGCCATGGAAACCCGTTTCATGACGCTCCCGACAAACAGTTATTGTGCTGACGTTGCTTTCAGAGGCAGTTTGGAACTCGGTTGTGAGTGTTGCAACCGAGGACACGATGTTTACTGAGCTCTAAAATAAGCCATTCTGTGAGCCAGGCCTAATCGCCCAACATCAGTGCCCAACCACACTAATGCTCTTCTGGCTGAATTGAAGCAAGTCCCCGCAGCAATGTTCCAACATCTAGTGGAAAGCCTTCCCAGAAGAGTGGAGGCTGTTATAGCAGCAATGTTCCAACATCTAGTGGAAAGCCTTCCCAGAAGAGTGGAGGTTGTTATAGCAGCAATGTTCCAACATCTAGTGGAAAGCCTTCCCAGAAGAGTGGAGGTTGTTATAGCAGCAATGTTCCAACATCTAGTGGAAAGCCTTCCCAGAAGAGTGGAGGTTGTTATAGCAGCAATGTTCCAACATCTAGTGGAAAGCCTTCCCAGAAGAGTGGAGGCTGTTATAGCAGCAAAGGGGGGGTACCAACTCCATATTAACGCCCATGATTTTGGAGTGACATGTTCGACGAGCAGGTGTCCACATACAGTTGGTCACGTAGTGTAGCTAGGTGGGGGCAACCACCATCTCTCCCTGGTGAAATTAAAGCCATTATTCCTTCCCATCCAGGTGTCCCTGTTGTCAGAGCAGCCCACTGCCTCCTCTCAGACCCAGGAGGTCTTCCAGTCTGTCAACGGCCCCAAACCCCCACACAGCTCCGGCATCAATGTCAACGCAGCACCATTCCAGTCCATGCAAACAGTAAGGTCACACACTTTTGGAGACACACACACACACACACACACAATGGCTCACGTCATCTTTCCTGAGAACCATTCTGTGATGATATTAGGAAAAGAAGCTAGGTCTGACACTCTGTTAACATTACTGAACTAAGAAGAGCATTGGTTTGGTTTGATTTGAGCCATGCATACGCATACCACTGAGGCTAAGCTTCCTGCCATCCAGGACCTACAGTTGAAGTCGGAAGTTCACATACACTTAGGTTGGCGTCATTAAAACTTGTTTTTCAACCACTCCACAAATTTCTTCTTAACAAACTATAGGTTTGGCAAGTCGGTTAGGACATCTACTTTGTGCAGGACACAAGTAATTTTTCCAACAATTGTTTACAGACAGATTATTTCACTTACTGTATCACAATTCCAGTGGGTCAGAAGTTGTCTGTGCCTTTAAACAGCTTGGAAAATTCCAGAAAATTATGTCATGGCTTTAGACGCTTCTGATAGGCTCATTGACATCATTTGAGTCAATTGGAGGTGTACCTGTGGATGTATTTCCAGGCCTACCTTCAAACTCAGTGCCTCTTTGCTTGGCATTATGGGAAAATAAAAAGAAATCAGCCAAGACCTAAAAAAAAAAATGGTAGACCTCCACGAGTTTGGTTCATCCTTGGGAGCAATTTTCAAATACCTGAAGGTACCACGTTCATCTGTACAAACAATAGTACGCAAGTATAAACACCATGGGACCAAGCAGCCATCCTACCACTCAGGAAGGAGATGCGTTCTGTCTCCTAGAGATGAACGTACTTTGGTGCGAACAGGTACAAAAGTATCTATCCACAGTAAATTGAGTCCTATATTGATATAACCTGAAAGGCCGCTCAGCAAAGAAGAAGCCACTGCTCCAAAACCGCCATTAAAAAAAAAGCCAGACTACAGTTTGCAACTGCACATGGGGACAAAGATCATACTTTTTTGAGAAATGTCCTCTGATCTGATTAAACAAATATAGAACTGTTTGGCCATAATGACCATCGTTATGTTAGAAGGAAAAAGAGAAAAAAAGTGAGGGGCTTGCAAGCCGAAGAATACCAGCCCAACCGTGAAGCATGGGGGTGGCAGCATCATGTTGTGGGGGTGGCAGCATCATGTTTTGGGGGTGCTTTGCTGCAGGAGGGACCGGTGCACTAAACAAAATAGATGGCATCATGAGAAAGGAAATGTATGTGGATATATTGAAGCAACATCTCAAGACATCAGTCAGGAAGTTAAAGCTTGGTTGCAAATGGGTCTTCCAAATGGACAATGGCCTACTTCCAAAGTTGTGGGTTTAAGGACAACAAAGTCAAGGTATTGGAGTGGCCATCACAAAGTCCTGGCCTCAATCCTATAGAAAATGTGTGGGCAGAACTGAAAAAGCTTGTGCAAGCAAGGAGGCCTACAAACCTGACTCAGTTACACCATCTGTCATGGGTGAATTTTGGCCCATTCCTCAACTTATTGTGGGAAGCTTGTGGAAGGCTACCTGAAACGTTTGACCCAAGTTAAGCAATTTAAAGGCAATGCTACCAAATACACTCAATTAGTATCTAAACTTCTGACCCACTGGGAATGTGATGAAAGAAATAAAAGCTGAAATAAATCATTCTCTCTACTATTATTCTGACATTTTCACATTCTTAAAATAAAGTGGTGATCCTAACTGACCTAAAACAGAGCATTTTTACCAGGATTAAATGTCAGGAATTGTGAAACTGAGTTTAAATGTGTTTGGCCAAGGTGTATGTAAACTTCAGACATCAACTGTATATAATGTCAGAGGAAAGCCCATAAATATGTCAGAGACTCAAGTCTCCCAAGTCATACTGTTCTCTCTGCTACTGCCCAGCAAGCGGTTCCAAGTCGAGGACCAAAAGGTTCCTATTAACAGTTCCCCAAACCATAAGACTGCTGAACAATTCATCAAATGGCCACCTGGACAATTTACAATTTGCTTTATCTTGGCCAGGTCGCAGTTGCAAAATGAGAACTTGTTCTCAACTAGCTTACCTGGTTAAATAAAAATACAATTTAAAATAAGCATTGACCCCCCCCCCCTCCCCCCCTCCCTCTTTATTTTGTACACTGCTGCTACTCGCTGTTTATTACCTATGCAAATGTCAGTTCACCCCTACCTACATGTACAAATTACTTCAACTAACCTGCACACTGACTAGGTACCGGTGCCCCCTGTATATAGCCTCGTTATTTTGTTTTTATTTTTAAACCTTTAGTTTATTTGGTAAATATTTTCTTAACCAACAGCGCAGTTCAAGAAGAGTTAAGGGCTTGTAAGTACGAATTTCACGGCGTACTTGTATTCGGCGCATGTGACAAAGTTTGATTTGACGAGCTACACTTGGACAAGGTTGAGTAGCAACAGATTACATTCCTTAGTTTGTGGCAGGGATTGGCCTGAAACACAAGTCCCAGATTGTGACTAACTCTGACCTTTTCTCAATCTTTTCAGGAAGTACCTATTGTTCATGGTTGAACCACAGTACTCACCAGGCTGCCTTATTCCCCTCAGGTATTCAACCTCAACGCCCCTGTCCCGCCAGCCAATGAGACGGAAGCCTTGACCCAGGCCAGCCAATACCAGAACAGCTACAGCCAACAGGGCATCAGCAGCCAATCACAGCAGACGGAGATGCAGACGGAACAGCTGCAGTCTGGTGAGCTAGCAGGGTTAGAGCAGTTTTTGGCTCTTTTCCCACTTCTGAGCAAAACCGAGTGGAGCACCATTGTGCTACTGTAACCATCCTGGAAGGACAATGTGAACACAATGTGAACACAAAATTGCCATTTTACATAAACATTTCCCCCCCCCCCCCCCCCCCTGTAGTGGTTAGTGCCTTCCACTCCCAGGACCTATCCCTGCCCAGCCAGGACTTGTCCCAGGGGCAGCAGCTCAGCCAGCAGGGTACAGGGTTTGGCCCTGGGGCCAGTCACCAGGCCCAGTCCTTCTACAACAGCAGAGGCATGACCCGCGGAGGGCCACGTAATGCCAACGGCTACAGAGGTCACTGTTAACTACTGCAGGGCCACACAGCATTTATTTTTATATTTTACCTTTTATTTAACTAGGCAGTTAATAACAAATTCTTATTTTCAATGACGGCCTAGGAACAGTGGGTTAACTGCCTGTTCGGGGGCAGAACGACACATTTGTACCTTGTCAGCTCGGGGATTTGAACTTGCAACCTTCCGGTTACTAGTCCAACGCTCGAACCACTAGGCTACCCTGCCGCCCAGCATCTTCATCAACTCCAAACTCCGAACTCCTGTTCGCTTTTGGAGTTGATGATATTGTGTTTGAGAAGTGAGACTTTTTTAAATGGCAGTGCATCTAACTTGAGTGTAACGATCCATTCCAGGGTGTGACAGTTACCGGTCTGCCTTCACCAACACTCCTAACTCTGGATACCAACAGGCCCAGTTCAACACACCTCGGGACTACTCCAACGGGGGCAACTACCAACGGGGGGTAAATAGCTTTTGACCTTATCACTCACACAGGTTTGGGATGGATGTTGAGCTAACATGCTCAGGACCAGTTTCCCGGACACGGATTAAGCTCTGGACTAGAAAGCACTTTCAATTGGTGGATAATTATTATTATTTTTATTTTTTTGTAGTCCAAGACTAGACTTAATCTGTGTCTGGGAAGTTGTCCTTCCCTTTTGCCATAAGGGATCTTGGATGGTCACAAATGTTCTGTTTGGCATCTATAAGAGCAGGGGGTGGCAGGTTGCCTAGCGGTTACGAGCAGTGGGCCGGTATCCCAGAGCGGACTGGTTTTGTGTTCCTTCTCCTTGCCATATTACTGAATAGTCTCATTGTATTTGTTAGGAATCTATAAAGGACTCTACTCTCTAAGAACTGTCAATTATGTTTTGTCCCTCTTTCCCCCGCCGCTTCAGGACGGTTATAATCAGGTAGACCGTGAAATGCTGAATCAGAACTACAAACGTGGTGCGGGTCAGGGACCCAGAGGTGTGTCTCGAGGAGGCAATGCCCAGGCCATCAGGTCCTGATCGGGCCTGTTTGATTGACTCCGACTGCTGGTTCCAACTCACTCCTTGTCCTTTTGGCCCTAAGGGATCACACACACCGTACTGAATGTTGATCTGCTGTTTGTTCAGCGACCACCTGATCGCTGGTGGACATGTGACATTTTCGTGCAAAATCTGTTTGCAGTCAACACCTCTGAACAGAGGTGTTAAGTATTGTCAGCTAGAAAAAGCTACTGGTCTGTCTGGAGACGTAAAACCAGTGTACTGGTAGACTGACTTAGGTCTCTCTTTTTTTGTTGTCCCGAGTGAGACAAGGATGCAACAATCGCATGTGGAGTCTCCACCATATTGCGTCTTACAGATCTGTAAAAAAAAAAAATGTAAGGGTCCAAGGTGGATGGGGCGGGGGGGGGTGTGTGTAAAGGAGCGAATTGGGACAGGTTTTAACTGAGCGACAACATGCCACGCCACACTTATTCAAGATATCCAGAATGCAGTTTGCCCCCACCTCACTTTTTATTTGTCATGTGGTGTTCCTCAATAGATAAAAAAAAAATATTTAAAAAATCCTGACTTTTGGATCAAAGTTATGCCTGCATTGACATTTAAAAGAAAAACAGATTGGTTTTAAAATGAGTCTGAATATACAAGCCAAGCTGTAAATCCAACAAACGGGTTTAAGCATTCCCTGTTTTTTGAAACAAATATTCCTGTAAACTTGAAAGTTTTCATTTTTAGGAAATAACACACACTCTGTCACTGCTGGTCCGAACCCCCAGGAGTACTTCTCTGTTCTCTTGCCCAGTCCCCCCCCCCCCCCCCCCCCCCCCCCTCTTATTTTCATTAATGTGATTTTGGGTTCTAAAAAAGTATTTTTGTTTTTAATTGTTTTTTTTTAAAGAATCTCTCAATTCCTCAGTTTGTAAATTGATGTTGCATCGAAGGGTTTCAATAAAGATGATGTTGCATTATCCTTGATTTGTGGTCGAATGCGTCCAGTGTCGTCTATTGCTGAGTGATTCAGGAGCAGCAAGGATCGAACAAGATGGTTTCCTTGTTGAATTGTCTTCTCCATAGAGATTGCAGCAGATGGATAACTTGGAGTAAAACAGGACAGTGTGGATTACTAGAACATGTTTCCAAATCACACGATTTGACCATCATTATAAATTCTGGTGTGTGTGTGTATATATTTCACATTGTTGGGTGACGTGTGTGATATATATATATACACTGCTCAAAACAATTAAGGCAACACTTAAACAACACAATGTAACTAAGTCAATCACACTTCTGTGAAATCAAAACTGTCCACTTAGGAAGCAACACTGATTGACAATACATTTCACATGCTGTTGTGCAAATGGAATAGACAACAGGTGGAAATTATAGGCAATTAGCAAGACACCGCCAATAAAGGAGTGTTTCTGCAGGTGGTGACCACAGACCACTTCTCAGTTCCTATGCTTCCTGGCTGATGTTTTGGTCACTTTTGAATGCTGGCGGTGCTTTCACTCTAGTGGTAGCATGAGACGGAGTCTACAACCCACACAAGTGGCTCAGGTAGTGCAGCTCATCCAGGATGGCACATCAATGCTAGCTGTGGCTAGAAGGTTTGCTGTGTCTGTCAGCGTAGTGTCCAGAGCATGGAGGCGCTACCAGGAGACAGGCCAGTACATCAGCAGACGTGGAGGAGGCCGTAGGAGGGCAACAACCCAGCAGCAAGACCGCTACCTCCGCCTTTGTGCAAGGAGGAGCAGGAGGAGCACTGCCAGAGCCCTGCAAAATGACCTCCAGAAGGCCACAAATGTGCATGTGTCTGCTCAAACGGTCAGAAACAGACTCCATGAGGGTGGTATGAGAGCCCAACGTCCACAGATGGGGGTTGTGCTTACAGCCCAACACCGTGCAGGACGTTTGGCATTTGCCAGAGAACACCAAGATTGGCAAATTTGCCACTGGCGCCCTGTGCTCTTCACAGATGAAAGCAGGTTCACACTGAGCACATGTGACAGACGTGACGGAATCTGGAGACGCCATGGAGAACGTTCTGCTGCATGCAACATCCTCCAGCATGACCGGTTTGGCGGTGGGTCAGTCATGGTGTGGGGTGGCATTTCTTTGGGGGGCTGCACATCCCTCTATGTGCTCGCCAGAGGTAGCCTGACTGCCATTAGGTACTGAGATGAGATCCTCAGACCCCTTGTGAGACCATATGCTGGTGCGGTTGGCCCTGGGTTCCTCCTAATGCAAGACAATGTTAGACCTCATGTGGCTGGAGTGTGTCAGCAGTTCCCGCCCGTTCCCCAGACCTGAATCCAATTGAGCACATCTGGGACATCATGTCTCGCTCCATCCACCACAAACTGTCCAGGAGTTGGCGGATGCTTTGGTCTGGGAGGAGATCACTCAGGAGACCATCCGCCATCTCATCAGGATGCCCAGGCGTTGTAGGGAGGTCATACAGGCACATGGAGGTCACACGCACTACTGAGCCTCATTTTGACTTTCTTTAAGGACGTTGGATCAGCCTGTAGTGTGACTCCAAATCCAAACCTCCATGGGTTGATACATTTGATTTCCATTGATCATTTTTGTGTGATTTTGTTGTCAGCACATTCAACTATGTAAAGAAAAGTATTTAAGAATATTTCATTCATTCAGATCTAGGATGTGTTATTTTAGTGTTCCCTTTATTTTTTTTGAGCAGTGTTTATATACAGTGGGGCAAAAAGTATTTAGTCAGCCACCAATTGTGCAAGTTCTATGTACACTTCAACTATTACAGACAAAATGAGAGAAAAAAAATCCAGAAAATCACATTGTAGGATTTTTTATGAATTTATTTGCAAATTATGGTGGAAAATAAATTACACCAGTCTAATCTCAAGAGTTGATAGGCTTGAAGTCAAACAGCGCTGTGCTTCAAGCATTGCGAAGAGCTGCTGGCAAAACGCTGCTGCCTACCATCGCTCAGTCAGACTGCTCTATCAAATATAAAATCATAGACTTAATTATAACATAACACACAGAAATACAAGCCTTTGGTCATTAATATGGTCGAATCCGGAAACTATAATTTCGAAAACAAAACGTTTATTCTTTCAGTGAAATACGGAACCGTTCCGTATTTTATCTAACGGGTGGCATCCCTAAATCCTAAATATTCCTGTTACATTGTACAACCTTCAATGTTATGTCATAATTATGTACAATTCTGGCAAATTAGTTCGTAATGAGCCAGGAGGCCCAAACTGTTGCGTATACCCCGACTCTGCGTGCAATGAACTCAAGAGAAGTGACACAATTTCACCTGGTTAATATTGCCTGCTAACCTGGATTTATTTTTAGCAAAATATGCAGGTTTAAAAATAAATACTTATGTGTATTGATTTTAAGAAAGGCATTGATATTTATGGTTAGGTACAGTCGTGCAACGATTGTGCTTTTTTCGCAAATGCGCTTTTAAATCATTCCCCGTTTGGCGAAGTTGGCTGTCTTTGTTATGAAGAAATGGTCTTCACACAGTTCACAACGAGCCAGGCGGCCCACACTGCTGCATATACCGTGACTCTGTTGCAAGAGAAGTGACACATTTTTCCGAGTTAAATGCATGTTAGCGGGCAATATTAACTAAATATGCAGGTTTAAAAATATATACTTGTGTATTGATTTTAAGAAAGGCATTGATGGTTAGGTACACGTTGGAGCAACGACAGTCCTTTTTCACGAATGCGCACCGCATCGATTATATGCAACGCAGGACACGCTAGATAAACTAGCAATATCATCAACCATGTGTAATTAACTAGTGATTTATGATTGATCGATAGTTTTTTTATAAGGTAAGTTTAATGCTAGCTAGCAACTTACCTTGGCTTCTTACTGCTCCTCGTGGAGTGCAATGAGAGGCAGGTGGTTAGAGCCTTGGACTAGTAAGGTTGCAAGATTGAATCCCCGAGCTGATAAGGTTAAAATCTGTTGTTCTGCCCCTGAACAGGCAGTTAACCCACTGTTCTTAACTGACTTGCCTACTAAAATAAAGGTATAAACATTTTATTTTTATTATCTGCCAAATCGGTGTACGAAAACTTGAAATCGGCCCTAATTAAATCTGTCGACCTCTAGTCAAGATGTCCAATCTAAAAAAAAATCTTCACTCCATCAGCTGCAAACTCCCTGATGACATCTTTGGTAACCTAAAACAGGGCAGGTTAAATCCATGTATTCAACGCTGAGTCCAGTGGGCTAAATCAGGGTCACAGTGTTTCTTGGTAGTCATAAATAAATATACTTAGAAACCAAAGTATACACCTCACACACATGGTTATGAGCTTAAAAAAATACACCTGTATCATGTCATATTTGAAATGTATTACATTTTGAGTGCGTTTGTAAATTCACTCTGGCTATCTACTCGGATTTCAGAGCGCAGAATAGCTGATGAGGCCGGTTTCAGTAAAGCACAAAAAAAAGCGTAATTAAAAATTGTTGCCAGCAGCAGTTACAAACGCTCTGGATAACATGAAAACAGCCTACCCAGCTCTGCTAGGGCGAGTAAAATTGTCAGTGAGGTTCTCATTTGTGTCTGGAAATAGCTAGTAAACGAGCCAATGTTTGCCAGTTAATCTTGGGTGCCGTTGTGAGGTCAAAGCGTCCAGTGTGCGCTCTGAATTTATGAACGCCCTGAGAGCGAAACTCAATTTACAAATGGACAATCTGGATTTAGAGTGCTATCTGAGCACACTCTGCACTCCAGATTGAATTTACGAAAACCACCTTTATATACATCACAGAAGACTGAAATATAACACAACCACCCGATAGAGTTCAAAATCACAATTATAACATTTGATAGTGACAGACAACCAATATCTCATTTACCATGATAATATTGCTATTCTGTATCTACTAAATAATGGATGACTGTGAAGCTCTGCGGGGACCAGACAAGTGTTTTTATACACAGTAAGGTGAACAGTATTATTTCCTGTCCGATTATCATGTACTATATATGTTCAAATCAATGCATCATGGACTCAGAGAAACAATCTGTCAAAATTTCGTACTCGTCCAGTGTCCTTTTCGGACCACTGTGGATCGCAGTCATTCTGTGTTAAATAGATATAGTTTCTCGAAGGTTGAGAAGCTGACGAAGCCATTGAGATGGGAACTCCGGAGTAGATAAAGGATAACAAGCTAGCTGTTGGGAGTGAAATGTCTCGGCTTCTCGAACTGGCTGGCTATTTATTTTCACTTCTCAAAAATAACTTTGTCTTCAGCCAGGTCAAAAACAATATATATTGTAGACTTGGATACTTAGCACTGTCGGCAGCTGTCAATAGAATACATCAGCTTCATCCAATGCACATTTTACTGGGAAATAAATGTACGCAAGGATCTTTAAACCTGCGCGATTACTTTTTCAGCGCAGATGCTTGCTTTTTGTTTTCAGTGCTCATTTCCCTGTTGCACCACTACGTTGCAACCGTGAAACAAGTCCCCCATTCCACCGGAAGCTAAATAATAGTTCCACAACTATATTCACAAACGCAAAATCACCAAAGAACAAAATAAGACAAGTCTCAAAACATTTAAGTGGAATGATTTAATCATCTCAGCAAAGTAAAAAATAACATTAGAATCAGGGCTTTTCATCCCACATGCACAGTTCCATTTGAGTTCTCAACTTTATTTATTTTACTCTGAATATTCCAAGACCCTTAAATTTATCTGTTACAAAAGTATTATTTTTTTCCTTCTCCAGAATGTATTTTCCCTCTGGTACCCATGCTCTTTGTCATGTTACAGGTCATCAAATACTTTTTTTCCTGGAGGATTTGTCCTGCTTTCCAGTTTGGTAAATGTGAGATGAACACTTGTCCATAAGAGAGAAGGATGTGGAATGAAAATTAGACCATGTATAAAACATAGAAAAATAGAAAGAAAGAAAAAAGGCAAGCGTGTAGAGGCGTGACGTGTCTGTGGGGATAGTCCTGCGTTCATTCTGGAGGCACTTTGGCACAGATTAATACCCTTTTAACCCGTATGGGTAGAGCGCAGGGACATGGGAAGTGTAATACCTGGCTCTGGGTGGATTCACACTACTGAGCCAAGCTCTACCTACTGCACTGGCCTGGTTATACATCTAATGTAAAAAAAAACAAACATATTTGAGCCAGCACGGTGCGAGAGTGTGAAAGGAGTATAGTACCTCACGACAGGGCAGGATTGGTTTGTTTGACACTGGGTACACACTGTAGTCAGCCAGACAGACACACCCACTACTGTACTGTAGTACAGGCAACCCTGAGGTGTGGGGGGGGGTGCCAACAAGTGGCAAAAACATTTCAACAGAATGAGAAATTATAAAACATCAAGTCAGAAAAGCAGTGAACTTAACACAATCGGGTGGGATTCTTTCATTTATGGAGAAAAATAAAGGGAGGAAGGAAGATCTCTGACTGAGGTCTCGATAAAGGCAGGTCCCATCACAAAAGAAGAGCAATCCTTGTCTGTCCTCTCTCTCTCTCTCTCTCATCATTTCTCTACCTCCCCCCTCTTCCTCAATGAAAGGAGAGCCGCCCTTGTCCTCTCTCCCCTTCCTCCTATTCCTATCCTCTCAAAGGTAGAGCTCCTTGGCTAGGATATGATGCAGTTTCTCCCGGAGGACTCTGAAGCGAGGTCGCACCAGGGGGTCCAGGGTCCAGCACTGCTTCATGACTTCATACACCACCTCAGGACAGCCGTCCGGGGCGTCCATCTTGTAGCCCTTCTCTACGCGTGGTACCACCTCCTTCAGAGGCTGAGGGAGGAGGAGAAGGTCGGGATGAGGAAATCGGAAAATAATAAAAAGGTGAAGAGGGGAGTGGACACGGGAGTCATTTATAGAGGATCAGAGTGGACACGGGAGTCATTTATAGAGGATCAGAGTGGACACGGGAGTCATTTATAGAGGATCAGAGTGGACACGGGAGTCATTTATAGAGGATCAGAGTGGACACGGGAGTCATTTATAGAGGATCAGAGTGGACACGGGAGTCATTTATAGAGGATCAGAGTGGACACGGGAGTCATTTATAGAGGATCAGAGTGGACACGGGAGTCATTTATAGAGGATCAGAGTGGACACGGGAGTCATTTATAGAGGATCAGAGTGGACACGGGAGTCATTTAGAGGATCAGAGTGGACACGGGAGTCATTTATAGAGGATCAGAGTGGACACGGGAGTCATTTAGAGGATCAGAGTGGACACGGGAGTCATTTAGAGGATCAGAGTGGACACGGGAGTCATTTATAGAGGATCAGAGTGGACACGGGAGTCATTTAGAGGATCAGAGTGGACACGGGAGTCATTTAGAGGATCAGTGGACACGGGAGTCATTTATAGAGGATCAGAGTGGACACGGGAGTCATTTAGAGGATCAGAGTGGACACGGGAGTCATTTATAGAGGATCAGAGTGGACACGGGAGTCATTTAGAGGATCAGAGTGGACACGGGAGTCATTTAGAGGATCAGAGTGGACACGGGAGTCATTTATAGAGGATCAGAGTGGACACGGGAGTCATTTATAGAGGCTCAGAGTGGACACGGGAGTCATTTATAGAGGATCAGAGTGGACACGGGAGTCATTTAGAGGATCAGAGTGGACACGGGAGTCATTTAGAGGATCAGAGTGGACACGGGAGTCATTTAGAGGATCAGAGTGGACACGGGAGTCATTTATAGAGGATCAGAGTGGACACGGGAGTCATTTATAGAGGATCAGAGTGGACACGGGAGTCATTTATAGAGGATCAGAGTGGACACGGGAGTCATTTATAGAGGATCAGAGTGGACACGGGAGTCATTTATAGAGGATCAGAGTGGACACGGGAGTCATTTATAGAGGATCAGAGTGGACACGGGAGTCATTTATAGAGGCTCAGAGTGGACACGGGAGTCATTTAGAGGATCAGAGTGGACACGGGAGTCATTTATAGAGGATCAGAGTGGACACGGGAGTCATTTATAGAGGATCAGAGTGGACACGGGAGTCATTTATAGAGGCTCAGAGTGGACACGGGAGTCATTTAGAGGATCAGAGTGGACACGGGAGTCATTTATAGAGGATCAGAGTGGACACGGGAGTCATTTATAGAGGATCAGAGTGGACACGGGAGTCATTTATAGAGGATCAGAGTGGACACGGGAGTCATTTATAGAGGATCAGAGTGGACACGGGAGTCATTTATAGAGGATCAGAGTGGACACGGGAGTCATTTATAGAGGATCAGAGTGGACACGGGAGTCATTTATAGAGGATCAGAGTGGACACGGGAGTCATTTATAGAGGATCAGAGTGGACACGGGAGTCATTTATAGAGGATCAGAGTGGACACGGGAGTCATTTATAGAGGATCAGAGTGGACACGGGAGTCATTTATAGAGGATCAGAGTGGACACGGGAGTCATTTATAGAGGATCAGAGTGGACACGGGAGTCATTTATAGAGGCTCAGAGTGGACACGGGAGTCATTTATAGAGGATCAGAGTGGACACGGGAGTCATTTATAGAGGATCAGAGTGGACACGGGAGTCATTTATAGAGGATCAGAGTGGACACGGGAGTCATTTATAGAGGATCAGAGTGGACACGGGAGTCATTTATAGAGGATCAGAGTGGACACGGGAGTCATTTATAGAGGATCAGAGTGGACACGGGAGTCATTTATAGAGGATCAGAGTGGACACGGGAGTCATTTATAGAGGATCAGAGTGGACACGGGAGTCATTTATAGAGGATCAGAGTGGACACGGGAGTCATTTATAGAGGATCAGAGTGGACACGGGAGTCATTTATAGAGGATCAGAGTGGACACGGGAGTCATTTATAGAGGATCAGAGTGGACACGGGAGTCATTTATAGAGGATCAGAGTGGACACGGGAGTCATTTATAGAGGCTCAGAGAGTGGACACGGGAGTCATTTACAGAGGCTCAGAGTGGACACAGGAGTCATTTACAGAGGCTCAGAGTGGACACGGGAGTCATTTAGAGGATCAGTGGACACGGGAGTCATTTATAGAGGATCAGAGTGGACACGGGAGTCATTTATAGAGGATCAGAGTGGACACGGGAGTCATTTATAGAGGATCAGAGTGGACACGGGAGTCATTTATAGAGGATCAGAGTGGACACGGGAGTCATTTATAGAGGCTCAGAGAGTGGACACGGGAGTCATTTACAGAGGCTCAGAGTGGACACAGGAGTCATTTACAGAGGCTCAGAGTGGACACGGGAGTCATTTAGAGGATCAGTGGACACGGGAGTCATTTAGAGGATCAGAGTGGACACGGGAGTCATTTAGAGGATCAGAGTGGACACGGGAGTCATTTATAGAGGATCAGAGTGGACACGGGAGTCATTTATAGAGGATCAGAGTGGACACGGGAGTCATTTATAGAGGATCAGAGTGGACACGGGAGTCATTTACAGAGGATCAGAGTGGACACGGGAGTCATTTATAGAGGATCAGAGTGGACACGGGAGTCATTTATAGAGGATCAGAGTGGACACGGGAGTCATTTATAGAGGATCAGAGTGGACACATTTCAGATTTATTACATCAACTCTTAACGGCTTAGATTCATATATACTCTATAGCTGTCACACACCTGCCAATCTGTCCAGGCAAAAACATATACTCACAATTCTGGGGTAAGGCACTCGGCCAAAGGAGTAGATCTCCCACAGCAAGATCCCATAGCTCCACACATCTGACTTGGTGGAGAATTTCTGTTGATCAACACAGCATTTCAGCTCATGTGTAACACATACACTACATCATTAAAATGGTGCCAATCAGCAGTACAATACTATCGATATATTCTAAAATCTCAAGTCGACCTCTAACCCCTACACTCCCTGTAGATCTCAGAGGATTAGATAAGTGTAAGCAATATGGTGGTAGCTCCATTTTGTCCTCTTGATAGGCGAGATGTAATTGCTACCATATTGCTTTACACCTATCCAATCTCCTCCAATCAAAACACGTTCCAAGAGTAGGGGTGGGGCCAAACCTTTTGGCTCAAGGGCCACATATTATACGTGTGACAAAACATGTGAAGCCTTTATTCATTTTCACGTCGACACAGCAACAACTAGTGAACTGTAGGTGTGCATATGCCTGCAGAACCATTTCTGCCCTCGTACCCCTTGTTTTGTTGTGAACACATTTTTCACAAAATTGATATCATTTATATCATCACAGACACCGTCAAACACATACACAGATCCTGCATCTCTACCCTTGTAATGTGCAAACTTAAAAAATATTATATGACTGGACACATGCAAAATGTAAAAAGCACATGTGTAAAAAAATAATAAAAGATTCTAAAATTTGAGTGAAACATCTGTTTCCTTTGGAACTGTCTGTTTCTGAAAGCATATTAAGGAACAATTCTCATCTCCGTTGTGAGCCATATTTACAGTTATCCAATCACCTCAGCCCAAACCTGACTGATTAGTTATTACCTGTATCCAGGTGCATTGCTGGATAATTCTCACTGCATCACCATCACCTTGGAAAAGCATCATCCTTGCCTACCCCAGTCACGGTTATATGAGTCTTAAAATGTGAACAATGGGTCTGGGTCACCTATCTTGGCAAGGGAATTTAAAAAAGTCTGTGGTCGTCTTTGATATTGAGATTCTCATA
The DNA here is from genome assembly GCF_013265735.2 of Oncorhynchus mykiss. Classification (NCBI taxonomy): domain Eukaryota; kingdom Metazoa; phylum Chordata; class Actinopteri; order Salmoniformes; family Salmonidae; genus Oncorhynchus; species Oncorhynchus mykiss. Next base: position 98,479,849 of record NC_048566.1, read on the forward strand.
AACAGCTGACAAGTGGTCATTTATTACATTTGACCTGTGATGGGATTTGTTGTAATTCATGACTGAGAATGTTTTTTTTCACACACATATCTGGGCCTGAATAAAACAAGCACCGTTTGGGCTTTTTTTAATGTTTGGGAACTTTGTTACATTCAGTGAGCCGTAGAACTGGTGGTCTATTGTTGCCGTTTTGTACTTCTCCTTTTAAAACACTGTCACATTAGATGTCGATGAGCTACAATTGTGAGTCTCTGTGTCTGTGTGTGTCTGTGTGTCTCTGTGTGTCTCTGTGTGTGTGTCTGTGTGTCTCCGTCTGTGTGTCTGTGTGTCTGTGTCTCTGTGTGTCTGTGTGTGTCTGTGTGTGTCTGTGTGTGTCTGTGTGTGTGTCTGTGTCTCTGTGTCTCTGTGTCTGTGTGTGTCTGTGTGTGTCTGTGTGTGTCTGTGTGTGTCTGTGTGTGTCTGTGTGTCTCTGTGTCTGTGTGTCTCTGTGTGTGTGTCTGTGTGTCTGTGTCTGTGTGTCTGTGTGTCTGTGTCTCTGTGTGTCTGTGTGTCTGTGTGTCTGTGTGTCTGTGTGTCTCTGTGTCTCTGTGTCTCTGTGTCTCTGTGTCTCTGTGTCTCTGTGTCTCTGTGTCTCTGTGTCTCTGTGTCTGTCTGTGTGTGTGTCTGTGTGTGTGTGGTAGTGCTTTCTCACTGTCGACAGACAGGGGGCCATGATACAAGCTCCATCTCAGTTTAGATCTTGGTGAAGTCTGAGAAGAGGTGGGAAAACTCTGCATGCAACTATGTCCTGATGTGGGTGTGTTCTGTGGCGAAACATGAGCAAAAGACTTGCTGCTCATTGGCCTGGAGAACAATCGTACGTTGGGCCTTGAACATCGTACGTTTGGCCTTGAACATGAGGCCTTCCTTGCCTTTTCCTGAGAGGACAGATTGCTAGCGTAGTTATTAGCATGCTTGCTTGAAAAATGACAATTGAGATTATATTCCTTAAGGAGAAGTTTATCTAAAGTTTCATGCATAAACACGTGTATTTTCATCAATGTTTATGATGAGTATTTCTGCAAATTGATGTGGCTCTCTGCAAAATCACCGGATGTTTTGGAACTACTGAACATAACGCGCCAATGTAAACTCAGATATTTGGACATAAATATGAACTTTACCGAACAAAACACACATGTATTGTGTAACATGAAGTCCTATGAGTGTCATCTGATGAAGATCAAAGGTTAGTGATTCATTTTCTCCATTTCTGCTTTTTCTGACTGTTTTGGCTGTTTTTCTGTGACTTGGCTCTGACCTAACATAATTGTTTGGTTTGCTTTCACCGTAAAGCCTTTTTGAAATCAGACACTGTGGCTGGATTAACAAGAAGTTTATCTTTCAAATGGTGTAAAATACTTGTATGCTTGAGGAATTTTAATTATGAGATTTCTGTTTTTTTGCCCTGCACTTTCACTGGCTGTTGTTGAGGTGGGACGCTAGCGTCCCGAATATCCCAGAGAGGTTAAACGGCAACACTTTCTTGGCACATATGTCCAATATTAGTGAAACACGTATTTTGCTGTCCATTCTTCTTTAAAACAACATTCAGTCCACTTCTCATTTTCGCAGCACTCGTTTTTCACGTCAAAAGTCGTCAAGGAATGAAGTGGCTGTGATGACGGAGCGCGCCGCCAGGCCACAGCACCATCTATTGGAAACACAGAGAGCACCGCCAGGCCACAGCACCATCTATTAGAAACACAGAGAGCACCGCCAGGCCACAGCACCATCTATTAGAAACACAGAGAGCACCGCCAGGCCACAGCACCATCTATTAGAAACACAGAGAGCACCGCCAGGCCACAGCACCATCTATTGGAAACACAGAGAGCACCGCCAGGCCACAGCACCATCTATTGGAAACACAGAGAGCACCGCCAGGCCACAGCACCATCTATTAGAAACACAGAGAGCACCGCCAGGCCACAGCACCATCTATTGGAAACACAGAGAGCACCGCCAGGCCACAGCACCATCTATTGGAAACACAGAGAGCACCGCCAGGCCACAGCACCATCTATTGGAAACACAGAGAGCACCGCCAGGCCACAGCACCATCTATTGGAAACACAGAGAGCACCGCCAGGCCACAGCACCATCTATTAGAAACACAGAGAGCACCGCCAGGCCACAGCACCATCTATTAGAAACACAGAGAGCACCGCCAGGCCACAGCACCATCTATTGGAAACACAGAGAGCACCGCCAGGCCACAGCACCATCTATTGGAAACACAGAGAGCACCGCCAGGCCACAGCACTATCTATTAGAAACACAGAGAGCACCGCCAGGCCACAGCACCATCTATTAGAAACACAGAGAGCACCACCAGGCCACAGCACCATCTATTGGGGAAACAGAGCGCACTGCCCTCCTTGACAAAATACAAACCAGTTGAGCTATGGAAAACGATCAAATTCGATAGCGACATTGAGAACATTTCAAGCTAGCTCTAGCACGTTCTAGCCTACCTTTTCTCTCAGAGCCTCTGGCGAGGTCCACTTGATGGGCAGTTTGGCCGTGTCCTGATTGGATGAGGCCTCTTTGGTCAGGCCAAAGTCGCTGACCTTAGCGATGTTTTCGTCGGACACCAGGACATTTCGTGCCGCCAGGTCTCTGTGGACAAAGTTATTGGCCTCCAGATACTCCATGGCCTCACACACGTCACTACGGAGGAGGAGGAGGGAGGAGGGAGGAGGAGGGGGCGGGGGGAGGAGGAGGGGCGGGGGGAGGAGGGGGAGGAGGAGGAGGGACACAGGCAACATTTAGTTTAATTATTTCATGTACAGTTTACATTGGCAGTGAGGTCTCTGTTCAAGTTGTTGGCATCGAGATACTCCATCGCCTCACACGCAAGTCACAATGGGGGGGGGATGGGTCGACATGTAAAGAGTCTGACAATGCTAACCAAAATTGACAATGTTACAATTCCAACTGGCTGCTCTAAGCCACTGTCAACAGACTTCTGGTAATATTATTGAAGATGTACAGATCAATCATTATCATACTCACAGTGAGAACTTGAGTAGACAATCCCCGAAGATCACTGTCCGGCCTCTGGAGCGCAGGTAGTCCACTAGACTGCCCTATAAAAAGAGAAGTCTTCAGTGCTATCTGGGTTCTTTATTTATATATATATATATATATATATATAAGTATATATATTTATTTATTTCTGAACTCCCTTTAACTTAACTGAATCATAAAGAGCCTTCCTACCTTGGCCATGTACTCGCTGACAATAAACAGGCTTCCCGTCTCCTCAACGATGACACCTATCAACTGAACCAGGTTATTGTGTCTCAGCTGCCTGCAGAAGAGGACCAACACGCATTAGCAAGAGTTCAACATTTTAGAAAAGCTTTTTAAATAGCTGCACAGTAAACCAACACGTTTCATTCAACCAAAACCTCACTGATCTAAGAAAACAATAAGGATGTTAAACACTTGACCAGAGTCGTGGTCCTCTCTGAAACTGACCAGAGTTGTGGTCCTCTCTGAAACTGACCAGAGTTGTGGTCCTCTCTGAAACTGACCAGAGTTGTGGTCCTCTCTGAAACTGACCAGAGTTGTGGTCCTCTCTGAAACTGACCAGAGTTGTGGTCCTCTCTGAAACTGACCAGAGTTGTGGTCCTCTCTGAAACTGACCAGAGTTGTGGTCCTCTCTGAACCTGACCAGAGTTGTGGTCCTCCCCCAAAGCTCAAACTGACCAGAGTTGTGGTCCTCTCTGAAACTGACCAGAGTTGTAGTCCTCTCTGAAACTGACCAGAGTTGTGGTCCTCTCTGAAACTGACCAGAGTTGTGGTCCTCTCTGAAACTGACCAGAGTTGTGGTCCTCTCTGAAACTGACCAGAGTTGTGGTCCTCTCTGAAACTGACCAGAGTTGTGGTCCTCTCTGAAAGCTCTGAAACTTACGTCATAACTGAGGCCTCTGCGATGAAGGCCTGTGCCGTGGCATCATGCTTGATACACTTCACAGCTACTTTGGTCCCTCTGTAGTCTCCCACCTTCACATCTGAAGAGAGAGAGACACAGACTCAGGATGGGTGCTTAACCCTTCCACATCCTGGAAATACCTTGGCTCAATAGTCATGGGTGGCCAATGAGCGGCACACTCTGTGTAAACGGTTTAAACACCCATCCTGCGTCTGCGTAAGTGAGAGCATCCATTTAAGACCATTTTTCACACACATTCCAACAGAACAGATATTGGGTCCAGTGAACTGACATCCCAGAACAGGGTGTGACGCAGAGGAGTGACTGAGCCCCACCGAGGGCCTAACATCCCCATACAACCGCAGACATACATGGACAGGCACACACATACTTGCCTCCAAACTCTCCCTTGCCTATGGACTGCTGAATGTTAAGCTCCTTCCTGTTCAGAGCCCAGCCACTCCTAGAGAACTCATCCTGGGCTGCCACAGTTCCCTCCTCCAGCTTCGGCTTGATCAGTTTGGTGCAGAGACCATCTGCGTCTTTGGTATAGTGCTGAGGACAAGGAGAGGACAAAGAGAGAGAGAAGGCGTAGGTCAATAACATGACCCAGGAAGGGTTAAAGGTTGTGAATACTGGTGATGGTTGATGCGTTAGATTTTAACCAGGTTTGGGGTCAATTCAGGAAGTAAAGATAGAGTTGATCCCAACCCTGGTAGGAACCGTAGGATTTATTCAGCAGGACCTAGCAGTAACCAACAGAGGGCAGCATTGTTAAAAACAGCAGAGCATTGGTTGGGTTTAAAACAATATATATACATGCATGTCATCAACATGGACTGAGTTGTGGACCTAAAGCACATGTACAGTGAAGGAAGAGAGAGCGGGTGGTTTAGAAGGAAGGAAGGAAGAGAGAGAGGATGGTTTAGAAGGAAGGAAGGAAGGAAGAGAGAGAGGGTGGTTTAGAAGGAAGGAAGGAAGAGAGAGAGGGTGGTTTAGAAGGAAGGAAGGAAGAGAGAGAGGGTGGTTTAGAAGGGAGGAAGGAAGAGAGAGGGTGGTTTAGAAGGAAGGAAGGAAGAGAGAGAGGGTGGTTTAGAAGGAAGGAAGGAAGAGAGAGAGGGTGGTTTAGAAGGAAGGAAGGAAGAGAGGGGGGGTGGTTTAGAAGGAAGGAAGAGAGGGGGGTTTAGAAGGAAGGAGGGAAGAGAGGGGGGTTTAGAAGGAAGGAAGGAAGGAAGAGAGGGTGGTTTAGAAGGAAGGAAAGAAGAGAGGGGAGTTTAGAAGGAAGGATGAGAGGGGGGTTTAGAAGGAAGGAGGGAAGCGAGGGGGGTTTAGAAGGAAGGAAGAGAGAGAGGGTGGTTTAGAAGGAAGGAGGGAAGAGAGGGTGGTTTAGAAGGAAGGAGGGAAGAGAGGGTGGTTTAGAAGGAAGGAGGGAAGAGAGGGTGGTTTAGAAGGAAGGAAGGAAGAGAGAGGGGGGTTTAGAAGGAAGAAAGGAAGAGAGGGGGGTTTAGAAGGAAGGAAGAGAGGGGGGTTTAGAAGGAAGGAAGAGAGGGGGGTTTAGAAGGAAGGAAGAGAGGGGGGTTTAGAAGGAAGGAAGAGAGGGGGGTTTAGAAGGAAGGAAGAGAGGGTGGTTTAGAAGGAAGGAAGAGAGGGGGGTTTAGAAGGAAGGAAGGAAGAGAGAGGGGGGTTTAGAAGGAAGGAACAGAGAGGGGGGTTTAGAAGGAAGGAACAGAGAGGGGGGTTTAGAAGGAAGGAAGAGAGAGGGGGGTTTAGAAGGAAGGAAGAGAGAGGGGGGTTTAGAAGGAAGGAAGAGAGGGGGGTTTAGAAGGAAGGAAGAGAGAGGGGGGTTTAGAAGGAAGGAAGAGAGGGGGGTTTAGAAGGAAGGAGGGAAGAGAGGGGGGTTTAGAAGGAAGGAAGGAAGGAAGGAAGAGAGGGTGGTTTAGAAGGAAGGAAAGAAGAGAGGGGAGTTTAGAAGGAAGGATGAGAGGGAGGTTTAGAAGGAAGGAGGGAAGCGAGGGGGGTTTAGAAGGAAGGAAGAGAGAGAGGGTGGTTTAGAAGGAAGGAGGGAAGAGAGGGTGGTTTAGAAGGAAGGAGGGAAGAGAGGGTGGTTTAGAAGGAAGGAGGGAAGAGAGGGTGGTTTAGAAGGAAGGAAGGAAGAGAGAGGGGGGTTTAGAAGGAAGAAAGGAAGAGAGGGGGGTTTAGAAGGAAGGAAGAGAGGGGGGTTTAGAAGGAAGGAAGAGAGGGGGGTTTAGAAGGAAGGAAGAGAGGGGGGTTTAGAAGGAAGGAAGAGAGGGTGGTTTAGAAGGAAGGAAGAGAGGGGGGTTTAGAAGGAAGGAACAGAGAGAGAGGGGGGTTTAGAAGGAAGGAACAGAGAGGGGGGTTTAGAAGGAAGGAACAGAGAGGGGGTTTAGAAGGAAGGAAGAGAGAGGGGGGTTTAGAAGGAAGGAAGAGAGAGGGGGGTTTAGAAGGAAGGAAGAGAGGGGGGTTTAGAAGGAAGGAAGAGAGAGGGGGGTTTAGAAGGAAGGAAGAGAGAGGGGGGTTTAGAAGGAAGGAGGAGAGAGGGGGGTTTAGAAGGAAGGAACAGAGAGGGTGGTTTTGAAAGTGAAAGCCGGATCAGGTGTCTTCAGGGGAAATGATCTAGAACCTACCGCTAACAAACCGTTTCAGAGGCCAGAACACCTCACTAACAGCGAAACCATGTCTGTATAGTCAACAACGGTGCTCAGTGCTCACACACTCTGCTTGCAAAATAATAGACAGCTTTTTTGACCAAGTGGAAAGCTCATTGGTACCAGCTTGCTTTAGGAGCCGGTCCCAATTCCTTCCCTACATTTTTCCCTTGGCCCTTTGATGTTCGCAGACCTGTAAGGTGGACGCAATATGGTGGAATCTCCACAACTACACTGTTTAAACCCATCTAGAATATTCAGATCTACTACAGTCAAAATGGTAAAGGGGTCAGGGGGTCAGGTTTAGGGGGTAGGGAGCGATTGGGTGGCTTATATATATATATATATATATATATATATATATATATATATATATGTGTGTGTCTTCCCCTGTACCTCCACCAGCTGCATGAGGTTCTCGAAGAACTCGTCCTCGTCGATGCTGAGCTGACCCTCCTTGTACACAATACGGTAGTGCTCCACCTTGCCGTCACAGCTGACACACAGAGTGTAGTCTCCGGGGTAGTTGGTGCTCTCCCTGACCAGGAACAGGCCCGTCTCTGGGGGGATCAGGAGACTCTCTGCCTGCTCCCTGGTGATCTTACCATGGAACCATCTGGAAATGGGGGGGCAGGGGTCAACATTGTTGTCAACGGTTGTCACAAAGTGCTTTTCTTTTTACAACAAAGAGTCACACACACGCGCGCGCACACACACACACACACACACACACACACACACTTCTCAGAACTGAAGTATGTGGCTAAATGTGGGAGATTGAAAGGAACCAACAGGAAACCTTGCAGACAGACAGACAGATAGATAGACAGACACACAGCACAAAGCGGTGCTGGAAACAGACAGTGCACTACAATTACAGGGCTGAGTAGACAGAGGCAGGACTCGGCCCTGCACGGCCCAACTGGGGTTTAGATTCACATAACACACTGCCACGACAAACAGCCTATCTGCACTGTTCAATCACACAGAAACACACCGATACACAGAAACACACCGATACACAGAAACACACCGATACACAGAAACACACCGATACACAGAAACACACCGAAACACAGAAACACACCGATACACAGAAACACACCGATACACAGAAACATACCGATACACAGAAACATACCGATACACACAGAAACATACCGATACACAGAAACACACGATACACAGAAACACACCGATACACACAGAAACATACCGATACACACAGAAACATACCGATACACACAGAAACATACCGATACACAGAAACATACCGATACACAGAAACATACCGATACACAGAAACATACCGATACACAAAGAAACACACCGATACACGGAAACACGGAAACACACCGATACACAGAAACACACCGATACACAGAAACATACCGATACACACAGAAACACACCGATACACAGAAACACACCGAAACACAGAAACACACCGATACACACAGAAACACACCGATACACAGAAACACACCGATACACAGAAACACACCGATACACAGAAACACACCGATACACACAGAAACACACCGATACACAGAAACATACCGAAACACAGAAACATACCGATACACACAGAAACACACCGAAACACAGAAACACACCGATACACAGAAACATACCGATACACACAGAAACACAACGATACACACAGAAACACAACGATACACACAGAAACACACCGATACACACAGAAACACACCGAAACACAGAAACACACCGATACACAGAAACATACCGATACACAGAAACATACCGATACACACAGAAACACAACGATACACACAGAAACACACCGATACACACAGAAACACAGAAACACAGAAACATACCGAAACACAGAAACACAACGATACACACAGAAACATACCGATACACAGAAACATACCGATACACACAGAAACATACCGATACACAGAAACACACGATACACAGAAACACACCGATACACACAGAAACATACCGATACACACAGAAACATACCGATACACACAGAAACATACCGATACACAGAAACATACCGATACACAGAAACATACCGATACACAGAAACATACCGATACACAAAGAAACACACCGATACACGGAAACACGGAAACACACCGATACACAGAAACACACCGATACACAGAAACATACCGATACACACAGAAACACACCGATACACAGAAACACACCGAAACACAGAAACACACCGATACACACAGAAACACACCGATACACAGAAACACACCGATACACAGAAACACACCGATACACAGAAACACACCGATACACACAGAAACACACCGATACACAGAAACATACCGAAACACAGAAACATACCGATACACACAGAAACACACCGAAACACAGAAACACACCGATACACAGAAACATACCGATACACAGAAACATACCGATACACACAGAAACACAACGATACACACAGAAACACAACGATACACACAGAAACACACCGATACACACAGAAACACACCGAAACACAGAAACACACCGATACACAGAAACATACCGATACACAGAAACATACCGATACACACAGAAACACAACGATACACACAGAAACACACCGATACACACAGAAACACAGAAACACAGAAACATACCGAAACACAGAAACACAACGATACACACAGAAACACACCGATACACACAGAAACACACCGATACACACAGAAACACAACGATACACACAGAAACACACCGATACACAGAAACACACCGATACACACAGAAACACACCGATACACACAGAAACACACCGATACACACAGAAACACAACGATACACACAGAAACACAACGATACACACAGAAACACACCGATACACAGAAACACACCGATACACAAAGAAACACACCGATACACACAGAAACACAACGATACACACAGAAACACATCGATACACACAGAAACACACAGATACACACAGAAACACACAGATACACACAGAAACACACAGATACACACAGAAACACACCGATACACACAGAAACACACCGATACACACAGAAACACAACGATACACACAGAAACACACCGATACACACAGAAACACACCGATACACAGAAACATACCGATACACAGAAACATACCGATACACAGAAACATACCGATACACAGAAACATACCGATACACACAGAAACATACCGATACACACAGAAACACACCGATACACAGAAACACACCGATACACACAGAAACATACCGATACACACAGAAACACACCGATACACAGAAACACACCGATACACAGAAACACACCGATACACACAGAAACACACCGATACACACAGAAACACACCGATACACACAGAAACATACCGATACACACAGAAACACAACGATACACAACGAAACACACCGATACACACAGAAACACACCGATACACAGAAACACACCGATACACAGAAACACACCGATACATACCGATACACAGAAACATACCGATACACACAGAAACATACCGATACACACAGAAACATACCGATACACACAGAAACACACCGATACACAGAAACACACCGATACACACAAACACACACCGATACACACAAACACACACCGATACACACAGAAACACACCGATACACAGAAACATACCGATACACACAGAAACACACCGATACACAGAAACACACCGATACACACAGAAACACACCGATACACAGAAACACACCGATACACACAGAAACATACCGATACACAGAAACATACCGATACACACAGAAACATACCGATACACACAGAAACATACCGATACACACAGAAACACACCGAAACACACCGATACACAGAAACACACCGATACACAGAAACACACCGATACACACAGAAACACACCGATACACAGAAACACACCGATACACAGAAACACACCGATACACAGAAACACACCGATACACAGAAACACACCGATACACAGAAACACACCGATACACACAGAAACATACCGAAACACAGAAACATACCGAAACACAGAAACACACCGATACACAGAAACATACCGAAACACAGAAACACACCGATACACACAGAAACACACCGATACACACAGAAACACACCGATTCACACAGAAACACACCGATACACACAGAAACACACCGATACACACAGAAACACACCGATACACACAGAAACATACCGATACACACAGAAACATACCGATACACACAGAAACACACAGAAACACACCGATACACACAGAAACACACCGATACACACAGAAACACAACGATACACACAGAAACACACCGATACACACAGAAACATACCGATACACACAGAAACACACCGATACACACAGAAACACAACGATACACACAGAAACATACCGATACACACAGAAACACACCGATACACACAGAAACATACCGATACACACAGAAACACACGATACACAGAAACACACCGATACACAGAAACACACCGATACACAGAAACACACCGATACACAGAAACACACCGATACACACAGAAACATACCGATACACAGAAACATACCGAAACACAGAAACATACCGAAACACACAGAAAAACAGAAACCGTTCAACCTGAGTATCAGTCACTGAGCGGTGAACTACAACTGAAAGTTGTAAATGTTTCATAGTTTGACTTTACATTGAATGGGTTTATTCTTTAATTGACGAGAGCCCTTACAAAAACACATTCCTATGTATATATTGACGAGTCCTGCAGCAACACCTCGCCACTGACGAGTCCTGCAGCAACACCTCGCCACTGGCGAGTCCTGCAGCAACACCGCGCCACTGGCGAGTCCTGCAGCAACACCGCGCCACTGACGAGTCCTGCAGCAACACCGCGCCACTGACGAGTCCTGCAGCAACAGCGCGCCACTGACGAGTCCTGCAGCAACCCCTCGCCACTGACGAGTCCTGCAGCAACACCTCGCCACTGACGAGTCCTGCAGCAACAGCGCGCCACTGACGAGTCCTGCAGCAACACCTCGCCACTGACGAGTCCTGCAGCAACACCTCGCCACTGACGAGTCCTGCAGCAACACCGCGCCACTGACGAGTCCTGCAGCAACACCGCGCCACTGACGAGTCCTGCAGCAACACCGCGCCACTGACGAGTCCTGCAGCAACACCTCGCCACTGACGAGTCCTGCAGCAACACCGCGCCACTGACGAGTCCTGCAGCAACACCGCGCCACTGACGAGTCCTGCAGCAACACCGCGCCACTGACGAGTCCTGCAGCAACACCTCGCCACTGACGAGTCCTGCAGCAACACCTCGCCACTGACGAGTCCTGCAGCAACACCTCGCCACTGACGAGTCCTGCAGCAACACCTCGCCACTGACGAGTCCTGCAGCAACACCGCGCCACTGACGAGTCCTGCAGCAACACCGCGCCACTGACGAGTCCTGCAGCAACACCTCGCCACTGACGAGTCCTGCAGCAACACCGCGCCACTGACGAGTCCTGCAGCAACACCGCGCCACTGACGAGTCCTGCAGCAACACCTCGCCACTGACGAGTCCTGCAGCAACACCTCGCCACTGACGAGTCCTGCAGCAACACCGCGCCACTGACGAGTCCTGCAGCAACACCGCGCCACTGACGAGTCCTGCAGCAACACCGCGCCACTGACGAGTCCTGCAGCAACACCGCGCCACTGACGAGTCCTGCAGCAACACCGCGCCACTGACGAGTCCTGCAGCAACACCGCGCCACTGACGAGTCCTGCAGCAACACCGCGCCACTGACGAGTCCTGCAGCAACACCGCGCCACTGACGAGTCCTGCAGCAACACCGCGCCACTGACGAGTCCTGCAGCAACACCGCGCCACTGACGAGTCCTGCAGCAACACCGCGCCACTGACGAGTCCTGCAGCAACACCGCGCCACTGACGAGTCCTGCAGCAACACCGCGCCACTGACGAGTCCTGCAGCAACACCGCGCCACTGACGAGTCCTGCAGCAACACCGCGGCACTGACGAGTCCTGCAGCAACACCGCGCCACTGACGAGTCCTGCAGCAACACCGCGCCACTGACGAGTCCTGCAGCAACACCTCGCCACTGACGAGTCCTGCAGCAACACCGCGCCACTGACAGTGTATCCATGGGAAGTAATTTCAGTACAACATGGAGACTGTACTGTACTTCCTCCGACTCAGACTAGTTTAACCAGGCTATGGAGACTGTACTTCCTCCGACTCAAGACTAGTTTAACCAGGTTATGGAGACTGTACTTCCTCCGACTCAGACTGGTTTAACCAGGCTATGGAGACTGTACTTCCCCTGACCCAGACTGGCTTAACCAGGCTATGGAGACTGTACTTCCTCCGACTCAGACTGGTTTAACCAGGCTATGGAGACTGTACTCACGGCATTAGACTCAGCTTGCCCCCTTGCTTCACCCCTTCCCTCTTCTGGACGTAGTTAGCTGGGATGGTGCCTTCTCGACCTGCTGTGTTCTTGGCTTTGTACCAGTTGGGGTCCTGAGATAAAACATGTCACCGTTACTCTGATTAGAAGATCAGGGTTGACTGAGTAAATAACGTAGAGAGATGGACAACATAAACTGAAACCCTCTGAGTACTCGGTCCTACATGATGTGTTCTGTCACCTGGGGCTGCATGGTAAATACCCAGAAAACACAAAAGGAGAGTGATTTACAGCCCACCTCCTCAGACCATCATAGATGTGACCCCTTTCCTAGAGGATGCTGGCTGCTTCCATCTGATTGGATGGCTTATAACCTTTTGGATTGGTCAACAATTGATTTTTGAAGTCAGATAAATGGAATGAACGTATTTTTTTCTCCCTCTGACTTGATATAAAAAGGTGAAATAAAAAATAAAAAAACATGGTTTTAAAATTGTCCTTGTTCAGCCCGCCATGGAAAGGGTGTATGATCAATTCTCATTTCCTAGGCTTCCCGGCCCAATGGCCTAGCAGGCATCTCTATGGTCATGGTTGGTCTCGTAACCCCATAAGATATGTAACCCTAGACTGCGAATGTTATTGTTAAAAATGTCAGTATTGTCTTGTAATTAAAAATTTGTATTTTTTTAATTTTTTAATTATTAAAGATTTAATTAAAGATGTATGTCTTACATTTGATTTAGTTTTTACGATGATATGTAATAACACTTGTGTTTTTTGCATTTTGCTTATTATCATGACCATTTGTTGATAATAGTGATCTGAATTCATTTCAGAATTTGACTTTAGAATTTAGAATTTAACTGACTTGACTAGTTAAATAAAAAAGGTAACATAATAAAATAGAGATTGTTAAATATTATTTAGTACTACGCCTCCTTTAAAAAAAAAATTTAAAAAAAAACTTTGTCTAAACTTTTTTATTTTTTTCTCTCTTTAGAATTTCAAGAAACACGACAAAAATAAATGTGAAAGATTAAGCCTACGTTTCTCCTTAAAACGATAAACCATTTATTTGGGTCTGTTTTACTAGTCTGGCTTGCCAGAGACAATGGCAGCTGTGGTGAAAAACAACCTGCTTCCTAAACACGGAGAGTTAGGTACTTTACCTTAGTGACAACGATGATGGTTAAGACATCTCCTTTGTTGAAGGGCAAGTCCTGCTCCGTGGTGCCCTTGAAGTTGTACTTGGCCATACACTCTGTGCCCCGTGGCCATGATGGGGTCTGAGGGACAGGACGAGTGAGGAAAAGGTCATCACAAAAAAGCAAAAGTGGAATTGATTTATTTTATTTATTTATTCAACCCTTGCAATAAACCAGCTCAATGACAATAGGTGGTGCAGGGCAAGGGGATCTGAAACGTCTCCTCGGGGACCACCAGGGGGATCTGAAACGTCTCCTCGGGGACCACCAGGCGTTTCATGTACCTCAACTACTCCAGGGCAAGGGGATCTGAAACGTCTCCTCGGGGACCACCAGGCGTTTCATGTACCTCAACTACTCCGGGGGGCCAGCACACCCGATTCAACTACTCCAGGGGCCAGCACACCCGATTCAACTACTCCGGGGGCCAGCACACCCGATTCAACTACTCCGGGGGCCAGCACACCCGATTCAACTACTCCGGGGGCCAGCACACCCGATTCAACTACTCCAGGGGCCAGCACACCCGATTCAACTACTCCGGGGGCCAGTACACCTGATTCAACTACTCTGGGGGCCAGCACACCTGATTCAACTACTCCGGGGGCCAGTACACCTGATTCAACTACTCCGGGGGCCAGTACACCTGATTCAACTACTCCGGGGGCCAGCACACCTGATTCAACTACTCCGGGGGCCAGTACACCCGATTCAACTACTCCGGGGGCCAGCACACCTGATTCAACTACTCCGGGGGCCAGTACACCTGATTCAACTACTCCGGAGGCCAGCACACCTGATTCAACTACTCCGGAGGCCAGCACACCTGATTCAACTACTCCGGGGGCCAGCACACCTGATTCAACTACTCCGGGGGCCAGCACACCTGATTCAACTACTCCGGGGGCCAGCACACCTGATTCAACTACTCCGGGGGCCAGCACACCTGATTCAACTACTCCGGGGGCCAGCACACCTGATTCAACTACTCCGGGGGCCAGCACACCTGATTCAACTACTCCGGGGGCCAGCACACCTGATTCAACTACTCCGGGGGCCAGCACACCTGATTCAACTACTCCGGGGGCCAGTACACCCGATTCAACTACTCCGGGGGCCAGCACACCTGATTCAACTACTCCGGGGGCCAGCACACCCGATTCAACTACTCCAGGGGCCAGCACACCCGATTCAACTACTCCAGGGGCCAGCACACCCGATTCAACTACTCCAGGGGCCAGAACACCTGATTCAACTAGTCGACTGATCATCAAGCTCCCTGAATAGGTGAATCAGGTGAGCTGGTTCAGGGCTACAACTAAAATCAAATGGACATGTTTGTATATAGTGTAGTGTTTTCTCTATTCAACATGAAGCCATCTTCGTCTGTGATCTCCGGGTCTCACCTGGGATTCAGACATGCTGAACAAGGCAGTGGGGTCTCCTGACGCAGGCCTCACACACCAGACGTTACCATAGCACACACACACCTGTGGAGAGACAAGAAGCGACCGTTACATACAACACAGTAGACAACCACCACCTAAACTCAACATTCAAAATGAGGCAGTCAGTAGACCCATCTGAAAGTAAAACATGTGAACAGGGAGGAGTATAAATAACAGCCGGCTGTAGAAAGCAGAAGTAAGTAGGTCTTTTGATAATTCTTCTTTTTTTTTTTTTTCATCTCACTTTCGCAACTGTGGGTTAGCAAGTTTCCATTACGATCCAATGGTGTCACCGTGTGGTGATGGGGGGGGGGGGGGGGGGGGGGGGCTAATCTTTGGTTCAAATCAATAATAACCATACTCCCGAGTTATCGGCAACATTTTAGTTCGGCCCAGCCCACAATCTAATACGGTAGACAGAACTGCAGATTAATGCTGCGTATGTAGAAGACGATTTATGGTCATTCCTGGAATCTGCATTGGCCGTACAATATTTAGATGTGATGCGGCCTCCGCAGAAGTCAAGGCATTCCTACTTCTTCTTGCGCTCTGCAGAGCTGTTGTGAAGGAAGTTGTCAAAAGTAGTGAGTTTATACAGGACGTACCCCCCCCCCCCCCCCCCCAATCATGTCAATGCAGAGCCCTCCACATTGTTACAGAATTTGGGAGGCACACGGCAATGCGATACGGAGCTTGATTTGGCCTCTGCAAGCCTCTAGAGGTACCGCAATTGCGTCACACGTACGGAGCCTCTGGGCCTGAGCTTAAAGATGAAAAAGAGATCCTCGTAATGACCAGTACGAGGTCCGTTTACCACATATTCCTGTGAAGAATCTATTTAAACATAGAGAAAGACAGAGATATCATCTTTATATGTCCCACTATGGCGTCTATGAGCGCACGGGCAGCGTCACCGAGGGCTCCACGGTGATTTACTGCCATCTACATCACAGTTATGGAGTATTTGCTTTCAACTATAATTCTTTGGTTTCTGATGACCCGGATAGAGTCATGTGATCCTTCTTTGACCCATAGGAAGGCCCACCCAGTTGACTATTTTAAAATGGTGAAACCCTCATTCACCCATAGGAAGGCCCACCCAGTTGACTATTTTAAAATGGTGAAACCCTCATTCACCCATAGGAAGGCCCACCCAGTTGACTATTTTAAAATGGTGAAACCCTCATTCACCCATAGGAAGGCCCACCCAGTTGACTATTTTAAAATGGTGAAACCCTCATTCACCCATAGGAAGGCCCACCCAGTTGACTATTTTAAAATGGTGAAACCCTCATTCACCCATAGGAAGGCCCACCCAGTTGACTATTTTTTTTAAATGGTGAAGCCCTCAATGTCCATGCCAAAACAGTGTATATTCACCTAGAGTCCTCTATCCAACTCTATGGTGGCAAATTCCCACTTGGTTTCAAAAACAGTATATCTCCTCCTACTCAGCTTAAAACTAGCCTGGTCCCAGATCTGTATAAACAACTCAATGACCATAATAGTTGGCAAGAAAATACAAACAGATCTGGAACCAGGCTAGTTAAAAGCAACTATGAACCAAAAACTAAAAATATAGTTTCATTCCATATGGAGAAGACATCTGGATTCCTTTTCTCACCAAAACAGAGTTGATACTTTCAGCCCCAGTGAATCTACTGTAGGGTTAATATAGTTCTCCTCAACACTGGAATGGAAACCAGTGGTTGGACCATGAAAGGATTCTTCTCAGTCTTCATTTTCTAGGTTGGCAGACACCAACCATAGGGAGTGAAGCCTTTTTTAAAGTATATTTAATTCTAACAAAAATCGGCCGCAGTAAATGACATATGGATGCATTGAAATAGTATTTATACACAACACAGAGCAGCATGTAGAAGAATAGATGATGTCATTAACAGAACAGACAAACCCATTCTAGTAATTCTGTTTCCATGCACACGGGGGGTGCACGGCCCATGAGTGATGTCATCATCCCGGGACAAACCACTTCCCAGCCAGGGTCAGTTGCCATGGATGAGTCCTGGGCCGTGTTCATTAGGGACCACATGAAAAGAAATGACTGAACACAGGGAGAGACTACTTGGACCTATTCCAATGTGAAATGCACATTTCCCTATTCCGCTGTTTTATAAAAGGTTTTTTGTTGCATGCCCTAATGAACAGGACCCTGGCTGCTGAGTAACGACGTGAGATCATTTCCTCCTAGAGACATATCACAGAGAGAACCCATTACAGCTAGAGAGGACTGCCAATGGTGAACTTCCTGTACGACAGAGAGCCAAGACTGATTAATCCACACTAGGGTAGGTTCACTAAAAAACATGCTTAGAGAGAGAGAGAGAGAGAGAGAGAAAGAGAGAAAAGAGAGAGAGAGAGAGCGAGAGAGAGAGAGAGAGAAAGACTAAACACACTGAATCCTCAGGACCAGAACATCTAATCAATCAGAATAAAACAAATTACAACACAGTCAAAACAAAACTACATTGCTTATTGGGAAACACAAACACAAAGCAAAATGCAGTCCTGTCTGGCCCGAGTACACCGAGGCTATCTATTAGACCATGGTTACTGATCAAAACCTTGACAAAGTACAGGCTCAGTGAGCACAGCCTTGCCATTGAGAAGGGAAGACACAGGAGAACCTGGCTCCCTGTAGAGGAAAGGCTGTGCAACCACTGCACCACAGCAGAACCTGGCTCCCTGTAGAGGAAAGGCTGTGCAACCACTGCACCACAGCAGAACCTGTCTCCCTGTAGAGGAAAGGCTGTACAACCACTGCACCACAGCAGAACCTGTCTCCCTGTAGAGGAAAGGCTGTACAGCCACTGCACCACAGCAGAACCTGTCTCCCTGTAGAGGAAAGGCTGTGAAACCACTGCACCACAGCAGAACCTGTCTCCCTGTAGAGGAAAGGCTGTGAAACCACTGCACCACAGCAGAACCTGGCTCCCTGTAGAGGAAAGGCTGTACAACCACTGCACAACAGCAGAACCTGTCTCCCTGTAGAGGAAAGGCTGTACAACCACTTCACCACAGCAGAACCTGAGACAGAGCTGCATTTCCTGACAAAATGTAAAAAACATAAAACAATTAGTGTCATTTCCCTAAATTTTAAACCCTGATTCAAGGTTTCAATTCAAAAGACCTCTCTGATGAGAGTAGGCTACCCATCCTGTTGGGGGAGGACGCAGAGAGCTGTGGGTTGACAGAGCACTACATTGCTGCCTGCCATAAGATGAGCGACAGTGTCTGACAGACCAATCAACCTGCACATGTCCTCTACTGTATGCTTATTGTTATTGTTCAATGTATGGTTATTGTTGTCCCATTGACAATGTTGATTCTTATTATCTTAATATTGTAAATATCCAAAATAAGCTTTGGCAATATGTACATTGTTACGTCATCCCAATAAAGCAAATTGAATTGAGAGAGAGAGAGACAGAGAGACACAGAGAGAGAGAGACAGAGAGAGACAGAGAGAGACAGAGAGAGACAGAGAGAGAGAGAGAGAGAGAGAGAGGCAGAGACAGAGAGAGAGAGAGAGACACAATCCCCATACTTTAATGATGACAGCTTCTCCATCCTGGTGGGGGAAATCAATGGGTATGTACATAGTCAATACATAGTCAATGTTAGGCTTCGAGGGGACTCCTACGGTAGGTACACCTATAGCTCATCTCTTGGCAGTAGTACTGTAGACTACTTTATCACTGACCTCAACACAGTCTCTCTTAGAGCGTTCACAGTCAGCCCACTGACACCCGTCAGACCACAGCAAAATCACAGTCTACTTGGACAGAGCAATGCTCAATCATGCCAAATGCTATCTATAGAAGGAAAGTAGTGTGGAAACCTACCAAAAAACAATTAGGCAACAAATTCAATCCCTTCTAGACAACTTCCTGGACAAAATGTTTCACTGTAATAGTGACGGTGTAAACTTGGCAGTAGAAAATCTAAACAGTATATTTGACCTCTCAGCTTCTCTATCAAATATAAGAAATTTAAGCAGACAACCTAAGAAAAAAAACAACAACAAATGTTTTGATGAAGAACGTAAAAACCCAAGAAAGACCCAAAGACACCTTCACTTGGGTGAATCACTAAAACAATACAGAAATACACTACGGAAAAAGAAGGAACAGCACGTCAGAAATCAGCTCAATGTAATTGAATAATCCATAGAATCTAACCACTTCTGGGAAAATTGGAAAATGCTAAAAAAAAACAACACGAAGAATTACAGTGGGGGCAAAAAAGTAGCCACCAATTGTGCAAGTTCTCCCACTTAAAAAGATGAGAGAGGCCTGTAATTTTCATCATAGGTACACTTCAACTATGACAGACAAAATCACATTGTAGGATTTTTAATGAATTTATTTGCAAATTATGGTGGAAAATAAGTATTTGGTCAATAACAAAAGTTTCTCAATACTTTGTCATTGCCAACAAAGGGTATATAACAGAGGTCAAACTTTTTCTGTAAGTCTTCACAAGGTTTTCACACACTGTTGCTGGTATTTTGGACCATTCCTCCATGCAGATCTCCTCTAGAGCAGTGATATTTTGGGGCTGTTGCTGGGCAACATGGACTTATCCAAGGGGTTAGGGTTTCCCTACACTATGATGTTGGGCCTATCCAAGGAGTTTCCCTATGCTATGATGTGGGCCTATCCAAGGAGTTTCCCTATGCTATGATGTTGGGCCTATCCAAGGAGTTTCCCTATGCTATGATGTTGGGCCTATCCAAGGAGTTTCCCTATGCTATGATGTGGGCCTATCCCAGGAGTTTCCCTATGCTATGATGTGGGCCTATCCAAGGAGCATAGGGATACACCTTGGATAGGCCCAACATCATAGTGTAGGGAAACTCCTTGGATAGGCCCACATCACAGAGTAGGGAAACTCCTTGGATAGGCCAACATCATAGTGTAGGGATACACCTTGGATAGGCCCAACATCATAGCATAGGGAAGCACCTTGGATAGGCCCACATCACAGAGTAGGGAAACTTCTTGGATAGGCCAACATCATAGTGTAGGGATACACCTTGGATAGGCCCAACATCATAGCATAGGGAAACACCTTGGATAGGCCCACATCATAGTGTAGGGAAACTCCTTGGATAGGCCAACATCATAGTGTAGGGAAACTCCTTGGATAGGCCCAACATCATAGCATAGGGAAACACCTTGGATAGGCCCAACATCATAGTGTAGGGAAACTCCTTGGATAGGCCCAACATCATAGTGTAGGGAAACTCCTTGGATAGGCCCACATCATAGTGTAGGGAAACTCCTTGGATAGGCCCACATCATAGTGTAGGGAAACTCAACCCCACCCCCTAACCCCATCCCCTAACCCAACCCTAACCCCCTAACCCTAACCCAACCCTTACCCCACCCCCTAACCCCACCCCACCCCTAACCCCCTACCCCTAACCCAACCCTTACCCCACCCCTAACCCAACCCTAACCCCACCCCTAACCCCCTACCCCTAACCCAACCCTTACCCCACCCCCTAACCCAACCCTAACCCCCTACCCCTAACCCAACCCTAACCCCCTACCCCTAACCCAACCCTAACCCCCTACCCCTAACCCAACCCTTACCCCACCCCCTAACCCAGCCCTTCCCTTTACAGGAAGACACTACACAACCCTTCCCTTTACAGGAAGACTACACAGCCCTTCCCTTTACAGGAAGACACTACACAGCCCTTCCCTTTACAGGAAGACACTACACAGTCTTTGTGGTCTGGTCCTACTGATCTCAGAGTGTGTGTGGGTCAGACATACTTTAGTTGCAGAGGTCTGAAGTGCAGTCGAATCTCTGCTAGCCTTGGTTCCTGACTGACAATTCAGCAAAGTGAACTCAGCCTACATATTTTCTGATGGACACCACCAGGCTTCCACCCACACTAAGGTTCCCACACACACACACACACACACACACCGTTTCCTCTATACATGCTGCAGTGCATGCAGTACAGTAGAGTAGAATGCCTGTCGTGCTGCGTGACATGTGCCTGAGGCTACAACAGGAACCAGGAAGTTGGCTTCAATGAAAGCCTCTCTCAGCATGGAGACATGATGTGCTCTGTGATACAGACTGACTACAGAGGTAGAGGCACAGCTAACTAACATCATGAAATAGACAGTCCCAGAGAGAAGATATTGAAGTACGTCAACCCAACATCTCTACGATGTTGGTCGATAGTCTAAAGGCTAAGGATGGCACAACTATCATATACAGCAATCGTGTAACCAACAATTATGGACAATAACTGTTAACAAGTCCCATAGGGCAGTGCACAATTGGCCCAGCGTGTCCGGGTTTGGCCGGGGTAGGCCGTCGTTGTAAATAAGAATTTGTTCTTAACGGACTTGCCTAGTTAAAACGTAGGTTAAATAAAACAACAAAATAAAAATGACAAACCTCCTGGCATTGACAACTTACATGCTGACCATACTAGACACGTCACGTGCGCAAGCACTGCAAAATTAATCTTACACATACATGTTATTCAATCACTGCACCCACATTGCCTCGCGAACATCTCGGTGGACAGGCGCTAAAATAGAGAATCGGTTCTATTTGTGACGCTCAACACGCTGCAAGTCTGGCCTCTCACATCTCCTCATAGGTTTTTATGAGCATATACCCACATGGGTGATTGAAAGATGAACTTCTACTACAACCTACTGGAGTGTGACGCTGTAAAGTTGGTTGCCGTTTTATCTGTGGATTCATTGTCAGCGTAGAGGACCTTGTGCATTTCAGGTAAAATAACACAATGTTTATATCCCAGGACAAATTAGCTAGCAACAGCAAGCTAGCTAGCTAAATTGTCAAAAGTATTTAATGCTTTTCGACCTGTCCCCAAATTAATATAATTGGTTCAGAGTTTGTTTTGATATTTTAACCTGCGTGTCCTGATCGCTTCTGGTGTGGGTGAACAAAAACAATGTGCGCACGTCCAGTTTGGTCAGCATGTTAGATGGAAAGCTACTGAGGATAATAGCTGACTCTATAGCCACTCTTACCTGTCACATCTTTAAATCTGAGCCAAGAGGAAAGTCTGTTCTCAGCTAAAGTAATTCCTCTACCCAAGAGTGGTAAAGTGGCCTTTACTGGTTCTAACAGCAGACCTATCAGCTGGCTGCCAGCTCTTAGCAAACTGTTGGGGAAAAAAATAGTGTTTCACCAAATACAATGCTATTTCTCTGTAAACAAATTAACAACAGACTTTCAGCATGCTTATAGAGTACCGCACTGACACAAATGACTGATGATTGGTGAAAAATAAATTGATGAGACGACTGTGGGAGCTGTACAGTAAGATTTCAATGTAGCTTTTGATATTGACCATCATCTATTGTTGAGAAAACTTTATGCGTTATGGCTTTTCAACCTCAGCTCTGAATCCACGATATGGCAATCTAATAGAACTCAAAGGGTTTTCTTTAACGGAAGCTTATCTAATGTCAAACATCTAAAGTGTGGTGTACCGCAGGGCAGCTCTCTAGGCCCTCTATTATTTTCACCAATGACCTGGCATTAAACAAAGTATGTGTGTCCATTTACGCTGATGATTAATCCATATACACATCAGCAACCACAGCTAATGAAGTCACTGAAACCCTTAAAGACTTGCAGTCTATTTTGGAATGGGTGGCCAGTAATAAACTGGTCCTGAACATCTCTAAAACTAAGAGCATTGTATTTGGTACAAATCATTCCCTCAGTTCTAGACCTCTGCTGAATCTGGTAATGAATGGTGTGGCTGTTGAACAAGTTGAGGAGACTAAATTACTTGGTATTACCAGATTGTAAACTGTCATGGTCCAAACATATAGACTCAATGGTTATAAAGATGGGGAGAGGTCTGTCCGTAATAAAAGAGATGCTCCGAGTTGACACCACACTCCACAAAACATGTCCTGCAGGCTCAAGTTTGATCTCATCTCGATTATTGTCCAGTCATATGGTCAACTGATGCAAAGAAAGACCTAGTTAAGCTGCAGAACAGAACCCAGAACAGAGCGGCACATCTTGCTCTTCATTGTAGTTAGAGGGCTAATACTAATACTATGTATGTATGCTAGTCTCTCTTGGCTGAGAGTTGAGGAAAGACTGACTGTCATTTCTTGCTTTAAGAAACATTAAAGCAACACCTCATGGCACAACGCCTCTCCCCCATGTGATATACTTGTTGTTGTGTATGTACTGACATGTATGTAACTGATAGATGCACACACACATTTTTTTAATTAAAAAGTCTTGTATGCAATGTATTTTTCGTTATATGTCGGAACCCCAGTAAAACTAGCTGTTGCCATTGGTTTCGGTTAATTGGGGTCCTAATAAATCACATCTACTACTGCCGTTTCGACTGCAGTTTCTACAGTTACTACCGCTACTGCGGTTTCTACCGTTACTACTGCTGCTGTTTCTACTAATACTACTGCTGCTGTTTCTACTAATACTACTGCTGCTGTTTCTACCGTTACTACTGCTGCTGTTTCTACTAATACTACTGCTGCTGTTTCTACTAATACTACTGCTGCTGTTTCTACCGTTACTACTGCTACTAATACTACTGCTGCTGTTTCTACTAATACTACTGCTGCTGTTTCTACTAATACTACTGCTGCTGTTTCTACCGTTACTACTGCTACTAATACTACTGCTGCTGTTTCTACTAATACTACTGCATCTGTTTCTACTGTTACTACTGCCGTTTCGACTGCAGTTTCTACAGTTTCTACCGTTACTACTTCTGCTGTTTCTACCGTTACTACTGCTGCTGTTTCTACTAATACTACTGCTGCTGTTTCTACGGTTACTACTGCTACTAATACTACTGCTGCTGTTTCTACTAATACTACTGCAGCTGTTTCTACTGTTACTACTGCAGCTGTTTCTACTGTTACTACTACTAATACTACTGCTGCTGTTTCTACTGTTACTACTGCTGCTGTTACTACTGTTACTACTGCAGCTGTTTCTACTGTTACTACTACTAATACTACTGCAGCTGTTTCTACTGTTACTACTGCAGCTGTTTCTACTGTTACTACTACTAATACTACTGCTGCTGTTTCTACTGTTACTACTGCTGCTGTTTCTACTGCTGCTGTTTCTACTGTTACTACTGCTGCTGTTTCTACTGTTACTACTGCTGCTGTTTCTACCGTTACTACTGCTGCTGTTTCTACTGTTACTACTGCTACTAATACTACTGCTGCTGTTTCTACTAATACTACTGCAGCTGTTTCTACTGTTACTACTGCAGCTGTTTCTACTGTTACTACTACTAATACTACTGCTGCTGTTTCTACTGTTACTACTGCTGCTGTTACTACTGTTACTACTGCAGCTGTTTCTACTGTTACTACTACTAATACTACTGCAGCTGTTTCTACTGTTACTACTGCAGCTGTTTCTACTGTTACTACTACTAATACTACTGCTGCTGTTTCTACTGTTACTACTGCTGCTGTTTCTACTGTTACTACTGCAGCTGTTTCTACTGTTACTACTACTAATACTACTGCTGCTGTTTCTACTGTTACTACTGCTGCTGTTTCTACTGTTACTACTGCAGCTGTTTCTACTGTTACTACTGCTGCTGTTTCTACTGTTACTACTACTACTGCTGCTGTTTCTACTGTTACTACTGCAGCTGTTTCTACTGTTACTACTACTAATACTACTGCAGCTGTTTCTACTGTTACTACTACTAATACTACTGCTGCTGTTTCTACTGTTACTACTACTAA
Source organism: Oncorhynchus mykiss (assembly GCF_013265735.2). Classification (NCBI taxonomy): domain Eukaryota; kingdom Metazoa; phylum Chordata; class Actinopteri; order Salmoniformes; family Salmonidae; genus Oncorhynchus; species Oncorhynchus mykiss. The sequence goes on from NC_048566.1 coordinate 98,505,317, forward strand.
TACTACTGCTGCTGTTGCTACTGTTACTACTGCAGCTGTTACTACTAATACTACTGGAGCTGTTTCTACTGTTACTACTGGAGCTGTTTCTACTAATACTACTGGAGCTGTTTCTACTGTTACTACTGGAGCTGTTACTACTGCTGCTGTTTCTACTGTTACTACTGCTGCTGTTTCTACTGTTACTACTGCTGCTGTTTCTACTGTTACTACTGCAGCTGTTTCTACTGTTACTACTACTAATACTACTACTGCAGCTGTTTCTACCGTTACTACTGCTGCTGTTTCTACTAATACTACTGCAGCTGTTTCTACTGTTACTACTACTAATACTACTACTGCAGCTGTTTCTACCGTTACTACTGCTGCTGTTTCTACTAATACTACTGCAGCTGTTTCTACTGTTACTACTGCAGCTGTTTCTACCGTTACTACTGCTGCCGTTTCTACTGTTACTACTACTAATACTACTACTGCTGCTGTTTCTACTGTTACTACTACTAATACTACTACTGCAGCTGTTTCTACCGTTACTACTGGAGCTGTTTCTACTGTTACTACTGCTGCTGTTTCTACCGTTACTACTGCTGCTGTTTCTACCATTACTACTGCTGCTGTTTCTACTGTTACTACTGGAGCTGTTTCTACTGTTACTACAACTAATACTAATGCAGCTGTTTCTACTGTTACTACTGCAGCTGTTTCTACTGTTACTACTGGAGCTGTTTCTACTGTTACTACTGCTGCTGTTTCTACCGTTACTACTGCAGCTGTTTCTACTGTTACTACTGCTGCTGTTTCTACTGTTACTACTGCTGCTGTTTCTACCGTTACTACTGCTGCTGTTTCTACTGTCACTACTACTAATACTACTGCTGCTGTTTCTACTGCAGCTGTTTCTACTGTTACTACTGCAGCTGTTTCTACTGTTACGCTACTAATACTACTGCAGCTGTTTGTACTGCTGCCGTTTCTACTGTTACTCGTGTTTCTACTGTTACTACTACTACTACTACTACTGCTGTTTCTACTGTTACTACTACTGCTGTTTCTACTGTTACTACTGCAGCTGTTTCTACTGTTACTACTACTAATACTACTACTGCAGCTGTTTCTACTGTTACTACTGCAGCTGTTTCTACTGTTACTACTACTAATACTACTACTGCAGCTGTTTCTACTGTTACTACTGCAGCTGTTTCTACTGTTACTACTGCAGCTGTTTCTACTGTTACTACTGCTGCTGTTTCTACTGCTACTACTAATACTGCAGCTGTTTCTACTGTTACTACTACTAATACTACTGCTGCTGTTTCTACTGTTACTACTGCTGCTGTTTCTACTGTTACTACTACTAATACTACTGCTGCTACTACTAATACTACTGCTGCTGTTTCTACTGTTACTACTGCTGCTGTTTCTACTGTTACTAGTGTTACTACTGGAGCCGTTACTACTAATACTACTGCAGCTGTTTCTACTGTTACTACTGCTGCTGTTTCTACTGTTACTACTGCTGCTGTTTCTACTGTTACTAGTGTTACTACTGGAGCCGTTTCTACTAATACTACTGCAGCTGTTTCTACTGTTACTAGTGTTACTACTGGAGCCGTTACTACTAATACTACTGCTGCTGTTTCTACTGTTACTACTGCTGCTGTTTCTACTGTTACTACTGCTGCTGTTTCTACTGTTACTACTGCAGCTGTTTCTACTGTTACTAGTGTTACTACTGGAGCCGTTACTACTAATACTACTGCTGCTGTTTCTACTGTTACTACTGCTGCTGTTTCTACTGTTACTACTGCTGCTGTTTCTACTGTTACTACTGCAGCTGTTTCTACTGTTACCACTGGAGCTGTTTCTACTGTTACTACTGCAGCTGTTTCTACTAATACTACTGGAGCTGTTTCTACTGTTACTAATGCAGCTGTTTCTACTGTTACTACTGCAGCTGTTTCTACTGTTACTACTGCAGCTGTTTCTACTAATACTACTGGAGATGTTTCTACTGTTACTAATGCTGCTGTTTCTACTGTTACTACTGCTGCTGTTTCTACTGTTACTACTGCAGCTGTTTCTACTGTTACTACTACTAATACTACTGCAGCTGTTTCTACTGTTACTACTGCAGCCGTTTCTACTGTTACTACTACTAATACTACTGCTGCTGTTTCTACTGTTACTACTGCTGCTGTTTCTACTGTTACTACTGCAGCTGTTTCTACTAATACTACTGGAGCTGTTTCTACTGTTACTACTGCTGCTGTTTCTACTGTTACTACTGCTGCTGTTTCTACTGTTACTTCTGCAGCTGTTTCTACTGTTACTAGTGTTACTACTGCAGCTGTTTCTACTGTTACTACTGCAGCTGTTTCTACTGTTACTACTGCTGCTGTTTCTACTGTTACTACTGCTGCTGTTTCTACTGTTACTAGTGTTACTACTGCAGCTGTTTCTACTAATACTACTGCTGCTGTTTCTACTGTTACTACTGCAGCTGTTTCTACTGTTACTACTGCAGCTGTTTCTACTGTTACTACTGGAGCTGTTTCTACTGTTACTACTGCTGCTGTTTCTACTGTTACTACTGCAGCTGTTTCTACTGTTACTACTGGAGCTGTTTCTACTGTTACTACTGCAGATGTTTCTACTGTTACTACTGGAGCTGTTTCTACTGTTACTACTGCTGCTGTTTCTACTGTTACTACTGCAGCTGTTTCTACTGTTACTACTGGAGCTGTTTCTACTGTTACTACTGCAGCTGTTTCTACTGTTACTACTGCAGCTGTTTCTACTGTTACTACTGGAGCTGTTTCTACTGTTACTACTGCTGCTGTTTCTACTGTTACTACTGGAGCTGTTTCTACTGTTACTAGTGTTACTACTGCTGCTGTTTCTACTGTTACTACTGCTGCTGTTTCTACTGTTACTACTGGAGCTGTTTCTACTGTTACTAGTGTTACTACTGCAGCTGTTTCTACTATTACTACTACTAATACTACTGCTGCTGTTTCTACTGTTACTACTGCTGCTGTTTCTACTGTTACTACTGGAGCTGTTTCTACTGTTACTAGTGTTACTACTGCAGCTGTTTCTACTGTTACTACTGCTGCTGTTTCTACTAATACTACTGGAGCTGTTTCTACTGTTACTACTGCTGCTGTTTCTACTGTTACTACTGCTGCTGTTTCTACTGTTACTACTGCAGCTGTTTCTACTGTTACTACTGGAGCTGTTTCTACTGTTACTACTGCTGCTGTTTCTACTGTTACTACTGCTGCTGTTTCTACTGTTACTACTGGAGCTGTTTCTACTGTTACTAGTGTTACTACTGCTGCTGTTTCTACTGTTACTACTGGAGCTGTTTCTACTGTTACTAGTGTTACTACTGCAGCTGTTTCTACTAATACTACTGCTGCTGTTTCTACTGCTGCTGTTTCTACTGTTACTACTGGAGCTGTTTCTACTGTTACTAGTGTTACTACTGCTGCTGTTTCTACTGTTACTACTGCTGCTGTTTCTACTGTTACTACTGCTGCTGCTACTACTAATACTACTGCTGCTGTTTCTACTGTTACTACTGCAGCTGTTTCTACTGTTACTACTACTAATACTACTGCTGCTGTTTCTACTGTCACTACTGGAGCTGTTTCTACTGTTACTACTGCTGCTGCTACTACTAATAGTACTGCTGCTGTTTTTTGACATTTATGGATAAGCAGAGGCACACTCCAACACTCAGACTTGATTTACAAACGAAGCATATGCTTAGTGAGTCTGCAACACCAGAGGCAGCAGGGATGACCAGGGATGTTTTCTTGATAAGTGTGTGAATAAGGAAGGAAACAGCTCAGGGATTTTTATCAGGAGGCCAAAGGTGACTTTAAAACCGTTAAGAGTCTAATGGAGACTAGTCAGGATCGAGGGAAAGATGAACGGAGCAAAGTACAGAGAGATCTTGGATGAAAACCTGCTCCAGAGCGATCAGAACCTCAGACTGGGGCGATGGTTCACCTTCCAACAGGACAACGACCCTAAGCACACAACCAAGATAACGCAGGAGTGGCTTCAGGACAAGTGTCTGAATGTCCTTGAGTGGCCCAGCCAGAGCCCCGACTTGAACCTAATCGAACATCTCTGGAGAGACCTGAAAGTAGCTGTGCAGCGACGCTCCCCATCCAACCTGACAGAGCTTGAGAGGATCTGCAGAGAAGAATGGGAGAAACTCCCCAAATACAGATGTGACAAGCTTGTAGCATCATTCCCCAAGAACACTCAATGCTGTAATCGCTGACAGAGGTGCTTCAACTAAGTACTGAGTACAGGGTCTGAATACATATGTAAACGTGATATCAGTTTTCTATTTTTGGTACATTTGCTAAAATGTCTAAATACCCATTTTTGCTTTGTCATTATGGGGTATTGTGATGTCATTATGGGGTATTGTGATGTCATTATGGGGTATTGTGATGTCATTATGGGGTAGTGTGTGTAGGCTGATGAGGGGAAAAAAACAATTGAATCCCTTTTAGAACAAGTCTAACGTAACAAAAATGTGGAAAAAAGTGAAGGGGTCTGAATACTTTCCGAATGCCCTGTAAAGTGTTTTAGTTGGCAGGAGTCTTTAGTTCACAACATTGTTTTCATGCATTTTGAATTTATTTATTTTATTTTACCTTTATTTAACAAGGCAAGTTAGTTAAGAACAAATTCTTATTTTCACTGACGGCCTAGGAACAGTGGGTTAACTGCCTGTTCAGGGGCAGAATGACAGATTTGTACCTTGTCAGCTCGGGGGTTTGAACTTGCAAGCTTCCGGTTACTAGTCCAACGCTCTAACCACTAGGCTACCCTACACTTAAGACTTTTTCTGGTAGATGTTTCCTTGTTTCATCTGTTTGACCACAAATCTAAGCCTTTGCTTATACTTAATTTTTAGGATGGACAATGGTTAAAAATGTATATATGCCTTAATATCAACAACAACAAAAATATTGACTCTTCGCTTTCATTTGACATTCAATTTGACATGCTCCTGTGAACTTCACGTTGGTGACGGTAGAAATGAAACACAGTAGAAGATATAGTTGTGGCAATACTGTGTATTTATATGTCTGGTTATGTAAGTAGGCTATGTCAACTGATGTATGTGATCTGTATTTTTATTTTATTTTATGATTTAATTAGGCAAGTCCGTTAAGAACAAATTCCTATTTACAATGAAGGCCTACCAAAAGGCCTCCTGCGGGGACGGGGTCTGGGATTAAAAATAAATGAATAAAATAGAAATATAGGACAGAACACACATCACGACAAGAGACAGACAACACTACATAAAGACCTAAGACAACAACATAGAAATTGCATGTCAAATATGCCTGTCCGGAGTCAATTTCTCTATGGGATATTAAAAGTAAACCAATCAATTCTAAAGCACAGTCAATCACATTAGGACAGACCATTAACTGACCTGGATATGCCTGATGATGATGATATATATGTGACCCGGCATTATCTGATTGGCTGAGAGGTGGATATCACCTACAGCATTAGTTAGGCAGCATTGAGCATTTCACTGGTAGCCACGGCAACTATATAGCCTGGAACTCAAACTGATATACTCCCATCGACATGGTGAAGTGAAACAGCACATATCAGTGCAGATTCCAAGCTAGACACTACAGGCAGAGTCAGAATGCATGTTGCTGCAACCACAATAGTGCTAAGAGCTTTTGTTCTGCACGGCTCCATGTGTTGCTCAAGCTAGGCACCAGTCCGCAAGTCAGGGTAACAGTTTCACTCATTTAGTTCCATCCGGCTCAATTCTTTCCTTCACTGGTGTGCCATTTGACTATTCTCTCTGTTGTTTAGCTCCATCCGGCTACAAAGGAGCTCTCTGTGTGTGAGAACTGCAACTCTGTATGCTGGCTATTGTTTATAGAGAGGGTCAGAGCCAGAGGTCAGTGACCTAACTGGGAGAACTACTGCCTTGGCCCAAGGCGACCATTTTCTCTCTAAGACTGACACACACACTATTGCTTGGCCAAAGGGTATTATATGAACCCGAGTTAGTTCCTGTGAGTGTGAATGCTTTTTTTAATTTTTTTTTTTATGTGCAAGCTCAGCTAAGTAAGATTTCCCATGTATTTATTACGCCATAATTAACTTGAAATTTAAAAGGATACCAAACAGCAATACATCATCATCCGCAAATACAAATGAGTTGTTAAAGCCCTATTTCAGCCAAGTCCTCCAAAAGGGTCCAAAAACAAAGGCCGCCCACTGTCTCTACAAGCTGCTGCCCACTGTCTCTACAAGCTGCTGCACACTGTCTCTACAAGCCCACTGTCTCTACAAGCCCACTGTCTCTACAAGCCCACTGTCTCTACAAGCCCACTGTCTCTACAAGCCCACTGTCTCTACAAGCCCACTGTCTCTACAAGCCCACTGTCTCTACAAGCCCACTGTCTCTACAAGCCCACTGTCTCTACAAGCCCACTGTCTCTACAAGCCCACTGTCTCTACAAGCTGCTGCCCACTGTCTCTACAAGCCGCTGCCCACTGTCTCTACAAGCTGCTGCCCACTGTCTCTACAAGCTGCTGCCCACTGTCTCTTCAAGCTGCTGCCCATCCACCCCTACAGATAACATGTTTCTGGTCTGGCAATGCTAAAGGCCGAGTGACACCCTCTTCAGAAGCAGTCCGTTTACCCTCTGCGTGCTCGGCCATTCCCTCTGCCACTCTATTTTGGCCCCTTGTACCTAACAGGCATAATGCAGCCTTTCTGTGAGCTCAAAGGGAGAGAAGGAGAGGGGGAAAAGGCGAAGGGAGATGAGGACAGAGCGCAGGCTGTGTGGGAGGATGTCTGGTGGTTCTGACAGCTGTCGCTATTGCACCCAGCGAGCCAAAGGAAGTGGCAGAGAGAGCGAGAGAGATAGAGAGGGGCATAGAGATAGAGAGGGGCAGAGAGAGAGAGGGGCAGAGAGAGAGAGGGGCAGAGAGAGAGAGGGGCATAGAGAGAGAGAGGGGCATAGAGAGAGAGAGGGGCATAGAGAGAGAGAGGGGCATAGAGAGAGAGAGGGGCATAGAGAGAGAGAGGGGCATAGAGAGAGAGAGGGGCATAGAGAGAGAGGGGCATAGAGAGAGAGAGGGGCATAGAGAGAGCGAGAGGGGCATAGAGAGAGAGAGAGAGGGGCATAGAGAGAGAGAGAGGGGCATAGAGAGAGAGAGATGGGCATAGAGAGAGAGAGGGGCATAGAGAGAGAGGAAGAGAAAGAGAGTAGGGCGAATAATTATGACTTCCCATCACCATCACATTCCTTATGGTTAAGGCATGATGTATCTCCTTAGTGAGGGGTACATATAGGCGGCAACTGATATCTGCGTCGGGATAAGAGTGCCTGTTAAATCACTATACTATATTTGTGCCATACACCTGGTGCAGACAGAGTGCAATCAATCCCCTTAGCATGATGCCCAATAGGCTGGTAGGATTCAGAACAAGTGGTCATCGCAATTACATTCATAGAAGATCTCTAGGGTTTAAAACACTGCCTTACTATAATGCTGAGCCTAAGTATTGGATTCACACCAATATTTCAAATCACGCAATGAGATGGAAAACGATACGTCTGAGCTTCAGTTCCTTGAACTGTGTCATCCGTTAGGCTGTGTGACTCGGCTACTGTACAAAAATGTGACTGTTTCCCAAATAGCATCCTATTCTCTACACAGTAAACCGTTTTTTGGGAGGGGGACCAGAACCCTAAACAGGCCCCTACAACTCAAGATTCTGACCAACCAATCCCTTTTCAACTATGATAAACAGCAGCCAATACCTGTGGTTTTGGAAGATGCCGAGTGAGTAAGAACACACGATGCAAACAGCTAGATTGTTATAAGTGTTCTTCAGAGGGACCACTCATGAATCCGGATCTGTCCATTTTGTTTGTTTGACTAACATAAATAAAGGCTAAATGACTCTGCGGTCAATTTCAGAACACAGTAGTAATAGCAGCGGATGTTGCAAAAATTGTAACATCTTACCTATCAAATGGAACAACACGTCAATCGATACATCTCTATGAGAAGAACGCAGAGGTGGCAAACACGTGGATGGAATAGATGTCAGAGACAGTTGTGATATACATTCGAGTCAGTTAAAACGATTCAAAAAAATAATAATAATGGTGATGCAGTCAATTGTTCTTGAGCTTGATGAAAAACAACACGGCGGAGTCTCAACCGTCGAGCGATATAACCATCGAAACAACTCAACCCAGTCACAAAACGAGTGAGATGAAGCACAGTGTTCCTGGAAATTAATCCGACTGTGAAAACTAGCTAAATGAATGCACAAAACTTCAAATCGTGCTCCTGCGCCGTTTTGTCGGCCTTAGTAGTACGAAATGCACGTAGTTAGCCAAGAGGGTCACCGAGCGCAAAGTTCAGAACGTTGAAGATAGAAATGTATCGCATTTATCATTAGAACATTGTTGCCGAGAACTGTAGCAGTTCTAGATGTTGAATTGCTATCTGCAACGTTCTGCGTGTTCCGCCCCTACCGTGAGCCCTTGCACTACGCATGCGCGCGTTGGTCCATGAAAGTACAATAGCTACTCAAAAAGACCAAATTAAAATATGACCCACCCCATCACGGAAATTAATACATAACAGATTGCTCTGCTTCTCAGATAATATTTCATTATTTTTAACAAAGGAAAATATCCTCTTAGATCAAAAAAATAATGTAAATCCTCTTTAATGTATCATAGAGATAGATGCATCTATTGACATTTTGTTCTGTTTGATAGATAAGATGTGAAAAAGCGTTACATTGTTTCTACATCCGCTGCTACCCTATTGCGCAAGTGAACAGCAAACCTGGTTTAAAAAAACAGATAAAGCAACGCCTCGCGGCACAACGCCTCTCCCCTATTGGACCTAGATCGTTTAATGCGTATGTATTGATATGTACGTGTGCCTTTCTGTATTTATTATTTTATTTCTTTAGTTCTGTCCTTGAGCTGTTCTTTGTCTATTGATGTTCTGTATTATGTCATGTTTCATGTTTTGTGTGAATCCAGGAAGAGTAGCTGCTGCTTTTGCAACAGCTAATGGGGATCCTAATAAAATACCAAACATGTATTTACAAATGGCTGAAATAAAAGTAAGCAATGAGTGAGTTAAATCAACCTTTTTATTTTTGTACATTTTTCTCATGACAAAGAAAAATTCTAATACCGTATGTGGACAATGAGCACAGAATAACAATTGACATTTGAAGATTGTCCATCACCCCAGAATAATACGTCATCCTCAACGAGACATTTCATCCAGGCCAATTTAGCCAGGAAACCATCTTTATTCACCGCATGGTGGTTACTACTCCGGAAGCTGGCGCCTTTCCATTGTGGCTCATTCCATTGCCTTAACTCTGTCCACGTGAAAACCAATTAACGCCGACATTCACAAGGCCTTTGGTATAAAATGTTTTACAAAATACTATGTATCCTGTAACTCAACAAAGCATGCTGTTATGGCCCCCTGGTGGACCAGATGGGAATAAATCAATCATTCCATATTGGTCAGATGCATGCTGTTAATGGTCAGTTGAGTTTACCTATTTAGACCCTGATCAAACGTAGGGCCCTAACTCCTATACCCTGTAGGAGTCAGCCTCCGTCAGGTGACCCCTGTAGGAGTCAGCCTCCGTCAGGTGACCCCTGTAGGAGTCAGCCTCCGTCAGGTGACCCCTGTAGGATCACAAATTGAAATTGAAATGTGCTCTCCTTTCTTCAGGAAGCTATAATGAGACCAAAATGAAACAGATGGATTTAAAATGTGATTTAAAAAAAAAACAACAATTACTGTAAATAAAAAAACAAAAAATAAACTCTCTCAGAGTAGGAGTGTAGATCTAAGACCCATGTCGTATTCACTATCTAAGACCCATGTCTTATTCACTATCTAGGACCCATGTCGTATTCACTATCTAGGACCCATGTCGTATTCACTATCTAAGACCCATGTCGTATTCACTATCTAGGACCCATGTCGTATTCACTATCTAAGACCCATGTCGTATTCACTATCTAGGACCCATGTCGTATTCACTATCTAAGACCCATGTCGTATTCACTATCTAGGACCCATGTCGTATTCACTATCTAAGACCCATGTCGTATTCACTATCTAGGACCCATGTCGTATTCACTATCTAGGACCCATGTCGTATTCACTATCTAGGACCCATGTCGTATTCACTATCTAAGACCCATGTCGTATTCACTATCTAGGACCCATGTCTTATTCACTATCTAGGACCCATGTCTTATTCACTATCTAGGACCCATGTCGTATTCACTATCTAAGACCCATGTCGTATTCACTATCTAGGACCCATGTCTTATTCACTATCTAGGACCCATGTCTTATTCACTATCTAGGACCCATGTCGTATTCACTATCTAAGACCCATGTCGTATTCACTATCTAGGACCCATGTCTTATTCACTATCTAGGACCCATGTCTTATTCACTATCTAGGACCCATGTCGTATTCACTATCTAAGACCCATGTCGTATTCACTATCTAGGACCCATGTCTTATTCACTATCTAGGACCCATGTCGTATTCACTATCTAGGACCCATGTCGTATTCACTATCTAGGACCCATGTCGTATTCACTATCTAGGACCCATGTCTTATTCACTATCTAGGACCCATGTCGTATTCACTATCTAGGACCCATGTCGTATTCACTATCTAGGACCCATGTCGTATTCACTATCTAGGACCCATGTCGTATTCACTATCTAGGACCCATGTCTTATTCACTATCTAGGACCCATGTCGTATTCACTATCTAGGACCCATGTCTTATTCACTATCTAGGACCCATGTCGTATTCACTATCTAGGACCCATGTCTTATTCACTATCTAGGACCCATGTCGTATTCACTATCTAGGACCCATGTCGTATTCACTATCTAGGACCCATGTCGTATTCACTATCTAGGACCCATGTCGTATTCACTATCTAGGACCCATGTCTTATTCACTATCTAGGACCCATGTCGTATTCACTATCTAGGACCCATGTCGTATTCACTATCTAGGACCCATGTCTTATTCACTATCTAGGACCCATGTCGTATTCACTATCTAGGACCCATGTCGTATTCACTATCTAGGACCCATGTCGTATTCACTATCTAAGACCCATGTCGTATTCACTATCTAGGACCCATGTCGTATTCACTATCTAAGACCCATGTCGTATTCACTATCTAGGACCCATGTCGTATTCACTATCTAGGACCCATGTCTTATTCACTATCTAAGACCCATGTCGTATTCACTATCTAGGACCCATGTCTTATTCACTATCTAAGACCCATGTCGTATTCACTATCTAGGACCCATGTCGTATTCACTATCTAGGACCCATGTCGTATTCACTATCTAGGACCCATGTCGTATTCACTATCTAGGACCCATGTCGTATTCACTATCTAGGACCCATGTCTTATTCACTATCTAGGACCCATGTCGTATTCACTATCTAGGACCCATGTCGTATTCACTATCTAGGACCCATGTCTTATTCACTATCTAGGACCCATGTCGTATTCACTATCTAAGACCCATGTCTTATTCACTATCTAAGACCCATGTCTTATTCACTATCTAGGACCCATGTCGTATTCACTATCTAAGACCCATGTCTTATTCACTATCTAAGACCCATGTCGTATTCACTATCTAGGACCCATGTCCTATTCACTATCTAGGACCCATGTCGTATTCACTATCTAGGACCCATGTCTTATTCACTATCTAGGACCCATGTCTTATTCACTATCTAGGACCCATGTCTTATTCACTATCTAGGACCCATGTCTTATTCACTATCTAGGACCCATGTCGTATTCACTATCTAGGACCCATGTCGTATTCACTATCTAGGACCCATGTCTTATTCACTATCTAGGACCCATGTCGTATTCACTATCTAAGACCCATGTCTTATTCACTATCTAGGACCCATGTCGTATTCACTATCTAGGACCCATGTCGTATTCACTATCTAGGACCCATGTCTTATTCACTATCTAGGACCCATGTCGTATTCACTATCTAGGACCCATGTCGTATTCACTATCTAGGACCCATGTCGTATTCACTATCTAGGACCCATGTCTTATTCACTATCTAGGACCCATGTCTTATTCACTATCTAGGACCCATGTCTTATTCACTATCTAGGACCCATGTCTTATTCACTATCTAGGACCCATGTCGTATTCACTATCTAAGACCCATGTCTTATTCACTATCTAAGACCCATGTCGTATTCACTATCTAGGACCCATGTCCTATTCACTATCTAGGACCCATGTCGTATTCACTATCTAGGACCCATGTCTTATTCACTATCTAAGACCCATGTCTTATTCACTATCTAAGACCCATGTCGTATTCACTATCTAGGACCCATGTCTTATTCACTATCTAGGACCCATGTCGTATTCACTATCTAAGACCCATGTCGTATTCACTATCTAGGACCCATGTCGTATTCATATGATCAACAATGTAAGAAATGATCGTAGAGCAGCACTCCTACACTGAGACACGTTATGAATCTGGGCCCTGGACTGAATGGATTTAGCCAGAAGAAAACCAAAGATCCCCTTTTTAAAAAACACTAAGGATTGCTTCGATTCACCATAACATGTTATTCCTAAAGTCCCAGACATATTGCCATGAGCTTTAGGAGTGGTATCCCAGACACAGACTAGTACTAAAAAGCACAATGGGAGATTATCCATGGAAAAATTAATTCATTTCAGTCAAGGACTAGGCTTAATCTGTATCCAGGAAAGCAGCCCCTATGGTTTGAATAGAAATTCAATTGATTTGCTACTCCTTTCTCAAAAGGCAGGTAGACCCACCGAGAGGAGGCCAGTAGACCCACCGAGAGGAGGCCAGTAGACCCACCGAGAGGAGGCCAGTAGACCCACCAAGAGGAGGCCAGTAGACCCACCGAGAGGAGGCCAGTATTCCCACAGAGACCCACCGAGCGGAGGCCAGTAGACCCACAGAGAGGAGTCCAGTAGACCCACCGAGAGGAGTCCAGTAGACCCACCGAGAGGAGGCCAGTAGACCCACCGAGAGGAGGCCAGTAGACCCACCGAGAGGAGGCCAGTAGACCCACCGAGAGGAGGCCAGTAGACCCACAGAGAGGAGGCCAGTAGACCCACAGAGAGGAGGCCAGTAGACCCACAGAGAGGAGGCCAGTAGACCCACGAGAGGAGGCCAGTAGACCCACCGAGAGGCCAGTAGACCCACCGAGAAGAGGCCAGTAGACCCACAGAGAGGAGGCCAGTAGACCCACAGAGAGGAGGCCAGTAGACCCACGAGAGGAGGCCAGTAGACCCACAGAGAGGAGGCCAGTAGACCCACAGAGAGGAGGCCAGTAGACCCACCGAGAGGAGGCCAGTAGACCCACCGAGAGGAGGCCAGTAGACCCACCGAGAGGAGGCCAGTAGACCCACAGAGAGGAGTCCAGTAGACCCACGAGAGGAGGCCAGTAGACCCACAGAGAGGAGGCCAGTAGACCCACAGAGAGGAGGCCAGTAGACCCACGAGAGGAGGCCAGTAGACCCACCGAGAGGAGGCCAGTAGACCCACAGAGAGGAGGCCAGTAGACCGACAGACAGGAGGCCAGTAGACCGACAGACAGGAGGCCAGTAGACCCACAGAGAGGAGGCCAGTAGACCCACCGAGAGGAGGCCAGTAGACCCACCGAGAGGAGGCCAGTAGACCCACAGAGAGGAGGCCAGTAGAAGCACCGAGCGGAGGCCAGTAGACCCACCGAGAGGAGGCCAGTAGACCCACAGATGAATTAGGGATGAAGTTTGGAGCACGAGACTACTACAGATATAATCCCATTCATAAATCACATTTGGCCACAGATTACAGAATAATCTGTAATCTGACGTTATTGGTTAATTAAATGAACATACATTAAAACGTGTTGGAAAAGAGTGAGGGTTTCACCGGTCAACCAACCCGTATCTACAGATTGAGATGTCCTCCCTCGTCTGCCACACACTATTCAACAAGGACCCAGAGAAACTATTAGGCCTACCCATTCTCTGGAGGAATTTTTTTTTTTTTTAAACTTTAAAAATGTGTTTGATCCTTGACAACACTATTCTCACAGCACCTTTTAAAACGAGGCAGTTGATAGTCTAGCGGCTCTTCTAAAAAAATATGAGAGCTTGGGACCAAGGTTTCATCTGCATTTTGGTCAAATTTGAGTTATTGACATAGCCCTTGTTCTGTTACCTGTTTTCCACCTATTTAGTACTCTTAAGTACCCCAATTCATGTTGTTAAATTCAAAAGAATACAAGACTGACACCATTCAAACCCTCTGAACTTTCAAGCCAATTACCTCAATCATATTGACGCAGATTGAACCTTATAGTCCCAAACGGTGTCGACTTGGAAAGACCCGTTAACCACTGGGCAGGCACACAGCATGACTTTAGGGCACTCCCATGAAAACCACAGACAAAAGTTAGTGAGAACAACCCCTTTTAACTGTGTGTAAACAAGATTCATTCACACGGTTTGAAATGTAATTGATACCAACGATAACTAGCATCTAGGCAGGAGAGCTTTACAGGGATATGTGGCTCTCTCTCAAGCATGCAGGCAATTCAAACTGAAAAAAAATATTTTAAAGTTTTTAAAAAGTGGAAATAACAGACAAGGTGACGTATCAACCATTGCCAGCTGCCCATATCAACACAAATATCTGCTCGAAACCATTTCCTCATTATACAAATGTAGAAATGTACTGTAGAAATATCTAGAACCGAGTTGGTTCATATTAGCAACAGATCTCTCCTTTCTCAAACCCCCCCCCCCCCCCCAAAAAAAAAAAAGTTGAACAAAAGAAATGTTATATCATACTTTGAAACACAAAGACATATATCCTCATAAATCCTCTTATTCTAATAAAGACATATATCCTCATATATCCTCATATTCTAATAAAGACATATATCCTCATATTCTATCCTCTTTGCACAGCAGTCACCTCAAATGCAGGTAGTAGAATGATGCAAATTGTAGCATAGTTTTAAAGACTGATTGACATTTGGTTTAGGCGAGTGTAAAGACTGTCCAAAGGAAGTCCAGGAGGCAGAAGATAAAGAAGACCACGTCAAGTGAGGTCCATCTCACTATTTTACATACCAAAGAAAGCAGACATCTTGCAGGTAACATTTTTTGCATGACTGTTTTCACACAACTTTCACTAAAGGAGAGGACGTGATAGGTGGAGTCTTTGTACTAGGCCTGAGCAAAACATCCCTTCAACCTGTCCTGTGCTGTCCTCGGCCAATAGGCTCAGGCCGTCCTCGGCCAATAGGCTCAGGCCGTCCTCGGCCAATAGGCTCAGGCCGTCCTCGGCCAATAGGCTCAGGCCGTCCTCGGCCAATAGGCTCAGGCCGTCCTCGGCCAATAGGCTCAGGCCGTCCTCGGCCAATAGGCTCAGGCCTGTTCTTCATCATACTGTAGTACCAAGACACCAACAGAGAGTGATCTGAGGCACCCTCTTACACTCATCACATTATCAGAAAATAGCATGCCATGACATTACCATGACAACCATTACTTAGCAGAATAACATTATAGAACATTTTTACATCTGCAGGGGTACAGAACATAAAAAACAAATTAAAAAGTTCAAAAGACAATTGTTCCGAGATCACATTTAACAAAGTAAACCTGTTGCCCTGAGACATGGCTGTAGATGGTATTTCCTGGGGGGGGGGGGGGGTTGGGGGGTCTCCAGTTTCTCCAACACTGAGATGGTATTTCCTGGGGGGGGGGGGGGGGGGTGTCTCCATTTTCTCCAACACTGAGATGGCATTTCCTGGGGAGGGGGGGGTGTCTCCATTTTCTCCAACACTGAGATGGCATTTCCTGAGGAGGGGGGTCTCCAGTTTCTCCAACACTGAGATGGCATTTCCTGGGGGGGGGGGGGGGGGGGGTGTCTCCATTTTCTCCAACACTGAGATGGCATTTCCTGGGGAGGGGGGGGGTCTCCATTTTCTCCAACACTGAGATGGTATTTCCTTGTTTTTTTTCCCTCTAAAGCCTACCTCAGAGGATGTTGATCCCAGTCAGTGTATTAACACCAGGACTTCTTCTATGGTGTCATTCCTGTTGATGGAACGGTAGCCATTCTTGATGTTGAATCACTTGACTGTACCCAAGACAGTACATCTAGCGGTGACCCGCTTTACCCTTCACAGAAACTGAGGTTACCGATCCGGATGAAATGGGTTCTCCACATCGGCAGCAGGCTGCCAGACTGTTGGTTAGTTTTCCCCTGTCTCGGCCTCATGGTTTCTGAACCCAACGTTATCTGAGGACATAGTCTATATTATAAAAGGAGGTGGTCAGAGGAGTTTCCAGCCATGTCTCCAGGTTGTCATCGTCATACTTCTCCTGTCATTCCTTGGTTCAATCCTGTAAAAGTGTTGTATGAATGTATATTGGACAAGTCTTCTCGAGGGTCATTAGTAATAAAAAGGATAAATGCTTTTTAACACTTAAGTTAAATGTCAAGAATTTAAGGCCTGCTTGTAGTCAATCCCTCAAACCCAGGGGTTGTGTTTATTAGGGCACTCCAACAAGCATTTCTTAAGTTCAGATACTAACTTCCACCAGTTTAATTTCAGAGTTTTCTTTAGTTTCACACATAGTGAACACTACCCTGAATGGTCAGTGAGAGAGTTCAAAGTTCAATCTGAAGGTGAAAGGTCAGTGCAGTCCAGTTAAACACAGTTCAAATTACTTCTCAGAACAAGAGACGTAGAGGGGCGCCCAAGAGACGTAGGGGGCGCCCAAGAGACGTAGGGGGCGCCCAAGAGTCCATGTGTAATTCGAAACCCTTCAGTTACGCAGAGTGCAACGGCACCACAAACTTACAACCGAACGGAGAATGATACTTGATCCCAACTTCCTGGAACACCTGTCGGGGAACCCCAATATCACACAGGTAAACCCTACCTACTCCCTCTGACAGCGGTAGCGGGAGACCCAGAGACAGTGTCCACTTGGCTTCTACGGCGTGGCCCTGTCCGCTGACTGGAGGATCCAGGCTGAGCACGGGAGCTCTGTTCTGGTTGGCCCAGTCTACAGCGGTCTGGTACCACGGCTGGTCCATAAGGAAGGTGTCCTCGTGACAGTCCAGGCAGGTGATGATAAGGTCCACGGGGCTGTCCGGAAGCTCTGGGAGGTGACATAAAACATTCTCACTTTAGGTTACAGGGACAATTTTATTTTATTTTTCTTCCTCTATACAGATTAGTTGCTTTTCAACCGTCCCATATTTTTTTTATTTTACCTTTATTTAACTCGGCAAGTCAGTTAAGAACACATTCTTATTTTCAATGACGGCCTAGGAACAGTGGGCCTGTTCAGGGACAGATCGACAGATTTGTACCTTGTCAGCTTGGGGATTTGAACTTGCAACCTTCCGGTTACTAGTCCAACGCTCTAACCACTAGGCTACCCTGCCGCCCATAGAGGACTGCATGCACTTTTACAGAGAGGGCTTGCTCATGCCTGATAATAAAAGATAAACAGGAGCAGATGGCAAACAAAACATTATTCACAATGCCCTGACCCTACCGACTAACCCTTAAACTCCATGACACAGAATAGACACACGCATCCTGCACCTTTAACAGTGGAGACGGGTTTGCCCTCGTCTTGTAGAGGTAGAGCTAGCTGGAGATCTAGCATTCGATAACAGCAGGTCATTGGTTCATCATTTATCCAATCGCTCATTGGTTCATCATTTATCCAATCGCTCATTGGTTCATAATTTATCCAATCGCTCATTGGTTCATCATTTATCCAATCGCTCATTGGTTCATCATTTATCCAATCGCTGATACATCACCTTCAACACTGGAGACCTGTTTGCCCTCTGTCTTGGTGTAAAGCGTGATCTCGCTGGAGACGGCATCCAGCACCTTGACAAAGTCAGGCAGGAAGATTATGACCTCCACCTCGTGGTTGGCCAGGTGACGAGCACAGCTGATACCCTGGGCCCCCTGGACGTGAGGCCCACAGAGTAAGGCCACAGTGGGCCGCTGGTGCACATTCTTAGGGGTCAGTCTGTAATGAATGAAAGGTTAGGGTTAGGCTTGAAGTCTGGAGGGAAGAGAGCAGAGAGCAGGATGTGATGCCCTGGGCCCCCCCCATGGAGACGAGGGCCACAGAGGGGGGCCACCATGGGCTGCTGGTGTACCGTCTTAGGGGTCAGTCTGGAGGGAGCGAGAGTATCATAAGAGGATTCTATTTGTTTTTTTGTGTCTAGCAATAAATATCGGATACAAATCAATAAACCATTTAACTTTGATTGAATCTGTACCACATTAAATAAGTGGACAAAATAAACAATATAAATCGGTAAAAAGATCTTTCCATTCATTTTGAATTGTTGTAAATACTTGCATCTACAAAACAGATTGTCTGGGACATGAGACTCATTTAGAGTACTTCCTCGAGGTCTCAAAATGGCTGACTAATGGTGTCCAAGGTTGTGTGCTTCTTACCTGTTGGGCCCGCCCAGCAGCGTCAAGGCCATCTGACTGGCACACACACCTGTCATCTCCAGCCTCCTCTCCAATGAGAGGCCATAACGTTCAGCTACTGACAACAGACGCTTGTGCAGCTCATAGGAAATACTGGGCACCACCAGGCCCGAGTCTACGGAGAAACACAGAGAAGGGGAAGGACATTGGCTGCTGATCACAGGCAGGTAACACTTCAGAAGTTTAAATACTGTTGATATTTCTTCATCTTCTCCTTGGTTGGAAAAGAGCGGTAGCAACCGACAGCACTAACGACAGTTCTAAGTCCGTTTTAAGTCAGTTCTTATTTACGATGACGGCCCAGGAACAGTGGGTTAACTGCCTTGTTCAGGGGAACAGTGGGTTAAACTGCCTTGTTCAGGGGAACAGTGGGATAAACTGCCTTGTTCATGGGAACAGTGGGATAAACTGCCTTGTTCAGGGGAACAGTGGGATAAACTGCCTTGTTCAGGGGAACAGTGGGTTAAACTGCCTTGTTCAGGGGAACAGTGGGTTAACTGCCTTGTTCAGGGGAACAGTGGGTTAACTGCCTTGTTCAGGGGAACAGTGGGTTAACTGCCTTGTTCAGGGGAACAGTGGGTTAACTGCCTTGTTCAGGGGAACAGTGGGTTAACTGCCTTGTTCAGGGGAACAGTGGGTTAACTGCCTTGTTCAGGGGAACAGTGGGTTAACTGCCTTGTTCAGGGGAACAGTGGGTTAACTGCCTTGTTCAGGGGAACAGTGGGTTAACTGCCTTGTTCAGGGGAACAGTGGGTTAACTGCCTTGTTCAGGGGAACAGTGGGTTAACTGCCTTGTTCAGGGGAACAGTGGGTTAACTGCCTTGTTCTCAGGGGAACAGTGGGTTAAACTGCCTTGTTCAGGGGAACAGTGGGTTAAACTGCCTTGTTCAGTGGAACAGTGGGTTAAACTGCCTTGTTCAGGGGAACAGTGGGTTAAACTGCCTTGTTCAGGGGAACAGTGGGTTAAACTGCCTTGTTCAGGGGAACAGTGGGTTAAACTGCCTTGTTCAGGGGAACAGTGGGTTAAACTGCCATGTTCAGGGGAACAGTGGGTTAAACTGCCATGTTCAGGGGAACAGTGGGTTAAACTGCCATGTTCAGGGGAACAGTGGGTTAAACTGCCTTGTTCAGGGGAACAGTGGGTTAAACTGCCTTGTTCAGGGGAACAGTGGGTTAAACTGCCTTGTTCAGGGGAACAGTGGGTTAAACTGCCTTGTTCAGGGGAACAGTGGGTTAAACTGCCTTGTTCAGGGGGCAGAACGACAGATTTTTTTTACCTTGTCAGCTCGGGGATTCGATCTCTCAACCCTTTCGGTTACTAGTCCAACGCCAACGCTCTAACCATCTATATGAATGCAGGTGCCACTGTAACGAAGTCATTGGACAAGGTTTATCACAGCGCATTGTGCTTTATTACGGGCGATAGGATCAGTACACATTATTATAATTTGGATCAAAAAAGTAGGTTGGCCCTCCTTGAAGTCTCCTAGATCTTTTAGTCTATAAAAAAGCCTCTTGCATAAAACTCCTTACCTCATTGTTAACCTTCAGACGTATATATAAGAAGTTAACAGAACCCGGATTCAGGGATTTCTAACTCGTGTTCGATCCCGGGCTGTATCACAACCGGCCGTGATTGGTCGTACTATAGGGCGGCGCACAATTGGCACCACGTCGTCCCGGTTTGGTGAGGGTTTGGCTGGGGGAGGCTTTATGTAGGCCGTCATTGTAAATAAGAATTTGTTCTTTAACTGACTTGCCTAGTTTAAAAAAATATTGAAAAAATATTTAAATCCCTTTCCATCTCAACCGAGTTCGGTAATTCTGTTTTTATATTTTTGTTTTGAGCTTCTCATGTGGAATGATCTCTGAACGTCTTTAACGTTGGTGGCTCTATAGCAGATGTTATAGAGCCTTCTTACTGGAGAAAGAGTTTGTTTCATACAATTGTGTTGTGTAATTTATGTGTGTATTTTATTTATTTATTTTATTATTTAACTTTATGTTTGAAGCCTGAAATGTGGCAAAAGGTCGCAAAGTTCAAGGGGGCCGAATACTTTCGCAAGGCACTGTATATATATACACATACTGAGGGGACAAAACATTAGGAACACCTGTCCTTTCCATGACATAGACTGACCAGGTGAAAGCTATGATCCCTTATTGATGTCACCTGTTAAATCCACTTCAAAATCAGTGGAGACGAAGGGGAGGAGATTTATTTTAAGTATGAACACATGGACTTGTGTGCCATTCAGAGTGTGAAAGATACAATACTGAAGTGGCTTTGAACGGGGTAGTAGGTGCCAGGTGCAGGAAAGAGAAGATGCGTGCGTACCAGTGCAATACTCTTTGGCCCCAGGCTGAGGGACAACTATCTGCCTGTAAACCACAGGTTTGGTCTCCAGAATGTTCTTGTCGTGGCGGTATTGCGACGGCTGCTGCTCTTGCGGCGTACCGCGCGACCGGGCCCCGTTACCGCGGCGATCCGACCCGGCGATCTGTGAGAACACGGCAGCTTTGTCGAACAGCGCCAGGTTCCCCTCGAAGTCAAAGTCCGTGTCAAGCCCGTCGTCCATATTGTCCCCGAAACACTCATCGTCCCTGTGCTGCCTCTGACCACCTCCTCCGTTCTTCACGACGCTCTTCTTCGGGGTGACCTGGTTGGCGCCCCGACTACTGGACGACCCTATGATACCAAAATAAAAAGATATTAGAAAACGGATGGAATATGTAATGAGGAAATGAATTGAGGATTTTCATTCAAACTACCATCCTCATAGGTATCACCCATTTTGAATGTTGTTATAACGTTGTTATAACGACTATCATAAAAGGTTCGATTTCAAAACTGGCCGATGTCATAACGTGGGAGGTTGTCTTTTCTCGAATGAGCCATTGATCATATTTTTTGCAATATTCCTACCTCGAGGAAATGTGTAATTTAACAGAGGGTCCCACTACATTTCTCCTATTGGTCTGCCTCGTCAGTCCCAAGGTGCATTGCATGGTGCCGTTGTATGGCCGTCGCGAATTAACATGGTGAGATTGTAGATTCCTAAATTGATAGCTGTAAAATCACCTAAATTAACTGCACTAACTAGCTATTTCACATGCTGATATTGACCTTGAAATTATTATGTGAAGCTACGTTTGCTTGCTAGCTAGCTAGCTAGCTATCTAGCCAGCCCATAGAGCGCATTGCATTGTGGGTTTTGTAGTCGACTTGAGCTGCAACAGATTTCCACAATGATTTTATATGTTCCTACCAACTTTACTATAAAAATGACCAGCCGTGACCACAGTGCCGGATCTACTTTCCGAGAGTCAGATTAACTTGTAGATATCATTTTTATGTCTCTGCATCCAGTATGAAGGAAGTTAGAAGTAGTTTCGCAAGCCAACGCTAACTAGCGTTAGCTAATGCTAGTGAGCAACTTAAAAATACACGGAGAGACGTAAGAATGGTATCTAGTACAGGTCAGCGGTACAGGTCAGTGGTACAGGTCAGTGGTACAGGTCAGTGGTACAGGTCAGTAGTACAGGTCAGTAGTACAGGTCAGTAGTACAGGTCAGTAGTGGTAGTACAGGTCAGCAGTACAGGTCAGTAGTGGTAGTACAGGTCAGCAGTACAGGTCAGTGGTACAGGTCAGTGGTACAGGTCAGTGGTACAGGTCAGTGGTACAGGTCAGTAGTACAGGTCAGTAGTGGTAGTACAGGTCAGCAGTACAGGTCAGTGGTACAGGTCAGTAGTACAGGTCAGTGGTACAGGTCAGCAGTACAGGTCAGCAGTACAGGTCAGTAGTGGTAGTACAGGTCAGCAGTACAGGTCAGTAGTACAGGTCAGCAGTACAGGTCAGCAGTACAGGTCAGTGGTACAGGTCAGTGGTACAGGTCAGTGGTACAGGTCAGTGGTACAGGTCAGTGGTACAGGTCAGTAGTACAGGTCAGTAGTGGTAGTACAGGTCAGCAGTACAGGTCAGTAGTACAGGTCAGTGGTACAGGTCAGTGGTACAGGTCAGCGGTACAGGTCAGTAGTACAGGTCAGTAGTACAGGTCAGCAGTGGTAGTACAGGTCAGCAGTACAGGTCAGCAGTACAGGTCAGCAGTACAGGTCAGCAGTACAGGTCAGTAGTACAGGTCAGTAGTACAGGTCAGCAGTACAGGTCAGCAGTACAGGTCAGTAGTACAGGTGGTAGTACAGGTGGTAGTACAGGTCAGTAGTACAGGTCAGTAGTACAGGTCAGCAGTACAGGTCAGCAGTACAGGTCAGCAGTACAGGTCAGTAGTGGTAGTACAGGTCAGTAGTGGTAGTACAGGTCAGTAGTACAAGGTCAGCAGTACAGGTCAGCAGTACAGGTCAGTAGTGGTAGTACAGGTCAGTAGTACAGGTCAGTAGTACAGGTCAGCAGTACAGGTCAGCAGTACAGGTCAGTAGTGGTAGTACAGGTCAGTAGTACAGGTCAGCAGTACAGGTCAGTCAGTAATGGTAGTACAGGTCAGTAGTACAGGTCAGTAGTTCAGGTCAGCAGTACAGGTCAGTAGTGGTAGTACAGGTCAGTAGTACAGGTCAGCAGTACAGGTCAGTAGTACAGGTCAGTAGTGGTAGTACAGGTCAGTAGTACAGGTCAGTAGTACAGGTCAGTAGTACAGGTCAGTAGTACAGGTCAGCAGTACAGGTCAGTAGTGGTAGTACAGGTCAGTAGTACAGGTCAGTAGTGCAGGTCAGTAGTGGTAGTACAGGTCAGTAGTACAAGGTCAGCAGTACAGGTCAGCAGTACAGGTCAGTAGTGGTAGTACAGGTCAGTAGTACAGGTCAGTAGTACAGGTCAGTGGTACAGGTCAGCAGTACAGGTCAGCAGTACAGGTCAGTAGTGGTAGTACAGGTCAGCAGTACAGGTCAGCAGTACAGGTCAGCAGTACAGGTCAGCAGTACAGGTCAGCAGTACAGGTCAGTGGTACAGGTCAGTGGTACAGGTCAGTGGTACAGGTCAGTGGTACAGGTCAGCAGTACAGGTCAGTAGTACAGGTCAGTAGTGGTAGTACAGGTCAGCAGTACAGGTCAGTAGTACAGGTCAGTGGTACAGGTCAGTGGTACAGGTCAGTGGTACAGGTCAGCGGTACAGGTCAGTAGTACAGGTCAGTAGTACAGGTCAGCAGTGGTAGTACAGGTCAGCAGTACAGGTCAGCAGTACAGGTCAGCAGTACAGGTCAGTAGTACAGGTCAGCAGTACAGGTCAGTAGTACAGGTCAGTAGTACAGGTCAGCAGTACAGGTCAGCAGTACAGGTCAGTAGTACAGGTGGTAGTACAGGTCAGTAGTACAGGTCAGTAGTACAGGTCAGCAGTACAGGTCAGCAGTACAGGTCAGCAGTACAGGTCAGCAGTACAGGTCAGTAGTGGTAGTACAGGTCAGTAGTGGTAGTACAGGTCAGTAGTACAAGGTCAGCAGTACAGGTCAGCAGTACAGGTCAGTAGTGGTAGTACAGGTCAGTAGTACAGGTCAGTAGTACAGGTCAGCAGTACAGGTCAGCAGTACAGGTCAGCAGTACAGGTCAGTAGTGGTAGTACAGGTCAGTAGTACAGGTCAGCAGTACAGGTCAGTCAGTAATGGTAGTACAGGTCAGTAGTACAGGTCAGTAGTTCAGGTCAGCAGTACAGGTCAGTAGTGGTAGTACAGGTCAGTAGTACAGGTCAGCAGTACAGGTCAGTAGTACAGGTCAGTAGTGGTAGTACAGGTCAGTAGTACAGGTCAGTAGTACAGGTCAGTAGTACAGGTCAGCAGTACAGGTCAGTAGTGGTAGTACAGGTCAGTAGTACAGGTCAGTAGTGCAGGTCAGTAGTGGTAATACAGGTCAGTAGTACAGGTCAGTAGTACAGGTCAGTAGTAGTAGTACAGGTCAGTAATACAGGTCAGTAGTGGTAGTACAGGTCAGTAGTACAGGTCAGTAGTACAGGTCAGTAGTGGTAGTACAGGTCAGTAGTACAGGTCAGTAGTACAGGTCAGTAGTGGTAGTACAGGTCAGTAGTACAGGTCAGTAGTGGTAGTACAGGTCAGTAGTACAGGTCAGTAGTGCAGGTCAGTAGTGGTAATACAGGTCAGTAGTACAGGTCAGTAGTACAGGTCAGTAGTAGTAGTACAGGTCAGTAATACAGGTCAGTAGTACAGGTCAGTAGTACAGGTCAGTAGTAGTAGTACAGGTCAGTAATACAGGTCAGTAGTACAGGTCAGTAGTGGTAGTACAGGTCAGTAGTAGTAGTACAGGTCAGTAGTAGTAGTACAGGTCAGTAGTACAGGTCAGTAGTGGTAGTACAGGTCAGTAGTACAGGTCAGTAGTACAGATCCCTTATGACCCTGCAGTGTTCTGGTTTCTATTGCTGCCTAATGAACATGACCCTGCAGTGTTCTGGTTTCTATTGGTACCTAATGAACATGACCCTGCAGTGTGCTGGTTTCTATTGGTACCTAATGACCCTGCAGTGTTCTGGTTTCTATTGCTACCTAATGAACATGACCCTGCAGTGTTCTGGTTTCTATTGCTACCTAATGAACATGACCCTGCAGTGTTCTGGTTTCTATTGCTACCTAATGAACATGACCCTGCAGTGTGCTGGTTTCTATTGGTACCTAATGACCCTGCAGTGTTCTGGTTTCTATTGGTACCTAATGAACCTGACCCTGCAGTGTTCTGGTTTCTATTGGTACCTAATGAACATGACCCTGCAGTGTGCTGGTTTCTATTGGTACCTAATGACCCTGCAGTGTTCTGGTTTCTATTGGTACCTAATGAACATGACCCTGCAGTGTTCTGGTTTCTATTGGTACCTAATGAACATGACCCTGCAGTGTTCTGGTTTCTATTGGTACCTAATGAACATGACCCTGCAGTGTTCTGGTTTCTATTGGTACCTAATGAACATGACCCTGCAGTGTTCTGGTTTCTATTGGTACCTAATGAACATGACCCTGCAGTGTTCTGGTTTCTATTGGTACCTAATGAACATGACCCTGCAGTGTTCTGGTTTCTATTGGTACCTAATGAACATGACCCTGCAGTGTTCTGGTTTCTATTGCTACCTAATGAACCTGACCCTGCAGTCTTCTGGTTTCTATTGGTACCTAATGAACATGACCCTGCAGTGTTCTGGTTTCTATTGGTACCTAATGAACATGACCCTGCAGTGTTCTGGTTTCTATTGGTACCTAATGAACCTGACCCTGCAGTGTTCTGGTTTCTATTGGTACCTAATGAACCTGACCCTGCAGTGTTCTGGTTTCTATTGGTACCTAATGAACATGACCCTGCAGTGTTCTGGTTTCTATTGGTACCTAATGAACATGACCCTGCAGTGTTCTGGTTTCTATTGGTACCTAATGAACATGACCCTGCAGTGTTCTGGTTTCTATTGGTACCTAATGAACATGACCCTGCAGTGTGCTGGTTTCTATTGGTACCTAATGACCCTGCAGTCTTCTGGTTTCTATTGGTACCTAATGAACATGACCCTGCAGTGTTCTGGTTTCTATTGGTACCTAATGAACCTGACCCTGCAGTGTTCTGGTTTCTATTGGTACCTAATGAACATGACCCTGCAGTGTTCTGGTTTCTATTGGTACCTAATGAACCTGACCCTGCAGTCTTCTGGTTTCTATTTGTACCTAATGAACATGACCCTGCAGTGTGCTGGTTTCTATTGGTACCTAATGACCCTGCAGTCTTCTGGTTTCTATTGGTACCTAATGAACATGACCCTGCAGTGTTCTGGTTTCTATTGGTACCTAATGAACCTGACCCTGCAGTGTTCTGGTTTCTATTGGTACCTAATGAACCTGACCCTGCAGTGTTCTGGTTTCTATTGCTACCTAATGAACCTGACCCTGCAGTCTTCTGGTTTCTATTGGTACCTAATGAACCTGACCCTGCAGTGTTCTGGTTTCTATTGTTACCTAATGAACCTGACCCTGCAGTGTTCTGGTTTCTATTGGTACCTAATGAACATGACCCTGCAGTGTTCTGGTTTCTATTGGTACCTAATGAACCTGACCCTGCAGTGTTCTGGTTTCTATTGGTACCTAATGAACCTGACCCTGCAGTGTTCTGGTTTCTATTGGTACCTAATGAACATGACCCTGCAGTGTTCTGGTTTATATTGGTACCTAATGAACATGACCCTGCAGTGTTCTGGTTTCTATTGGTACCTAATGAACATGCAGTCTTCTGGTTTCTATTGGTACCTAATGAACATGACCCTGCAGTGTGCTGGTTTCTATTGGTACCTAATGACCCTGCAGTCTTCTGGTTTCTATTGGTACCTAATGAACATGACCCTGCAGTGTTCTGGTTTCTATTGGTACCTTATGAACATGACCCTGCAGTGTTCTGGTTTCTATTGGTACCTAATGAACATGCAGTGTTCTGGTTTCTATTGGTACCTAATGAACATGACCCTGCAGTGTTCTGGTTTCTATTGGTACCTAATGAACCTGACCCTGCAGTGTTCTGGTTTCTATTGCTACCTAATGAACATGACCCTGCAGTGTTCTGGTTTCTATTGGTACCTAATGAACATGACCCTGCAGTGTTCTGGTTTCTATTGGTACCTAATGAACATGACCCTGCAGTGTTCTGGTTTCTATTGGTACCTAATGAACATGCAGTGTTCTGGTTTCTATTGCTACCTAATGAACCTGACCCTGCAGTGTTCTGGTTTCTATTGCTACCTAATGAACATGACCCTGCAGTGTTCTGGTACTTACAGGAGTTGTGTCTTCGTCGGAAACCCTTGGACTGGCCCGGCACCTCCAGGTGTTTATCGCCGTAGCTTTTTGAGCACTGCTGCTGCGGTGAAGCCAGCCTGTCCTGGGTCTTATGGTGTCCTCGGTGTGGGACTGAGACCGGATCGCTGCTCTTCGGAACCACACCACCTCTACCACTCACTATATCCAGAACCTTCAGCTCCTTGATGTCCACGGCACTGTGGGAGAATAGACAGTCACATAACGGCTGACGTCCACGGCACTGTGGGAGAATAGACAGTCAAAGACAGTCACATAATGGCTGACGTCCACGGCACTGTGGGAGAATAGACAGTCACATAATGGCTGATGTCCACGGCACTGTGGGAGAATAGACATTCACATAATGGCTGATGTCCACGGCACTGTGGGAGAATAGACAGTCACATAATGGCTGATGTCCACGGCACTGTGGGAGAATAGACAGTCACATAATGGCTGATGTCCACGGCACTGTGGGAGAATAGACAGTCAAAGACAGTCACATAAAGGCTGACGTCCACGGCACTGTGGGAGAATAGACAGTCACATAAAGGCTGACGTCCACGGCTCTGTGGGAGAATAGACAGTCATAGACAGTCACATAATGGCTGACGTCCACGGCTCTGTGGGAGAATAGACAGTCATAGACAGTCACATAATGGCTGACGTCCACGGCTCTGTGGGAGAATAGACAGTCATAGACAGTCACATAATGGCTGACGTCCACAGCACTGTGGGAGAATAGACAGTCACATAATGGCTGACGTCCACGGCACTGTGGGAGAATAGACAGTCATAGACAGTCACATAATGGCTGACGTCCACGGCTCTGTGGGAGAATAGACAGTCATAGACAGTCACATAATGGCTGACGTCCACAGCACTGTGGGAGAATAGACAGTCACATAATGGCTGACGTCCACGGCACTGTGGGAGAATAGACAGTCATAGACAGTCACATAATGGCTGACGTCCACGGCACTGTGGGAGAATAGACAGTCATAGACAGTCACATAATGGCTGACGTCCACGGCACTGTGGGAGAATAGACAGTCATAGACAGTCACATAATGGCTGACGTCCACGGCACTGTGGGAGAATAGACAGTCATAGACAGTCACATAATGGCTGACGTCCACGGCACTGTGGTCGACAACAGGGAATTCTGGACTGTGAAAATAGAATTGATCTCAACCCTTGTAGACAATCATATAGCCTTATAGGCAAATGGTTTGACAACTTTGAAGGTATTTTCTCCTGAATTAATTAATGCGGTGTACATCTGTATCATTTGACAAGAGAGAAGTGTGACACAGCCTTTTGATTACTAATGTTATTGTCCCCACTACAACAACAAAAAGACTAAACACATGTCATTAGTCCTTGTAACATGTAATTGAAATACTGTAGAATTCCATTATTTCCTGTGGTGGACTTCTCCTACTGGGGAATGCCAATATGGCCGACCGGTGGCTTCAAAGCCTCTCAATGGCCAATACATAGCATCAGCAATCTAGGATTTATATACATCGTTGATAGAGCGTTGGACTAGTAACCGGAAGGTTGTAAGTTCAAATCCCGAGCTGATAAGGTACAAATCTGTCGTTCTGCCCCTGAACAGACAGTTAACCCACTGTTCCTAGGCCGTCATTGAAAATAAGAATTTGTTCTTAACTGACTTGCCTGACAGTGCACACCTTTAGAAGATATTGCTTCTTCTATTGCAAATGTTGTTGAGCAGCACCATTAAATAGAAAGTAAACAGGTTGTTTTTCACCTGTAGCCTCGTGAAATCAGTTAAAACAAGCTCATTAACTCATTGCATGCACACACTTATTGAATATGACACCTGTATTGTGAATAGGCCTAAACTACATCTTGATTTACCTAGTTTATCAAGAGAGATTTACCATTCAAATACATGTTTTGCCGTTATGTTGGCAAAAAAAAAAAAAAAAAAAAAAGTGATGAATTTATTTATTCATGCATTCATTCATTCTATGTCAAAATGTGTCAAATGTAATGATATTGAACTCAAAAGATCCATCTGGATCAAGTGCCATTCTTTGACTTTGGTCTATACACCTTTTTGTTTTTTACCTTGGTATAATTTTGGTATCGTTCTGGTATCAAGTATCGTGATGAATCCTGTATCATGATCCTAAACCTGGTATCGAAGTCAAAATACTGGTATAATGACAACAATAGCTATAATCATCGTATTAAAACGTTTTCAGGAAACTCTATGAAGAGAAGATCATTTCCACAAAAAATAATAAACAGTAGTACCTAAAAGTGACCTCGGGCACAGGGCACTTGACTCCATTGTGGAAGGGCTGTTTGAGGGAGATGGTCTGGCTGGACTGGTCCACAGACGACACCTCGCCTTGGTACACCCCCAGAGTTTCTCCGCAGTTTATCGACACCAGACTACCTAACCAGTCTGCAGCCATGCTGTCTGGTGACGAGTCCAAACATGGTGAACATGAACACGTCATGAGAACACTTGAGTTTAAAGTTGAAATATTATCTAGCTAACATCTAGCTGACGTTGACAGCTTGCTAACAACATGGCCTTTGACGAGATCTCATTTTCTCGTTCAGAATGGCAATACATGTCTTATCGTTTCATGGAGAAATGTAGCCTACCTTTTGTGATATTCCGTAGAACGACGGTTTTAATGTAATATTTGAACAGTTGCCCAAATGGGCTATTATAATTCAAATGATCAAAGCAAGCGTCCTTAGCTTTGTTTCAGAAGCATGAGCTAGAGTCGCACAACTTCCGGCGCGCGTAGCCAAACACATTTCAAAATAAAAGTCATCAGGGTTGCAGGGCGCATCTATTTGACCAAACAGGAAATACAAAATCCAAAATGACATTTATGTTTTTGTTATCACATTTAATTTCATGGAGTTAATATATATATACATATATTTATATATATATTATTTAGTTATTATTTATAGTCTAAGCCGTGGCCTCCCGAATGCCACAGTGATCTAACACTTCGAACCCACCGATAGCGTCATTGCGCAAAATGTTTTTGCATCACCGGGATATGTATGCAAAAGATCAACATTCACCCTCTGCTACCATTTCTGTCAAGCCGTCTACTCATACAGGTAGACACATACTTTCGATAAATCCAATTTATGCACCCCACCGAACGAACTGCAAGGCAAACGCAGCGATTCATTGGGAATTAATGTATTTCTGGTGTACCAAAATACAATGATGCTGTCGGTGTGTTCGAAGCATAAGGCACTGCATCACTGTGTTAGCTGTGCCACTTGAGATCCTGGTTCGAGTCCAGGCTCTGTGGCAGCCGGCCTCGACCGGGAGACCCATAGGGCGGAGTAGAATTGGCCCAGCGTCAGGGTTTGGCCAGCAGGGATGTTCTTGTCCCATCGCGCACGTACAGATTTGTTCGGCTGGCTTCCGGGTTAAGCGAGCAGTGTGTCAAGAAGCAGTGTGGCTTGGCTGGGTTGTGTTTCGGAGGACGCATGGCTCTCGACCTTTGCCTCTCCCCCATATGGGAGTTGCAGCGATGGAACAAGACTGGAAAGGGAGAAAAAATGTTTTTTTTAAAAACCAAGAGTCTAAACCGTAGTGGGGGGCGGGGGGGGGTTCTAAGCTGACATGTGGAATTGTTATAAAATGGTCATACCATAGGCAATTTTGATATTTCATTTGGAATTGTAGGACCCCTTTAGTTTAGGTATAAAACAAATTATACAGTACCAGTCAAAAGACACACCTACCAATTCCAGGGTTTGTCTTTATTTTCTACATTCTTGAATAATAGTGAAGACATCAAAACTATGAAATAACACATATGAAATCATGTAAACTCAGCAAAAAAAAGAAAACGTCCTCTCACTGTCAGCTGCGTTTATTTTCAGCAAACTTAACATGTGTAAATATTTGTATGAACATAACAAGATTCAATATCTGAGACATAAACTGAACAAGTTCCACAGATATGTGACTAACAGAAATGGAATAATGTGTCCCTGAACAAACGGGGGGTCAAAATCAAAAGTAACAGTCAGTATCTGCTGTGGCCACCAGCTGCATTGAGTACTGCAGTGCATCTCCTCCTCATGGACTGCACCAGATTTTCCAGTTCTTGCTGTGAGATATTACCCCACTCTTCCACCAAGGTACCTGCAAGTTCCCGGACATTTCTGGTGGGAATGGCCCTAGCCCTCACCCTCCGATCCAACAGGTCCCAGACATTTCTGGTGGGAATGGCCCTAGCCCTCACCCTCTGATCCAACAGGTCTCAGACGTGCTCAATGGGATTGAGATCCGGGCTCTTCGCTGGCCATGGCAGAACACTGACATTCCTGTCTTGCAGGAAATCACGCACAGAACGAGCAGTATGGCTGGTGGCATTGCCGTGCTGGAGGGTCATGTCAGGATGAGCCTGCAGGAAGGGTACCACATGAGGGAGGAAGATGTCTTCCCTGTAACGCACAGTGTTGAGATTGCCTGCAATGACAACAAGCTCAGTCCGATGATGCTGTGACACACCGCCCCAGACCATGACGGACCCTCCACCTCCAAATCGATCCCACTCCAGAGTACAGGCCTCAGTGTAACGCTCATTCCTTCCACGATAAATGCGAATCTGACCATCACCCCTGGTGAGAGACAAAACCGCGACTCGTCAGTGAAGAGCACTTTTTGCCAGTCCTGTCTGGTCCAGCGACGGTGGGTTTGTGCCCATAGGCGACGTTGTTGCCAGTGATGTCTGGTGAGGACCTGCCTTACAACAGGCCTACAAGCCCTCAGTCCAGCCTCTCTCAGCCTATTGTGGACAGTCTGAGCACTGATTGAGGGATTGTGCGTTCCTGGTGTAACTTGGGCTGTTCTTGTTGCCATCCTACCTGTCCCGCAGGTGTGATGTTCGGATCCTTTGCCAGTGTTGTTACATGCAGCCTGCCACTGTGAGGATGATCAGCTGTCCATCCTGTCTCCCTGTAGCG
Organism: Oncorhynchus mykiss; assembly: GCF_013265735.2. Taxonomy (NCBI): domain Eukaryota; kingdom Metazoa; phylum Chordata; class Actinopteri; order Salmoniformes; family Salmonidae; genus Oncorhynchus; species Oncorhynchus mykiss. The sequence continues at coordinate 98,537,790 of NC_048566.1, forward strand.
CTGTCTTAGGCGTCTCACAGTACGGACATTGCCCTGGCCACATCTGCAGTCCTCATGCCTCCTTGCAGCATGCTTAAGCCACATTCACGCAGATGAGCAGTGTTTTTTCAGTCAGTAGAAAGGCCTCTTTAGTGTCCTAAGTTTTCATAACTGTAACCTTAATTGCCTACCGTCTGTCAGCTGTTAGTGTCTTAACAACCGTTCCTCAGGTGCATGTTCATTAATTGTTTATGGTTCATAGAACAAGCATGGGAAACCCTTTACAATGAAGATCTGTGAAGTTATTTGGATTTTTACTAATGATCTTTGAAAGACAGGGTCCTGAAAAAGTATCCACCCTTTTGCCTTGATGACAGCTTTGCACACTATTGGCATTCTCTCAACCAGCTTTAAGCTTTAGGAACAGCTCAAATAAGCAAAGAGAAACAACAGTCCATCGTTACTTTAAGACATGAAGGTCAGTCAGTCCGGAAAATTTCAAGAACCAAAATAAATGCTTCAGACATAAGAAACAGACACATCTCAACATCAACTGTTCAGAGGAGACTGCATGAATCAGGCCTTCATGGTCGAATTGACGCAAAGAAACCACTACTAATGGACACCATTAAGAAGAAGAGACTTGCTTGGGCCAAGAAACACGAGCAATGGACATTAGACCGGTGGAAATCTATCGTCGATGAGTCCAAATTTGAGATTTTTGGTTCCAACCGCCGTGTCTTTGTGAGACGCAGAGTAGGTGAACGGATGAGCTCCACATGTGTGGTTCCCACCGTGAAGCATGGAGGAGGAGGTGTGATGGTGCTTTGCTGGTGACACTGTCTGTGATTTATTTGGTATTTAAGGCACACTTAACCAGCATGGCTACCACAGCATTCTGCAGCGATACGCCTTCCCATATGGTTTGCACTTAGTGGGACTATCATTTGTTTTCAACAGGACAATGACCCACACACCTCCAGGCTGTGTAAGGGCTATTTGACCAATAAGTGTGATGGAGTGCTGCATCAGATGACCTGGCCTCCACAATCACCTGACCTCAACCCAATTGAGATGGTTTGGGATGAGTTGGACCGCAGAGTGAAGGAAAAGCAGCCAACAAGTGCTCAGCATATGTGGGAACTCCTTCAAGAAGACTGTTGGAAGAGCATTCCAGGTAAAGCAGGTTGAGAGAATACCAAGTGTGTACAAAGCTGTCATCAAGGCACAGGTGGCTACTTTGAAGAATCTCAACAAAAAAACATGTTTAGATTTGTTTAACACTTTTTTTGGTTACTACATTATTCCATATGTGTTATTTCATAGTTTTGATGTCTTCACTTTTATTCTACAATGTAGAAATGTAGAAATAGTTTGTCCAAAACTTTTGACTGATACTTTATAAATAAATGATTAGATAAATATTGAATTTGGCCTTTACTACTGTGTGTGTGTGTGTGTGAGACCAGATCTTCACCCAATTGAACACTTTTGGGAGATACTGGAGAGGTGCCAGCGTTTTCCCACCATCAACAAAACACCAAATTATGGATTTTTTTTCATAGAATGGTGTCATACCCTTCTGATTGAGTTCCAGTGCCACGCCCTGACCTTAGTATTCTTTGTTTTCTTTATTATTTTGGTTAGGTCAGGGTGTGACATGGGTGATGTATGTGTTTTTTACCCTGTCTAGGTGTTTTGTATGTCTATTGGTGTTTAGTAGTCTAGGTGTTATGTATGTCTATGGTTGCCTAGATTGGTTCTCAATTAGAGGCAGCTGTTTATCGTTGTCTCTGATTGGGAACCATATTTAGGCAGCCATTTTTCCTTGGGTATTTCGTGGGTTATTGTCTATGGTTAGTTGCCTGTGTCTGCACTTGTTTATATATATAGCGTCACGTTTGTTTAAATGTTCTTCGTTAATTAATAGAATGTATTCACATCACGCTGCGCCTTGGTCTCCTCCATTCAACGAACGTGACATCCAGACACTTGTAGAGTCTATGTCAATGAGCATTGAAGCTGTTCTGGCGGCTCGTTGTTCTGGAGGCTCGTCGTTCATTAAGACACTTTATGCTGGTGTTTCCTTTATTTTGGCAGGTACCTGTATGTTATGATCTCAGTGGCCTGCAGTATTTCTCACTGTCCTGTTGAGACAGCGCAAATAACAGTGTGTTATAATATACAGCTCTTTGTCAAGTCATTAATCTCACACCCGTCATGTCCCATACCAACACACAAACACAACTTCCCTTATTAAATCGTGTGCATACCATCGTCTTTATTCACATCTATACAATAGGCCTACTTATTCCAATGACGTTAAAGATCGAGACTAATGCTACATACCCGAATACGTCAATCTTACTGTAATGTTTTGACAATGATTACTTTACCATAAACATGAAACACAAATATGTATTTCACGATGCTCGGTTGCAATGTGTGGGTGAATCAAATAGTAAATGTACTGTTTTTTTTTTTTATATATTTTTTTTAAATCGGTCTTGATAGGCTCCACAGAGTGGAACTCCTGTCATCTCATCATGTCAACAAACAGTACACGGGCTGCCGAAGCAGTGATGTCACGCGGAGACAATGTAGCCAAGCGCCAGGATTGGACTTCAGCTCACCCGCGAGTCCCTCTGTATGTAGGTAACCATGACTACCGCCTGCCAAAGGCTGCACTCTCAACAGCTCCCTGGCTCCCGCAATCAGGGGCGGCTGAAAGACAACAGCAGGGACAGAGCTATTGAACAAGAGAGGGCTTGAACAGCAAGGTAAGAGACAGCTTTTCATATGGTATACTTAGTCACTAAAGATTATGTTTTTTTGGTTATGGGCAGTATATTTTAAAAACGTTTATTTAACCATTCTAAAATATGAGTTACTTCTTTGGGTGCTTAACAGTAGGCCACATGTGAACTGTATGCAGATGGAATACATTTACTCAGTGTACAGAAGGTTAATTCACACAGAAAACATTTGATTTTCCTTGTAAAGATATATATATTTTTTCTTCAAATTCTATTTGACTGCAACACAAACACAAGGCATTTGGAGTCCAGTCACAACGGTGTTATAATTAGCCACACTGCATTGTTAAAGATTGGGTGTGAACTCAGAGCAGAACAAACAAACACTGGAAAAGTCAAACACATTTTCCATGAATAGTGGTAATAATAGCAGACTACGAACTGCCACTAACATGAGACTCGATCAATCCTTGTCCCCTTTTTCCAACCCTCTGACCAGGGCCTGTGGATACAGTGTGTGCCCGGATGGACTTGGCCCAGCTATGGGGGGGTGATGACCGCGGCCTCTCCCACGTGGAAGGCAGCGACGACTGGGGTGATGAGTTAGGAGGACTGGGTGTTATACCCTTCAGTCATTCCTTCATCCCTCTCAGAGACTCTAGTCCACTCGTCCTCACCGATCTGGACATGTGGGACAGCAGGTCTCACTTTAAATCTCAGGTAAGGAACGATTTGTGATTTATGTAGGTGACTTATGATTTGTGTTATGAATTAATTATTTGGATCATGGTGAGGCGATTTTTTTGAGTGATGTTTTGTTCTGTTAGTCCTTAGCATGGAGTATGGCATGTAGGACTGGAGGGTTCCTCTCCAAAATGAGCACCGGGTGAGAGCAGAAGTTTTTTTTGTAACCTTAAAGACATAATGTTTTTTTAATTTTTTTTATGTACTTCTATTCAAGGCTGCACCTTGACTCTAGGTTGGTTTGAGCACTGCCTTTCACCTTTACAAAGGTAGGTTTACTCAAGCCGCTTGTATAATTTTATATTGATGACATCCGTTTCATGTGTCCTAGCACCTCCGCTAATGGCAGAGACAGTGGCTTCAGCAGACAGAGTGACCCAGGGCTGGGTAAAAGAAGATGGCAGTCGATGTCTCGCCTGGCCCCCGAGGGCGCCCCCCGGTCCCTCTCCCCTGTCTCCCCAGGGGTTGAGCTGAGAGCAGCCCTGGAAGAGAGTGGCTTTAGGTATGAGCCTTTATAATGCCTTATAGCAAGGTACTTAGAGAGACATAATATATTATAACCCTTTATAATACCTTATTAGATAGACATAACCTGCTGCTGCTGTATTATAAGCCTTATAACAAGGCATTATAAATATCATGGATAAATATAAGGTATTTATGTTATCTTATTATAAGGTACTACTTAGGGTGACATAGAATGTTACAAAGCCTTATAATAAGGTACTACTTAGGGTGACATAGAATGTTACAAAGCCTTATAATAAGGTACTACTTAGGGTGACATAGAATGTTACAAAGCCTTATAATAAGGTACTACTTAGGGTGACATAGAATGTTACAAAGCCTTATAATAAGGTACTACTTAGGGTGACATAGAATGTTACAAAGCCTTATAATAAGGTACTACTTAGGGTGACATAGAATGTTACAAAGCCTTATAATAAGGTACTACTTAGGGTGACATAGAATGTTACAAAGCCTTATAATAAGGTACTACTTAGGGTGACATAGAATGTTACAAAGCCTTATAATAAGGTACTACTTAGGGTGACATAGAATGTTACAAAGCCTTATAATAAGGTATTATAAAGTCTTGTAGACACGTATAAACCTGTAATAAATCATTGTATCTGCAGGCGAGCAGAGCTGGTGCAGAGGCTGCGGGAGGCCCATGGACGTCTGGACAGCCAGACAGACCTGCTGAAGAACAGAGACACACAGCCGCAGCAGAGCAGTAGTACTGCACAGCTGCTGGAGATGAAGCACAAGGTAAGTGAGAAAGATCTCTGGACTTTAAAAAAAGAGATATTCTGCCCGTTTAATGAATCAGAAGGTCTACGATCTCTGTGTACACTGTGAACTTAGAAACTATCTGGCTTTAATGATTCAGAAAGTCTACTATTTCTGTGTACACTCTGAACTTAGAAACTATCTGGCTTTAATGATTCAGAAAGTCTACTATTTCTGTGTACACTCTGAACTTAGAAACTATCTGGCTTTAATGAATCAGAAAGTCTACGATCTCTGTGTACACCCTGAACTGGTCTTTAATGGTCATAATGTAGTCTTAACTTCGACCCAGGAGAAGCCAGAGTCCCCTCTCAAGGTTTCTTCCTTCTTGGAAGTTTTTCAACACCATTGTACCTGCACTTGTTTTTAGGGGGTCTAGACCAGACTCTGTCTGGTCTTTGGGGTTCAGGTCAGGCTGTGTCTGGTCTTTGGGGTTCAGGTCAGGCCTTGTCTGGTCTTTGGGGTTCAGGCCAGGCCTTGTCTGGTCTTTGGGGTCTAGACCAGACTCTGTCTGGTCTTTCGGGTTCGGGCCAGGTTTGGTCTTTGGGGTTCAGGTCAGACTCTGTCTGGTCTTTCGGGTTCGGGTCAGGCTGTGTCTGGTCTTTGGGGTTCAGGTCAGGCTGTGTCTGGTCTTTCGCGTTCAGGTCAGGCTGTGTCTGGTCTTTGGGGTTCAGGTCAGGCTGTGTCTGGTCTTTGGGGTTCAGGTCAGGCTGTGTCTGGTCTTTGGGGTTCAGGCCAGGCCTTGTCTGGTCTTTGGGGTTCAGGTCAGGCTGTGTCTGGTCTTTGGGGTTCGGGCCAGACTCTGTCTGGTCTTTGGGGTTCGGGCCAGGTTTGGTCTTTGGGGTTCAGGTCAGGCTGTGTCTGGTCTTTGGGGTTCAGGTCAGGCTGTGTCTGGTCTTTGGGGTTCAGGCCAGGCCTTGTCTGGTCTTTGGGGTTCAGGTCAGGCCTTGTCTGGTCTTTGGGGTTCAGGTCAGGCCTTGTCTGGTCTTTGGGGTTCAGGTCAGGCTTTGTCTGGTCTTTGGGGTTCAGGTCAGGCTGTGTCTGGTCTTTGGGGTTCAGGTCAGGCTGTGTCTGGTCTTTGGGGTTCAGGTCAGGCTGTGTCTGGTCTTTGGGGTTCAGGTCAGGCTTTGTCTGGTCTTTGGGGTTCAGGTCAGGCTTTGTCTGGTCTTTGGGGTTCAGGTCAGGCTTTGTCTGGTCTTTGGGGTTCAGGTCAGGCTGTGTCTGGTCTTTGGGGTTCAGGTCAGGCTGTGTCTGGTCTTTGGGGTTCAGGTCAGGCTGTGTCTGGTCTTTGGGGTTCAGGTCAGGCTTTGTCTGGTCTTTGGGGTTCAGGTCAGGCTTTGTCTGGTCTTTGGGGTTCAGGTCAGGCTTTGTCTGGTCTTTGGGGTTCAGGCCAGGTTTTGTCTGGTCTTTGGGGTCTAGGTCAGTCCTTGTCTGGTCTTTGGAGTGTAAACCAGGTTTTGACTGGTCTTTGGGGTCTAGGACAGGTTTTGTCTGGTCTTTGGGGTTCAGGCCAGGTTTTGTCTGGTCTTTGGGGTTCAGGCTCACCCCTCAACCCGTTTGTCCTACAGCAGCTGGCAGATGCAGTGAGTGCTCTTGAGCAGGAGAAGGAGGCAGCTGAGTTGAGCCGGTTTGAGGAAAGTCGACGTCGAGGAGAACTGCAAGACAAGTGAGTACAATGACTAAGCCACTAAGAATGGCATTCATGACATTGAATGAGTTCATGCCATTCCCAAATCCCAGTGGAGATGAACAGGACAGCTATTCACCATGCAGGGGCCATTTCCATTTCAATTCAGTCATTTCAGAAACATATATATAATTTAACTTCCTGAATGGACTGAATTGAAATTAAATTGACCCCAACCCTGGTATTCACCTCAGTTTTCAAACCTGATATAAAGAACTCCCAAAAGAGACGTCAGTAAATTCCATTTATATGTACATCTGAAGGGTTCTCCGACTGGAGATGGACATGTTGAAGATGAGATCAAACCTGAGTGTTATCAAACCTGCGGCCCCAAGAACTAACAACAACCCACTCAGCAGGACCTCACCTGTTACACAACAAGACTTGTTCAGAGAGGTACACTGTTTAAACCTCATTGGACAAAACTCTTTGGTCCCAGGTCTGTTTGTGCAACTCCTCTGATTGTTGTCATAACGACCATAAGAGTTGATGCAGCACAAACAGATCTGGGACCAGGTGACTTGTGGATAATCCTGTTTAGAGTAAAACCCCACTTTAAGCAGCACTAAATCCATATGGAGGATTTTACAGTGTGTCTGTGTGTCCATGTGTCCGTGTGTCTGTGTGTCCATGTGTCCGTGTGTCCATGTGTCTGTGTGTCCATGTGTCTGTGTGTCCTTGTGTCCATGTGTCTGTGTGTCCATGTGTCTGTGTGTCCATGTGTCTGTGTGTCCATGTGTCCGTGTGTCCATGTGTCTGTGTGTCCTTGTGTCCGTGTGTCCATGTGTCTGTGTGTCCTTGTGTCCATGTGTCTGTGTGTCCTTGTGTCCATGTGTCTGTGTGTCCTTGTGTCTGTGTGTCCGTCTGTCTGTGTGTCCATGTGTCCGTGTGTCCGTGTGTCTGTGTGTCTGTGTGTCCGTGTGTCCTTGTATCCGTCTGTCTGTGTGTCCATGTGTCTGTGTGTCCATGTGTCTGTGTGTCCGTGTGTCTGTGTGTCCATGTGTCCGTGTGTCCGTGTGTCTGTGTGTCCATGTGTCTGTGTGTCTGTGTGTCCATGTGTCTGTGTGTCCATGTGTCCGTGTGTCTGTGTGTCCGTGTGTCTGTGTGTCTATGTATCTGTGTGTCCTTGTGTCTGTGTGTCCGTGTGTCCATGCAGGAAAAGCACAAAGCAGAGAGAGAGCTGTCCAGACTGAGAAAGGCCCTCAGAGAGGCCGAGGAGAGAGCAGAGGCCCTGGAGACAGAGAGAGACCTTCAGCAACTACACATCTCTAAAGAGGTTAGTCCAACAACTAGCCTCGTTTAATGTTGTTTCTGTCCCAAAGGACACCCTGTTCCCTGTCGTGTCCACAACCTTTGACCAAGGATTAAAGGCCCTAGTCTGTCTGTGTAGTTTTGCCAACTCCTGTGTTCATTGTTAACATTTTATTTTATTTTAAATGTAACCTTTCTTTAACTAGGCAAGTCAGTTATGAACAAATTCTCATTTACAATGACGACCTACCGGGGAACAGTGGGATAACTGTTCAGTGGGTAGAACGACATATTTTTACCTTATCAGCTTGGTCGATTCGATCCAGCAACCTTTAGGTTACTGTCCCCAACGCTCTAATGAACAGGCAGCTTTTAAATCATTGATGTACAACAGGAGAAAAAGGGGTCAGAGAACACTTCCTTGTGGTACTCCACAGTTTAAACAGACTCTTCTATACCTATTCATCTTAGTATCTTTCCCATTCTGTCTCCAGCCCCGTTCTCTCCCACCTCCCACTCTGTCTCCCCATCCCTGTTCTCTCCCTACCTCCCACTCTGTCTCTCCAGCCCTGTTCTCTCCCTACCTCCCACTCTGTGTCTCCAGCCCTGTTCTCTCCCTACCTCCCACTCTGTCTCCCCAGCCCTGTTCTCTCCCTACCTCCCACTCGGTGTCTCCAGCTCCGTTCTCAACTTACCTCCCACTCTGTCTCCCCAGTCCTGTTCTCTCCCTACCTCCCACTCTGTCTCCAGCCCTGTTCTCTCCCTACCTCCCATTCTGTCTCCAGCCCTGTTCTCTCCCTACCTCCCACTCTGTCTCCCCAGCCCTGTTCTCTCCCTACCTCCCACTCTGTCTCCAGCCCTGTTCTCTCCCTACCTCCCACTCTGTCTCCCCAGCCCTGTTATCTCCCTACCTCCCACTCTGTCTCCCCAGCCCTGTTCTCTCCCTACCTCCCACTCTGTCTCTCCAGCCCTGTTCTCTCCCTACCTCCCACTCTGTGTCTCCAGCCCTGTTCTCTCCCTACCTCCCACTCTGTCTCCCCAGCCCTGTTCTCTCCCTACCTCCCACTCGGTGTCTCCAGCTCCGTTCTCAACTTACCTCCCACTCTGTCTCCCCAGTCCTGTTCTCTCCCTACCTCCCACTCTGTCTCCAGCCCTGTTCTCTCCCTACCTCCCATTCTGTCTCCAGCCCTGTTCTCTCCCTACCTCCCACTCTGTCTCCCCAGCCCTGTTCTCTCCCTACCTCCCACTCTGTCTCCAGCCCTGTTCTCTCCCTACCTCCCACTCTGTCTCCCCAGCCCTGTTATCTCCCTACCTCCCACTCTGTCTCCCCAGCCCTGTTCTCTCCCTACCTCCCACTCTGTGTCTCCAGCCCTGTTCTCTCCCTACCTCCCACTCTGCCTCCCCAGCCCCGTTCTCTCCCTACCTCCCACTCTGTGTCTCCAGCCCTGTTCTCTCCCTACCTCCCACTCTGTGTCTCCAGCCCTGTTCTCTCCCTACCTCCCACTCTGTGTCTCCAGCCCTGTTCTCTCCCTACCTCCCACTCTGTGTCTCCAGCCCTGTTCTCTCCCTACCTCCCACTCTGTCTCCAAGGCTACAAAACACACGCTGAAGCACTTTTCACCGACCTTTCTCTCCCTACCTCCCGCTCTGTTTTGTCCAGGCTCAGAGGACCGTGTTGAACCAGACAGAGGAAGTGAACCAGAGACTGGGTCGGGCCTTGCAGACCCACAGTGAGCTGCAGGACCAGCTGAGTGAGGCACACAGTAAGCTGGGCCAGGCCACTCTGGTGAGTGGCAGGGTTGGGATCAATTCCATTTCATTTCAGGAAACCTTTGTTCATCACTCAAAGGGACAGACAGCATGAACTCTAGTCCTGGACTAGAAAAAACATAGTCAATGGACGTTCTTTTTAATCCAGAGGACTGAGCTTAATCAGTGTTTGGGAAACCAACCCAAAGTCCTCTTTCACTTCACCGACGGGTCCTAACCACCCTCTCTGTCGAGCAGGAGGGGGACCTTCTGACCTCCAAGGTGTTGCGGCTGGAGGACAGTGTGGAGGACCTGAAGATCAAGCTGACCACGGCCATGTCTGACAAGGACCGCTTACTGCAGGTCTCCGTCCATCCTCTGTCTACTAGCTAATCACTGTGGCCCCAATCCTAACTTCACATCCATGCATGATGAGTTATCGTGCAAATCTTCCATTAACATCCAAAGTGTGATCGTGATCATCGAGATAAGGGCATCTCGAGTATAACGATGCACAGATCCAAAAGTATTTGTGCATAGATGCTTTGTCTTGATGAACACCTGCGTATGTTCTGTCATGTACAGGAGAAGGCAGACCTGCACCAGCATGCTCAGGATCTGGAGCTGCAGTTGGAGAGGGCCCAGAGAGGCAGGGAAGGCTACACGGACCAGGTGTGTGAGCTCAGCAACCAGCTGGCTGAGGCCAAGGCTCACACCAACAGGCAGGGGCAGGACACTGTGCAGATGAAACAGGAACTTCTGACTGTGACAGAGGTGTGAAGTTTGAAAGAACTTGGTTTGGTTATGGACTGTGACGTAGCAGGTTAAAAAAATTCTGGGAATAAAAAATAAAAAAGGGGAAACTTTCTATTAAAACATTTCTGAAACGTTCCGTATATATTTACCAGAACAATGGACCCTAAAAGGGGAAACTTTCTATTAAAACATATCTGAAACGTTCCGTATATATTTACCAGAACAATGGACCCTAAAAGGTGAAACTTTATATTAATTATATAAATTATTTAAATATAAATTATTTTTAATTATATTAAACCCTATTTCTGGTCCCAGTGCTGTACCTGTTGGTTCCACTTGTTGAGCTGAATGGTTCTGTACTCTGTGACTGAATTTTCTTCCTTGCTTAAGTGTTCCGTATCCCGTCTGAATGTTTAACCACCATCTATCTCTTTGATATTGGACAGATGAATGAAAAGATGACATCAGAGCTGGAGATGGTCAGACAGAGGCTGGAGTCCTCATTGGCTCAGCTGCATGAGCTGGGGGCGGAGAGAGTCATCCACACCAATCAGATCGCAGCTCTGGAGACGGAGCGCTCGCAGCTGATTGGAGAGAAGCAGGAGTTGACGAGTTCTATTGGACGGGATGGAAGACAGGAGGAGGAAGTGACAGAGTTGAGGGAGAGTTGTTGTCAGCTCAGGTGAGAGGAATAACAGACTGCAGATGTACATTTGGAGATCACCACTTGGTACCATAGCCTTAAGCTCAAATCAACCCCTAACTGTGACCCCGACCCCTAGGCCAAGATCCTAGATGACAATTTCACCAGAGTGCGAGATAGAGATACTACCCGTTGTTGCGGTGACTGTATTGCCGCCACACTGGCAGTCATGAGTAATGACCGCAGTAAAATTCCATGTGACTGTTGAGTCGCAGTAATCTCCTCTTGTTCGCTTTGTACATGCGTTGGTAGTACCCAACTCGCTAATGACCATCAGGTCACTAATGGCCTGGTACTCAGGGCTCTATTGTTCCTCCATCAGGTCACTAATGGCCTGGTACTCAGGTCTCTATTGTTCCTCCATCAGGTCCTAATGGCCTGGTACTCAGGTCTCTATTGTTCCTCCATCAGGTCATTAATGGCCTGGTACTCAGGTCTCTATTGTTCCTCCATCAGGTCACTAATGGCCTGGTACTCAGGTCTCTATTGTTCCTCCATCAGGTCACTAATGGCCTGGTACTCAGGTCTCTATTGTTCCTCCATCAGGTCCTAATGGCCTGGTACTCAGGTCTCTATTGTTCCTCCATCAGGTCACTAATGGCCTGGTACTCAGGTCTCTATTGTTCCTCCATCAGGTCCTAATGGCCTGGTACTCAGGTCTCTATTGTTCCTCCATCAGGTCCTAATGGCCTGGTACTTAGGGCTCTATTGTTCCTCCATCAGGTCCTAATGGCCTGGTACTCAGGGCTCTATAGTCCCTCCATCAGGTCACTAATGGCCTGGTACTCAGGGCTCTATTGTCCCTCCATCAGGTCACTAATGGCCTGGTACTCAGGTCTCTATTGTTCCTCCATCAGGTCCTAATGGCCTGGTACTCAGGTCTCTATTGTTCCTCCATCAGGTCCTAATGGCCTGGTACTTAGGGCTCTATTGTTCCTCCATCAGGTCCTAATGGCCTGGTACTTAGGGCTCTATTGTTCCTCCATCAGGTCACTAATGGCCTGGTACACCGGGCTCTATTGTTCCTCCATCAGGTCCTAATGGTCTGGTACTTAGGGCATTAGTGATTAGTCTGATATATTCCGCTTGACAGGTGATATTCCGCTTGACAGGCGATATTCCGCAGGTGATATTCCACTTGACAGGTTATATTCCGCCTAGACTCCGTACACCATGGGTTTTCCAACTCTGTCCCTGCAGCTACACAACACTTCAATCTGTTCAGGAACATCAATAGTAACATGTTTTCACAACAAAAACTTTCATTAGACAGCCTCCCTCCCTCTGCCCGCTCGAGGAGATGGAAACGCACAGTGTTGAGATATTCTGTAACTAAAAAGGTAAGTGTGTGTCAGGCTATTAATTCTAAATGACATACTACTAGGCTATTCTAAATCCAATACAAATTCACTGTAATTATAGGCTAACTGTAAGCCGCCCTGCAAAATCAATGAACCAATTGCATCGCCAAGGCATACGTTCTCTCCCAGACTCATGGATAGTAAGTTTGCAGTGTAGCACAAGGTAACCAGTCCATCCAGTATGCCAAATAATACAGTCCACAATCAAAGGGGATTACTAGAATTTGTTTAATTTTGGAGAATAGGCTAGTAGAATATCACCTGTCAAGCGGAATATCGCCTGTCAAGTGGAATATCACCTATCAAGAGGAATATCACCTGTCAAGCGGAATATCACATATCAAGAGGAATATCACCTGTCAAGCGGAATATCCCCTATCAAGCGGAATATCACCTGTCAAGCGGAATATCACCTGTCAAGAGGAATATCACCTGTCAAGCGGAATATCACCTGTCAAGCGGAATATCACCTGTCAAGCGGAATATCACCTGTCAAGAGGAATATCACCTGTCAAGCGGAATATCACCTATCAAGCGGAATATCACCTGTCAAGCGGAATATCACCTGTCAAGCGGAATATCACCTGTCAAGCGGAATATCACCTGTCAAGCGGAATATCGCCTGTCAAGAGGAATATCACATATCAAGAGGAATATCACCTGTCAAGCGGAATATCACATATCAAGAGGAATATCGCCTGTCAAGAGGAATATCGCCTGTCAAGCGGAATATCACCTGTCAAGCGGAATATCACCTGTCAAGAGGAATATCACCTGTCAAGCGGAATATCACCTATCAGAGGAATATCACCTGTCAAGCGGAATATCACCTGTCAAGCGGAATATCACCTGTCAAGCGGAAATATCACCTGTCAAGCAGAATATCACCTGTCAAGCGGAATATCACCTGTCAAGAGGAATATCACCTATCAAGAGGAATATCGCCTGTCAAGAGGAATATCACATATCAAGAGGAATATCACCTGTCAAGTGGAATATCACATATCAAGAGGAATATCGCCTGTCAAGAGGAATATCGCCTGTCAAGCGGAATATCACCTGTCAAGCGGAATATCACCTGTCAAGAGGAATATCACCTGTCAAGCGGAATATCACCTATCAGAGGAATATCACCTGTCAAGCGGAATATCACCTGTCAAGCGGAATATCACCTGTCAAGAGGAATATCGCCTGTCAAGCGGAATATCACCTGTCAAGCGGAATATCACATATCAAGAGGAATATCACCTGTCAAGCGGAATATCACATATCAAGAGGAATATCGCCTGTCAAGAGGAATATCGCCTGTCAAGCGGAATATCACCTGTCAAGCGGAATATCACCTGTCAAGAGGAATATCACCTGTCAAGCGGAATATCACCTATCAGAGGAATATCACCTGTCAAGCGGAATATCACCTGTCAAGCGGAATATCACCTGTCAAGCGGAAATATCACCTGTCAAGCAGAATATCACCTGTCAAGCGGAATATCACCTGTCAAGAGGAATATCACCTGTCAAGCGGAATATCACCTATCAGAGGAATATCACCTGTCAAGCGGAATATCACCTGTCAAGCGGAATATCACCTGTCAAGCGGAAATATCACCTGTCAAGCAGAATATCACCTGTCAAGCGGAATATCACCTGTCAAGAGGAATATCACCTATCAAGAGGAATATCACCTGTCAAGCGGAATATCACCTGTCAAGCGGAATATCACCTGTCAAGAGGAATATCACCTGTCAAGCGGAATATCACCTGTCAAGCGGAATATCACCTGTCAAGAGGAAGATGATCACTTGATGAGAGAACTAGAACTCTAGAAATCTAGCCTCTAGGGCCTGTTTCAAATGATCACTTGATGAGAGAACTAGAACTCTAGAAATCTAGCCTCTAGGGCCTGTTTCAGATGATCACTTGATGAGAGAACTAGAACTCTAGAAATCTAGCCTCTAGGGCCTGTTTCAGATGATCACTTTTACACTCAACATATCCACTTCATATGCCCACACGCTCCGGACTGGGGAAAAACATTAAATTATATTCTTCTTACTATAAAAATCCTATGATTTAAAATAATGGCATGGGACTTGTAAATATATCTTATCAGCTAAATGAACAGGCCTACAGCCCTATGGTATGGAGCATAGCCAGATAACATACAGTATCTAGTCTGATAAATGAACAAGTCTATAGCCAGATAACAAACAGTATCTAGTCTGATAAATGAACCAGCCTACAGTCTATAGCCAGATAACATAGAGTATCTAGTCTGATAAATGAACCAGCCTACAGTCTATAGCCAGATAACATACAGTATCTAGTCTGATAAATGAACAAGCCTACAGTCTATATCATAGTCAGATAACATACAGTATCTAGTCTGATAAATGAACAAACCTACAGTCTATAGCCAGATAACATACAGTATCTAGTCTGATAAATGAACAGGCCTACAGTCTATAGCCAGATAACATACAGTATCTAGTCTGATAAATGAACCAGCCTACAGTCTATAGCCAGATAACATACAGTATCTAGTCTGATAAATGAACAGGCCTACAGTCTATAGCCAGATAACATACAGTATCTAGTCTGATAAATGAACAACCCTACAGTCTATAGCCAGATAACATACAGTATCTAGTCTGATAAATGAACAAGACTACAGCCTATAGCCAGATAACATACAGAATCTAGTGTGATAAATGAACAAGCCTACAGTCTATATCATAGTCAGATAACATACAGTATCTAGTCTGATAAATGAACAAGTCTACAGCCCTATAACCAGATAACATACAGTATCTAGTCTGATAAATGAACAAACCTACAGTCTATAGCCAGATAACATACAGTATCTAGTCTGATAAATGAACAGGCCTACAGTCTATATCATAGAGCATAGCCAGATAACATACAGTATCTAGTCTGATAAATGAACAGGCCTACAGTCTATATCATAGAGCATAGCCAGATAACATACAGTAGACCAACTCATAATCTGTTCTTCTGAAATACATTTTCTTCATATCATAATGTTTCTTTAGACCTGAATAAAAATAAATCATGGATTTATTGTGATGGTGTAATATTAAATTGATTTATTAGACTTAAAAAAAGACATTTTTTAATGTAGAGGGTCCAAAGGCTTGTTTGTGTGAAGGCCTGGAGTTGTTAAACGTGTTTATGTTAATTAACAGTCCATTACCGAGAGACACGTTTTTTGACTTTTTTATGACAATGACCGGCTGACACAATTTCATGACTGCCACAGGCCTATTTACACCTATCCAATCCTCTCAGATCTACACAAGTGCATTGTGGGTAGAGGCTATGGGGTTGATTTGTGTTTCGCAATGTCTTTAACACAACAACTATGGACATGCATTAATGATAGGATTGTCATCGTTAACGTCAATAACATCACATCACATCACCAGTGAATCCCAGGATGCCTTGGAGTCAGAGAACCAGAGGCTGCACGAATGCTGCCTGACCTTGGAGGCGGAGCTCCTGGAAAAGGAGGAGGGGCTGTGTCAGAAGGGGGAGGAGCTGCAGCGGTTGGAGGCTGAGTCGGCTCAGAACATGGAGGAGCTGAGGGGTGTGGCCTCACACTGGAGCGAGAAGTGGCAGGATGTGGCTATGGCATTACAATCCACCCAGGCAGAACTAGAGGAACTCAGAGAGAAGAACCCTGGAGATACAGTAAGATGAGATTGTCTCTAACGTACCGTGGCTGCAGAATAAATAAAAACAGTAAATTAAATAAAAATTGGTCAATCAATTGATCAAGCAATCACCTTATTTTGCGTACCCTAGCTGTTCTGTATTGTTGAGATCCGTGTAGTTGTGTGATTTGTGGCTTTCAGCTTCAAGAGGAGGTGGTACGGCTGAAGGTGGAGGTTGAGAGACTTCAGACACAGGGACAGAGAGACAAGTGAGCGTGGACAATCCGGACGGACATTTCGATTAGACCGATTTATGAATCCCAGACATTTCAAATGTCTGTAATTTTAACCATTACATGAATGTGTTCTTCGTTCAGGGAAGAGATTCAGACTCTTCATCAGCACTGGGCCAGTAAAGAGGCGGAGCTGAGCAGAGTCATTAAAGATGCCGGTTCTCTGCTGAAGGTAGAGCTGAACGCTTGTAAACAACAGTTGGAGCTGGAGAGGAGCCGGACTCGGGCTCTACACAACAGACTCAAAGTTAAAGACAACCCTCATATCTTGGGTAAAAAGTTTAATTTATTAATTAATTTGTTCAGCAATTCATTTATTCATAAATACATTCAAAGGGAATAGAGCAGTGATAGGAAACCGTGGCCCTGGAGGACCGCAGGTACGTTGTGTTTTGGATTTAACCGACCTGGAAGAGCAGGTGTGAAAAAATGTAGACAATCACTGATAATGATCAATTAACTAAGTTTCTCAGTGTGCTGCCTAGTTGTCTCAAAATCCTGCAGTACCAATGGCACTCCAGGAACAGGGTTACCAAACCCCTGGAATAGAGTGAGGATCTTTCTGTCTGTGGTGCCAGTGGTGCACTACAAAACACAAGGAGTTGACACTGTTGTCCTCTGCAGGTAGGGGAATGGTAGAAACGTTTGATAAAGGGACAGAGACAGAGTGAGTATGATCCCATTCTTCTATTAAATATATCATAATGAAGTATTTTCTACGAACGTAGAACCAGGACTACTTGCACAAGCATAGTAAGGTTTCAATTATGAAGAATCTAAATATCGTATGTCTCTAGATTCTGAATGCACTTAAATGCATCTTGATTTACGCACAGAGATGCAGAGAGACACAGACACAGAGACACATTACATGGAGACATAGAGACACAGGAATATTTTCATTTTGTCTTTCCTAGTATACTACCACAGACACGGGATGAACAGGTCTCGCTGGAGGAGCTGGGCCAGGTGAGGGAAGAGCTACTGATGGTCTCCCTGGAGGAGGTGGATGGGGGCCAGGTGAGGGTAGAGCTACTGGAGGAGGTGGATGGGGCCCAGGTGAGGGCAGAGCTACTGATGGTCTCCCTGGAGGAGGTGGATGGGGGCCAGGTGAGGGCAGAGCTACTGGAGGAGGTGGATGGGGCCCAGGTGAGGGCAGAGCTACGGATGGTCTCCCTGGAGGAGGTGGGTGGGGGCCAGGTGAGGGCAGAGCTACTGGAGGAGGTGGATGGGGCCCAGGTGAGGGCAGAGCTACTGATGGTCTCCCTGGAGGAGCTGGGCCAGGTGAGGGCAGAGCTACAGATAGTCTCCCTGGAGGAGGTGGATGGGGGCCAGGTGAGGGCAGAGCTACAGATGGTCTCCCTGGAGGAGGTGGATGGGGGCCAGGTGAGGGCAGAGCTACAGATGGTCTCCCTGGAGGAGGTGGATGGGGCCCAGGTGAGGGCAGAGCTACTGGAGGAGGTGGATGGGGGCCAGGTGAGGGCAGAGCTACAGATGGTCTCCCTGGAGGAGGTGTGGATGGGGGCAAGGTGAGGGTAGAGTTACTGGAGGTGGATGGGGCCCAGGTGAAGGCAGAGCTACAGATGGTCTCCCTGGAGGAAGTGGATGGGGGCCAGGTGAGGGCAGAGCTACTGGAGGAGGTGGATGGGGGCCAGGTGAGGGCAGAGCTACTGGAGGAGGTGGATGGGGGCCAGGTGAGGGCAGAGCTACTGGAGGAGGTGGATGGGGCCCAAGTGAGGGCAGAGCTACTGGAGCAGGTGGATGGGGCACAGGTAAGGGTAGACCTACAGATGGTCTCCATGGAGGAGGTGGATGGGGCCCAGGTGAGGGGCAGCGCTACAGATGGTCTCCATGGAGGAGGTGGATGGGGCCCAGGTGAGGGCAGAGCTACTGGAGCAGGTGGATGGGGCCCAGGTGAGGGTAGACCTACAGATGGTCTCCATGGAGGAGGTGGATGGGGCCCAGGTGAGGGTAGACCTACAGATGGTCTCCATGGAGGAGGTGGATGGGGCCCAGGTGAGGGTAGACCTACAGATGGTCTCCATGGAGGAGGTGGATGGGGCCCAGGTGAGGGTAGACCTACAGATGGTCTCCATGGAGGAGGTGGATGGGGCCCAGGTGAGGGTAGACCTACAGATGGTCTCCATGGAAGAGGTGGATGGGGCCCAGGTGAGGGTAGACCTACAGATGGTCTCCATGGAGGAGGTGGATGGGGCCCAGGTGAGGGTAGACCTACAGATGGTCTCCATGAAGGAGGTGGATGGGGCCCAGGTGAGGGTAGACCTACAGATGGTCTCCATGGAGGAGGTGGATGGGGCCCAGGTGAGGGCAGAGCTACTGGAGCAAGTGGATGGGGCCCAGGTGAGGCGCAGAGCTACATAAAGGCGTGGGACATGTTGAGGGACAGAGACACTAAACTGGAGGAGCAGCAACATGAGCTACAGTCAGCCAGGGGACAGGTGGGGTAGACAGTTAATCAATCAATTAAACAATCAGACAATTTGTTCATGTGTTTCCCTCTTCTGCACATCCTGACTGTCATGAGGTGTCACAGCTAAATAGTGAACTTCAGAGGCTGGAGCTGGAAGTGGCAGAGAGAGAAGAGCACCTGAGGGAGAAGTATGTCAGCCTTATCTGTAACATGTACATTTTGAAAATGAACAGCTAAATTAAATCTCTCACAGCTAATCCAAAAATGACCCACGATGAGAGAATGTAGTCTGACGTGTCATTGTCCCGTTTGCAGGGAACATGCTCTGAGGAGTCTGGAGAGACTGAGAGATGCCGAGAGGACAGAGACGCAAATCAAGGTTTCTACACTGGAGTTGAAGGTATTGAAGGGCTCTGATCACTTTTCAAGGGAATTACTGTATATCTGTGACGTTTTGTCCATCATGAAAGATACCTCCCACTTTCTCTCTCTCTCTCTCTCTCTTTTGCTTTTTCTATCACTCTTTCTCCTCCCCCCGCTCTCTCTCATTGCCACAGTTGATTAACCTAAAGGAGCAGGCCGGTGGAGAAGGCCTATGTCATGGAGGCCAAGAACAAGCTCAGCACACTGACTCACTGAGGTCTCAGCTAGAGGGTAAGGGGTTTCTATGGGAAGAGCAGGAGAAGCCACTGGAATCATTGCACTACTGCGTTGAACTTCTAAACACGCACTTTCTCCAACACACTTTGTCTTGCTCACAGAGAGCAGGAGGAGAGCCAATCAGCTGCAACAGGAGAGAGACCAGGCAGTTCAGAGGCTACAGACTCTCCGCCGGCTATATCAGGTAGACTATACACAGACCGTGTTCCATCAGGTAGACTATACACATAGACAGTGTTCCATCAGGTAGACTATACACATAGACAGTGTTCCATCAGGTAGACTATACACAGACAGTGTTCCATCAGGTAGACTATACACAGACAGTGTTCCATCAGGTAGACTATACACAGACAGTGTTCCATCAGGTAGACTATACACAGACAGTGTTCCATCAGGTAGACTATACACAGACAGTGTTCCATCAGGTAGACTATACACACAGACAGTGTTCCATCAGGTAGACTATACACAGACAGTGTTCCATCAGGTAGACTATACACATAGACAGTGTTCCAACAGGTAGACTATACACAGACAGTGTTCCATCAGGTAGACTATACATATAGACAGTGTGCCATCAGGTAGACTATACACATAGACAGTGTTCCATCAGGTAGACTATACACAGACAGTGTTCCATCAGGTAGACTATACACAGACAGTGTTCCATCAGGTAGACTATACACATAGACAGTGTTCCAACAGGTAGACTATACACAGACAGTGTTCCATCAGGTAGACTATACACAGACAGTGTTCCAACAGGTAGACTATACACAGACAGTGTTCCAACAGGTAGACTATACACATAGACCGTGTTCCATCAGGTAGACTATACACATAGACCGTGTTCCATCTGGTAGACTATACACACAGACAGTGTTCCATCAGGTAGACTACACACAGACAGTGTTCCATCAGGTAGACTATACACAGACAGTGTTCCATCAGGTAGACTATACACAGACAGTGTTCCATCAGGTAGACTATACACAGACAGTGTTCCATCAGGTAGACTATACACAGACAGTGTTCCATCAGGTAGACTATACACACAGACAGTGTTCCATCAGGTAGACTACACACAGACAGTGTTCCATCAGGTAGACTATACACAGACAGTGTTCCATCAGGTAGACTATACACACAGACAGTGTTCCATCAGGTAGACTATACACAGACAGTGTTCCATCAGGTAGACTATACACATAGACAGTGTTCCAACAGGTAGACTATACATATAGACAGTGTGCCATCAGGTAGACTATACACATAGACAGTGTTCCAACAGGTAGACTATACATATAGACAGTGTGCCATCAGGTAGACTATACATATAGACAGTGTGCCATCAGGTTGACTATACATATAGACAGTGTTCCACAATCTAGTTCGAGAAACCTTTAGCTTGGTCCCAGATAGTTTTTTGCGGCATACCAAATGCCAAATATCTGTGACCAGGCAAGGGTTAAACACTACCATGTCTCATTACAGCTACTGAGGAAAGAGTCAGTTTATCCAGACAATATGAGTCATGCCTTTCCTTATCTACAGGCTACGGAACAGAAAGCAGCTGCTGGCAGCAAGAAAGAGAAAACGGTTTGTGTGGATAACATAGTGAACCAGGATAAACAGAGAAGACTGGTAACAGAACAGGTACAGTAGACTGTTAGAGCAGAACAGGTACAGTAGACTGTTAGAACAGGTACAGTAGACTGTTAGAACAGGTACAGTAGACTGTTAGAACAGGTACAGTAGACTGTTAGAACAGGTACAGTAGACTGTTAGACAGGTATAGTAGACTGTTAGAACAGGTACAGTAGACTGTTAGACAGGTACAGTAGACTGTTAGACAGGTACAGTAGACTGTTAGAACAGGTACAGTAGACTGTTAGAACAGGTACAGTAGACTGTTAGACAGGTACAGTAGACTGTTAGACAGGTACAGTAGACTGTTAGACAGGTACAGTAGACTGTTAGAACAGGTACAGTAGACTGTTAGAACAGGTACAGTAGACTGTTCGAACAGGTACAGTAGACTGTTAGAACAGAACAGGTACAGTAGACTGTTAGAACAGAACAGGTACAGTAGACTGTTAGAACAGGTACAGTAGACTGTTAGAACAGGTACAGTAGACTGTTAGAACAGGTACAGTAGACTGTTAGAACAGGTACAGTAGACTGTTAGAACAGGTATAGTAGACTGTTAGAACAGGTATAGTAGACTGTTAGAACAGGTATAGTAGACTGTTAGAACAGGTACAGTAGACTGTTAGAACAGGTACAGTAGACTGTTAGAACAGGTACAGTAGACTGTTAGAACAGAACAGGTACAGTAGACTGTTAGAACAGAACAGGTACAGTAGACTGTTAGAACAGGTACAGTAGACTGTTAGAACAGGTACAGTAGACTGTTAGAACAGAACAGGTACAGTAGACCGTTAGAACAGGTACAGTAGACTGTTAGAACAGGTACAGTAGACTGTTAGAACAGAACAGGTACAGTAGACTGTTAGAACAGGTACAGTAGACTGTTAGAACAGAACAGGTACAGTAGACTGTTAGAACAGAACAGGTACAGTAGACTGTTAGAACAGAACAGGTACAGTAGACTGTTAGAACAGGTACAGTAGACTGTTAGAACAGAACAGGTACAGTAGACTGTTAGAACAGGTACAGTAGACTGTTAGAACAGGTATAGTAGACTGTTAGAACAGAACAGGTACAGTAGACTGTTAGAACAGGTACAGTAGACTGTTAGAACAGGTATAGTAGACTGTTAGAACAGGTACAGTAGACTGTTAGAACAGAACAGGTACAGTAGACTGTTAGAACAGAACAGGTACAGTAGACTGTTAGAACAGAACAGGTACAGTAGACTGTTAGAACAGGTACAGTAGACTGTTAGAACAGGTATAGTAGACTGTTAGAACAGAACAGGTATAGTAGACTGTTAGACAGGTACAGTAGACTGTTAGAACAGGTACAGTAGACTGTTAGAACAGGTACAGTAGACTGTTAGACAGGTATAGTAGACTGTTAGAACAGGTACAGTAGACTGTTAGACAGGTATAGTAGACTGTTAGAACAGGTACAGTAGACTGTTAGACAGGTATAGTAGACTGTTAGAACAGGTACAGTAGACTGTTAGAACAGGTACAGTAGACTGTTAGAACAGGTACAGTAGACTGTTAGAACAGAACAGGTACAGTAGACTGTTAGAACAGGTACTGTAGACTGTTAGACAGGTACAGTAGACTGTTAGAACAGGTACAGTAGACTGTTAGAACAGGTACAGTAGACTGTTAGACAGGTATAGTAGACTGTTAGAACAGGTACAGTAGACTGTTAGACAGGTATAGTAGACTGTTAGAACAGGTACAGTAGACTGTTAGACAGGTATAGTAGACTGTTAGAACAGGTACAGTAGACTGTTCGAACAGGTACAGTAGACTGTTAGAACAGAACAGGTACAGTAGACTGTTAGAACAGGTACAGTAGACTGTTAGAACAGAACAGGTACAGTAGACTGTTAGAACAGGTGCAGTAGACTGTTAGAACAGGTACAGTAGACTGTTAGAACAGGTACAGTAGACTGTTAGACAGGTATAGTAGACTGTTAGAACAGGTACAGTAGACTGTTAGACAGGTATAGTAGACTGTTAGAACAGAACAGGTACAGTAGACTGTTAGAACAGGTACAGTAGACTGTTAGAACAGGTACAGTAGACTGTTAGAACAGAACAGGTACAGTAGACTGTTAGAACAGGTACAGTAGACTGTTAGAACAGGTGCAGTAGACTGTTAGAACAGGTACAGTAGACTGTTAGACAGGTACAGTAGACTGTTAGAACAGGTATAGTAGACTGTTAGAACAGGTATAGTAGACTGTTAGAACAGGTACAGTAGACTGTTAGAACAGAACAGGTACAGTAGACTGTTAGACAGGTACAGTAGACTGTTAGAACAGGTACAGTAGACTGTTAGACAGGTACAGTAGACTGTTAGAACAGGTATAGTAGACTGTTAGAACAGGTATAGTAGACTGTTAGAACAGGTACAGTAGACTGTTAGAACAGGTACAGTAGACTGTTAGAACAGAACAGGTATAGTAGAATGTTAGAACAGGTACAGTAGACTGTTAGAACAGAACAGGTACAGTAGACTGTTAGAACAGGTACAGTAGACTGTTAGAACAGGTACAGTAGACTGTTAGAACAGAACAGGTATAGTAGAATGTTAGAACAGGTACAGTAGACTGTTAGACAGGTATAGTAGACTGTTAGAACAGGTACAGTAGACTGTTAGAACAGAACAGGTATAGTAGACTGTTAGAACAGGTACAGTAGACTGTTAGAACAGGTACAGTAGACTGTTAGAACAGGTACAGTAGACTGTTAGAACAGAACAGGTATAGTAGAATGTTAGAACAGGTACAGTAGACTGTTAGACAGGTATAGTAGACTGTTAGAACAGGTACAGTAGACTGTTAGAACAGGTATAGTAGACTGTTAGAACAGGTACAGTAGACTGTTAGACAGGTATAGTAGACTGTTAGAACAGGTACAGTAGACTGTTCGAACAGGTACAGTAGACTGTTAGACAGGTATAGTAGACTGTTAGAACAGGTACAGTAGACTGTTAGAACAGGTACAGTAGACTGTTAGAACAGGTACAGTAGACTGTTAGACAGGTATAGTAGACTGTTAGAACAGGTACAGTAGACTGTTAGAACAGGTATAGTAGACTGTTAGAACAGGTACAGTAGACTGTTAGACAGGTATAGTAGACTGTTAGAACAGGTACAGTAGACTGTTCGAACAGGTACAGTAGACTGTTAGACAGGTATAGTAGACTGTTAGAACAGGTACAGTAGACTGTTAGAACAGGTACAGTAGACTGTTAGAACAGGTATAGTAGACTGTTAGAACAGGTACAGTAGACTGTTAGACAGGTATAGTAGACTGTTAGAACAGGTACAGTAGACTGTTCGAACAGGTACAGTAGACTGTTAGACAGGTATAGTAGACTGTTAGAACAGGTACAGTAGACTGTTAGAACAGGTACAGTAGACTGTTAGAACAGGTACAGTAGACTGTTAGAACAGGTACAGTAGACTGTTAGAACAGAACAGGTACAGTAGACTGTTAGAACAGAACAGGTACAGTAGACTGTTAGAACAGGTACAGTAGACTGTTAGACAGGTATAGTAGACTGTTAGAACAGGTACAGTAGACTGTTAGAACAGAACAGGTATAGTAGACTGTTAGAACAGGTACAGTAGACTGTTAGAACAGAACAGGTGCAGTAGACTGTTAGAACAGGTACAGTAGACTGTTAGAACAGGTACAGTAGACTGTTAGACAGGTACAGTAGACTGTTAGAACAGGTATAGTAGACTGTTAGAACAGGTACAGTAGACTGTTAGAACAGGTACAGTAGACTGTTAGACAGGTATAGTAGACTGTTAGAACAGGTACAGTAGACTGTTAGAACAGGTACAGTAGACTGTTAGACAGGTATAGTAGACTGTTAGAACAGGTACAGTAGACTGTTAGACAGGTATAGTAAGTAGACTGTTAGAACAGATACAGTAGACTGTTAGAACAGGTACAGTAGACTGTTAGAACAGGTACAGTAGACTGTTAGAACAGAACAGGTGCAGTAGACTGTTAGAACAGGTACAGTAGACTGTTATAACAGGTACAGTAGACTGTTAGAACAGGTATAGTAGACTGTTAGAACAGGTATAGTAGACTGTTAGAACAGGTACAGTAGACTGTTAGAACAGAACAGGTACAGTAGACTGTTAGAACAGGTACAGTAGACTGTTAGAACAGGTACAGTAGACTGTTAGAACAGAACAGGTACAGTAGACCGTTAGAACAGGTACAGTAGACTGTTAGAACAGGTACAGTAGACTGTTAGAACAGAACAGGTACATTAGACTGTTAGAACATGTACAGTAGACTGTTAGAACAGAACAGGTACAGTAGACTGTTAGAACAGGTACAGTAGACTGTTAGAACAGAACAGGTACAGTAGACTGTTAGAACAGAACAGGTACAGTAGACTGTTAGAACAGAACAGGTACAGTAGACTGTTAGAACAGAACAGGTACAGTAGACTGTTAGAACAGGTACAGTAGACTGTTAGAACAGGTACAGTAGACTGTTAGAACAGAACAGGTACAGTAGACTGTTAGAACAGGTGCAGTAGACTGTTAGAACAGGTACAGTAGACTGTTAGAACAGGTACAGTAGACTGTTAGAACAGGTACAGTAGACTGTTAGAACAGAACAGGTACAGTAGACTGTTAGAACAGGTACAGTAGACTGTTAGAACAGAACAGGTACAGTAGACTGTTAGAACAGGTACTGTAGACTGTTAGACAGGTACAGTAGACTGTTAGAACAGGTACAGTAGACTGTTAGACAGGTATAGTAGACTGTTAGAACAGGTACAGTAGACTGTTAGACAGGTATAGTAGACTGTTAGAACAGGTACAGTAGACTGTTAGAACAGGTACAGTAGACTGTTCGAACAGGTACAGTAGACTGTTAGAACAGAACAGGTACAGTAGACTGTTAGAACAGGTACAGTAGACTGTTAGAACAGAACAGGTACAGTAGACTGTTAGAACAGGTATAGTAGACTGTTAGAACAGAACAGGTACAGTAGACTGTTAGAACAGGTACAGTAGACTGTTAGAACAGAACAGGTACAGTAGACTGTTAGAACAGGTACAGTAGACTGTTAGAACAGGTACAGTAGACTGTTAGAACAGGTGCAGTAGACTGTTAGAACAGGTACAGTAGACTGTTAGAACAGGTATAGTAGACTGTCAGAACAGGTACAGTAGACTGTTAGAACAGAACAGGTACAGTAGACTGTTAGAACAGGTACAGTAGACTGTTAGAACAGGTACAGTAGACTGTTAGAACAGGTACAGTAGACTGTTAGACAGGTATAGTAGACTGTTAGAACAGGTACAGTAGACTGTTAGAACAGGTATAGTAGACTGTTAGAACAGGTACAGTAGACTGTTAGACAGGTATAGTAGACTGTTAGAACAGGTACAGTAGACTGTTAGACAGGTATAGTAGACTGTTAGAACAGGTACAGTAGACTGTTAGAACAGGTACAGTAGACTGTTAGAACAGGTACAGTAGACTGTTAGAACAGGTACAGTAGACTGTTAGACAGGTATAGTAGACTGTTAGAACAGGTACAGTAGACTGTTAGAACAGAACAGGTATAGTAGACTGTTAGAACAGGTACAGTAGACTGTTAGAACAGAACAGGTGCAGTAGACTGTTAGAACAGGTACAGTAGACTGTTAGAACAGGTACAGTAGACTGTTAGAACAGGTACAGTAGACTGTTAGACAGGTATAGTAGACTGTTAGAACAGGTACAGTAGACTGTTAGAACAGGTACAGTAGACTGTTAGAACAGAACAGGTACAGTAGACTGTTAGAACAGGTACAGTAGACTGTTAGAACAGGTACAGTAGACTGTTAGAACAGGTACAGTAGACCGTTAGAACAGGTATAGTAGACTGTTAGAACAGGTATAGTAGACTGTTAGAACAGGTACAGTAGACTGTTAGAACAGGTACAGTAGACTGTTAGAACAGAACAGGTATAGTAGACTGTTAGAACAGGTATAGTAGACTGTTAGAACAGGTACAGTAGACTGTTAGACAGGTACAGTAGACTGTTAGAACAGGTACAGTAGACTGTTAGAACAGAACAGGTATAGTAGAATGTTAGAACAGGTACAGTAGACTGTTAGAACAGAACAGGTACAGTAGACTGTTAGACAGGTACAGTAGACTGTTAGAACAGGTACAGTAGACTGTTAGAACAGAACAGACTTATAGAAGCTCCTCTCTTTGGTGTATTATGTGATATTTACATCATTGTTTGGATGATCAGCTGAAGAGTCTATTTAAGGAGCGTGAGCAGTTGGGTCAGGTCTATGGAGGAGGAGGAGGAGGAGGAGTTCTGCAAGACTGGGCACCGAAGTCGAAGGTCATCAAGGTAAGCTCAGATGTACAAAATAATTGTTCCCCGAGCCACTTAGTTATCATTTTTGCCTTATGGCAAGGTGCTCCATCATGCTGGGAAAGGCATTGTTCGTCACCAAACTGTTCCTGGGTGGTTGGGAGAAGTTGCTCTCGGAGGATGTGTTGGTACCATTCTTTATTCATGGCTGTGTTCTTAGGCAAAAATTGTGAGTGAGCCCACTCCCTTGGCTGAGAAGCAACCCCACACATGAATGGTCTCAGGATGCTTTACTGTTGGCATGACTCAGGACTGATGGTAGCTCTCACCTTGTCTTCTCCAGACAAGCTTTACGGATGCCACAAACAATCGGAAAGGGGATTCATCAGAGAAAATGACTTGACCCCAGTCCTCAACAGTCCAATCCCTGTACCTTTTGCAGAATATCAGTCTGTCCCTGATGTTTTTCCTGGACAGAAGTGGCTTCTTTGCTGCCCTTCTTGACACCAGGCCATCCTCCAAAAGTCTTCACCTCACTGTGCGTACAGATGCACTCACACCTGCCTGCTGCCATTCCTGAGCAAGCTCTGTACTGGTGGTGCCCCGATCCCGCAGCTGAATCAACTTTAGGAGACAGTCCTGGCGCTTGCTGGACTTTCTTGGGCGCCCTGAAGCCTTCTTCACAACAATTGAACCGCTCTCCTTGAAGTTCTTGATGAGCCGATAAATTATTGATTTAGGTGCAATCTTACTGGCAGCAATCTCCTTGCCTGTGAAGCCTGTCTTGTGCAAAGCAATGATGACGGCACGTGTTTCCTTGCAGGTAACCTTGGATGACAGAGGAAGAACAATGATTCCAAGCACCACCCTCTTTTGAAGCTTCCAGTCTGTTATTCGAACTCAAATCAGCATGACAGAGTGATCTCCAGGCTTGTTCTTGTCAACACTCACACCTGTGTTAACGAGAGAATCACTGACATGATGTCAGCTGGTCCTTTTGTGGCAGGGCTGAAATGCAGTGGAAATGTTTTTGGGGGATTCAGTTCATTTGCATGGCAAATAGGGACTTTGCAATTCATCTGATCACTCTTCATACCATTCTGGAGTATATGCAAATTGCCATCATACAAACTGAGGCAGCAGACTTAGTGAAAATTAATATTTGTGTCATTCTCAAAACTTTTGGCCACGACTGTACACTACCAGTCAAAAGTTTTAGAATACCTACCTATTTCTTTATTTTTACTATTTTCTACATTGTAGAATAATAGTGAAGACATCAAAACTATGAAATAACACATATGGAATCATGTAGTAACCAAAAAAGTGTTAAACACTAAATGGCGCAGTGCATCTGGAGAGGCGAAGATTGAGAGCCATGCGTCCTCCGAAACACAACCCAACCTAGCCGCACTGCTTCTTGACACAACGCACATCCAACCCGGAAGCCAGCCGCACCAACATGTCGGAGGAAACACAGTACACCTGGCGACCTGGTCAGCGCGCACTGCGCCCGGCCGGCCACAGGAGTCGCTTGTGCGCAACGAGACAAGGATATCCCTGCCGGCCAAACCCTCCCTAACCCGGACGACGCTGGGCCAATTGTGCGTCGCCCCATGGACCTCCCGGTCGTGGCCGGCTGCGACAGAGCCTGAGCCAGAATCTCTGTTGGCACTGCGATGCAGTGACTTAGACCACTGCACCACCCTGGAGGCTTATTGGGCCATTGTTCTGTTGAAAAACAAATGATAGTCCCACTAAGCCCAAACCAGATGGGATGGCATATCGCTACAGAATCCTATGGTAGCCATGCTGGTTAAAGTGTGCCTTGAATTCTAAATTAATCACAGACAATGTCACCAGCAAAGCACCCCCATATCATAACACCTCCTCCTCCATGCTTCATGGTGGGAAATACACATGCGGAGATCATCAGTTCACCCACACCACGTCTCACAAAGACACGGCGGTTGAAACCAAAAATCTCCAATTTGGACTCCAGACCAAAGGACAGATTTCCACAGGCTAATGTCCATTCCTCATGTTTCTTGGCCCAAGCTACCAACAAACTTAGTTAATCCTGGTGTCCATTAAAATAACATAAAATTGATCAGAAATACAGTGTAGACATTATTAATGTTGTAAATGACTATTGCAGCAGGAAACAGATGATTTTTAATGGACAGAAACAAAACAGAAACAAATAATTTTCTTCTGAAACTCGTCAGTCTATTCTTGTTCTGAGAAATTTCACAAGGTATTGGAGTGGCCATCACAAAGCCCTGACCTCAATCTTATAGAACATTTGTGAGCAGAACTGAAAAAGCGTGTGCGAGCAAGGAGGCCTACAAACCTGACTCAGTTACACCAGCTCTGTCAGGAGGAATGGGCCAAAATTCACCCAACTTATTTTGGGAAGCTTGTGGAAGGATACCTAAAACGTTTGACCCAAGTTAAATAATTTAAAGTGTTTCTACCAAATACACTCAATTAGTATGTAAACTTCTGACCTACTGGGAATGTGATGAAAGAAATACAAGCTGAAATAAATAATTCTCTACTATTATTCTGACATTTCACATTCTTCAAATAAAGTGGTGATCCTAACTGACCTAAGACATGGCATTTTTACTTGGATAAAATGTCAGGAATTGTGAAAAATTGAGTTTAAATGCATTTGGCTACGGTGTATGTAAACTTCCGACTTCAACTGTATGTAGTAGGTATATCTAGCAGGTATATGTAATATTATCAGGTATATGTAACAAGTATATGTAGCAAGTATATGTAATTGGTATATGTAGCAGGTATATCTAGCAGGTATATGTAGCAGGTATATCTAGCAGGTATATGTAGCAGGTGTGTCTAGCAGGTATATGTAGCAGGTGTGTCTAGCAGGTATATGTAGCAGGTATATCTAGCAGGTATATGTAGCAGGTGTGTCTAGCAGGTATATGTAGCAGGTATCAGGTATATGTAACAAGTATATGTAGCAGGTATATCTAGCAGGTATATGTAGCAGGTATATCTAGCAGGTATATGTAGCAGGTGTGTCTAGCAGGTATATGTAGCAGGTGTGTCTAGCAGGTATATGTAACAAGTATATGTAGCAGGTGTGTCTAGCAGGTATATGTAGCAGGTATATCTAGCAGGTATATGTAGCAGGTGTGTCTAGCAGGTATATGTAACAAGTATATGTAGCAGGTGTGTCTAGCAGGGATATGTAGCAGGTGTGTCTAGCAGGTATATGTAGCAGGTGTGTCTAGCAGGTATACGAGTGTCTTGCTTCAATCTACTCCTCTTTCTCTCAATCAGAACTGCCTTGACACACTACACAGCCAGAGGAAGAGAGAGAAGGAGCTGATGAGGGAGCAGCAGCAGTTTGCAGGACTGGGGCCTGTGTCTGAGGAGCAAGAAGAGGAGGACGACCCAGAGAGGGAGGTGGAGGAGGAGGTGACTCGCCTTAGGGAGGAACTCCACAGCAAGACCCACGCGGTAAGAAATCCTTCAAAGATGTAGTATGACGGCATTTATGTAGTGTTTATGAAAACTTAATGAATGACCCTATAAAGCCTTAATAATGCCACCCCCGGGTGTTTACTATACTAACTGAGTGATAAATTAGCATCTGGACCCAACATGCAGAAACTAATATCATTAAAATGGCAGCATGATATTGCATGTAGCCGCTTACACACTGAAATGAAATGACATCCTGTGATGTGTCCCTAGCTTGCAACTCATCCAGCAGATTTCTTCTCAACGCATAAACACACACACACACACACACACGCAGACTTATTTAACCCTGGCTTCTGTCTTTAATCAAACAGAAATGCAGGGGAGAGGAGGGAAAAAGAGGGGATGGGGAGAGGAGGGAAAAAGAGGAGGGGAGGGGGGAAAAGAGGAGGGGAGGGGGGAGGGGGGGAGGAGGTAAAAAGAGGAGGGGAGGGGGGAAAAGAGGAGGGGAGGGGGGAGGGGGGAGGAGGGAAGAAGAGGAGGGGAGGGGGGAAAAGAGGAGGGGAGGGGGGAGGGGGAGGAGGGAAAAAGAGGAGGGGAGGGGGGAAAAGAGGAGGGGAGGGGGGAGGGGGGGAGGAGGGAAAAAGAGGGGAGGGGGGAGGAGGGAAAAGAGGAGGGGAGGGGGGGAGGAGGAAAAAAGAGGATGGGAGGGGGGAGGAGGGAAAGGGGGAGGAGGGAAAAAGAGGAGGGGAGGAGAGGTGGGGAGGGGAGAATGAGGGAAGAGAGGGAGGGTGTGAGGAGAGAGAGAGAGAGGGGAAGAGAGAGAGAGAGAGGTGGAGAGAGAGAGAGAGGTGGAGAGAGAGAGAGGTGGAGAGAGAAAGAGAGAGAGAGAGAGGTGGAGAGAGAGAGAGAGATGGAGAGATGGAGAGAGAGAGAGAGGTGGAGAGAGAAAGAGAGAGAGAGGTGGAGAGAGAGAGAGGTGGAGAGAGAAAGAGAGAGAGAGAGAGGTGGAGAGAGAAAGAGAGAGAGAGAGATGGAGAGAGAGAGAGAGGTGGAGAGAGAAAGAGAGAGAGAGGTGGAGAGAGAAAGAGAGAGAGAGAGGTGGAGAGAGAAAGAGAGAGAGAGAGAGAGAGATGGAGAGAGAGAGAGAGGTGGAGAGAGAAAGAGAGAGAGAGAGAGAAAGAGAGAGAGAGAGAGAAAGAACTCCATAATCACTCCTCTGTGAAATGCAGCACAATAGTAATCTGACGTTACTTGTTATACTGGGGGGAATAATCCCATTTGTGGCTGAAGAGACTGGCTGACCTGGCCAGAGGCACAGATACTGACCACATGTGCTTCCACAATGGCCCCCTTTTCCCTCTATAGTGCACTACTTTTGACCAGAGCCCCATAGTTGCACCATATAGGGAATAGGGTGTCATTTGGGACTCCGACCACATCTGACGGACTAACTAACTCCCCCCTCAGAGTAGAAGAGGCCTGGACAAGGAGTTGACTTGCTTCCAAGGGGTGGCGCTACAGAGTAATGTTTGTAGTCTTACAAAACATGCCTCAAATTGGGACACATTTCTCGTCAGACACCCCCCCCCCCCCCAACAAAAATGTAACTAAGCGCACGGCGTCGTTCCTTTGCCGTACACTCTTAGGAGGTGCTATCTATAATTTAAAAAGGTTATTCGGGTATACCCATAGGAGAACCCTTTGAAGAACCCCTTTTGGTTCCGAAAATGGTTCTACACGGAATCAAATAGGGTTCTCCTATTTGGGAGAACCATTTTGAAACCTTTTTTTCTGAGTGTAGAAAGTCTGGTCAAATGAAAGGAGTAGATCTGTAGATTCAACCTTCAGTTCAGCTTAAAAATCAACCATTTCCCTCCATACCAGATGTCAGCGATGAGTGTGGAAATCAGCAATCTGAAAGAGAGAAATGAAAACCTCCAGAAAGGTGAAAGATGTGAATGAATCAGTCCCATTAGAAATCTATCTAGGCTTCTGATCTGTGTGTGGAAGTCTTAGATATCAGTGGGTAGTGGCAGTGTACAATACCAGTCAAAGGTTTGGACACACTGACTCATTCAAGGGTTTTTCTTTATTTTTTGTTTTACTATTTTCTACATTGTAGAATAATAGTGAAGATATCAAAACTATGAAATAACACATATGGAATCGTGTAGTAACCAAAAAAGTGTAAAACAAATCAAAATATATTTTAAATTTGAGATTCTTCAACCTAGTCACCCTTTGCTTTGATGACAGCTTTGCACACTCTTGGCATTCTCTCAACCAGCTTCATGAGGTAGTCACCTGGAATGCATTTTTGATTTGTTTAACACTTTCTTTGGTTACTACATGATTCCATATGTCTTATTTCATCGTTTCGATGTCTTCCCTATTATTCTACAATTAAGAAAATAGTTTTTTTTTTAATTAAGAAAAACCCTGTAATGAGGTGTGTCCAAACTTTTGACTGGTACTGTATATACAGCTGGCAGATTTGGAATGGTTTCAGGTGGCAGTTTTCTGACCCTGGCTATGCCTAACCCTAACCATACCTTAACATTAACCTTACCTTAACATTAACCCTTCCTTAACCAATTCCGATCACTCTGCTTGACCTTAACCATTGGATCTGCTGACTGAATATCCACTGCTTGGGATTAATGTGTGTGCTTAAAATCCATGTGCTTATGTCCTCCAGAACAGGGGCATACCGGTACCCAAAACTGGACTAGTACAGTATAATTGTCAGCTTAGCATTTGATAATCAAACTGAGATAATGCAAATCAAAAACTGCTCAGGCTTCCTTCTAGATCTGAGTTGGTTTGTTATTCCAGACATGTTAAAGTGTTTGGGTGAAGAGAACTCAGAACCCAGAGAGGGCAACACAATTAATTAAACAATCTCAGCACCCAGAACCACATTTTGAGACTACTCAGGAAAAACATTACAGCACTTATTTTTCCGATGGAATGCTTCCAGGTTGAAAGAAGCATTATGACATCACTTGACCCTCCCCTCCCCTCAGAGTGGTTATGGGTAAAGCCTCTGTTCTGGATCTCCGCCGCTCTTTCTGATCTGAAATGGCTTCGGAAATGATCGTGTTTGACAACATTACATCAACAAACAGTCATCTACTAAACTGAAAAAAGTATTTAAATTGTGTTGAATTAATCTGATTCCATGTGTGCTGTTATATTGACTTGACCTAACCAAGCTAGGTCACAGTAAAACCCCTTATGAAGGCTTTAGGCCTAAATGTTTTTAAAGTGATCAATGCCCATTACATCTAAAAAATCCATTTGGGTGTTTAGAACTTGGGATTTTTTAAATTACTCAACACTTTTAGTTGGGTTTGATTTCCCTGTTTTCCTGACCCAGCCAAGCTAAGGTTTCAGCCACAGATCCAAGGGTTGGGCGCCACAGCGTCTAACTCTTCAGAGAAGACCACGTCAGAGAGCGAGGAGCCTCTTCTATTGGAGAGAGACATGCAGAGGGGATCATCATCATCATCATCACCACCACCCCGCTGGGAAGATGGAGTGTTCCTGGCTAGGCAGGTGCAGATCGGCAGCCCTGAATTGGAGGGGGAGGAAGAGGAAGATGGAGGCTGTGGCTGATGCATACCTGGTCCTAATTTGCTCCCTACCCCTTCCCCTTGGCCCTTAACCACTTCAAGGTTGTCAGATCTGAAGCATCTATATACGTAGAAGCAGTATTGTTGTAGAGCTTCCACCATATTGCTTCCACCATATTGCTTCCACTATCCTACAGATCTGCAAACATTGAAGCTAATGGATCCATCTTCGTGTGAAGTCTTACTATAGTCATGCAATGATACAAATCCTAAAAAGGTTGTACAAACCAGTGTTAACGTCAATCTACTGATTAGTGGTTATAAATGTGGTGCTTTTGTTGATGATTTAACAATGAAACAGGAAGTGAAATGTGTTCCATTGATAATAGTGAGATGACGACAACAGAGGATGATTTTCTGTAATACGCCTACGCTATATAAGCTAATGATCCACATATAGGGCTGTGTAATAGTAGTAAGGTGGCTAATACATTAAAACTACAATGTTACCACATACAACACAAACATTCTGGAGGTTTGTGATTTGCCAATTTTGTTGTAATTAAAAAAATGATTGCGTTAACTCACATGATTGTTTGCAATTGATTTAGAATGAGAACGATCTGTCATCCAACTCCCTGAATAAGGACAAATGTAAGATCTCATTAGTCTTGAGTTGAACAACACTTTTTATTTCAGATAATGTACAACTCACAAAGCTACAAAAATAATTGTATGCAAGTGTAATCCACTCGTATGATATGAGGCCTTATTCAGTCGGGAGAACAAGTATTTGATAACCTGCAAAATCGGTAGTGTTTCCTACTTACAAAGCACGTGTACCTATGATAAAAATGACAGACCTCTACATGCTTTGTAAGTAGGAAAACCTGCAAAATCGGCAGTGTTGTCAAATACTTGTTCTCCCCACTGTATATATGGGGATATATATATATATACACACACAGTGGGGCAAAAAAGTATTTAGTCAGCCACCAATTGTGCAAGTTCTTCCACTTAAAAAGATGAGAGAGGCCTGTAATTTTCATCATAGGTACACTTAGACTATGACAGACAAAATGAGAGAAAAAAAATCCAGAAAATCACATTTGTAGGATTTTCAATTAATTTATTTGCAAATTATGGTGGAAAATAAGTATTTGGTCACCTACAAACAAGCAAGATTTCTGGCTCTCACAGACCTATAACTTCTTTAAGAGGCTCCTCTGTCCTCCACTCGTTACCTGTATTATTGGCACCTGTTTGAACTTGTTATCAGTATAAAAGACACCTGTCCACAACCTCAAACACTTGCACTCCAAACTCCACTATGGCCAAGACCAAAGAGCTATCAAAGGACACCAGAAACAAAATTGTAGACCTGCACCAGGCTGGGAAGACTGAATCTGCTATAGGTAAGCAGCTTGGTTTGAAGAAATCAACTGTGGGAGCAATCATTAGGAAATGGAAGACATACAAGACCACTGATAATCTCCCTCGATCTGGGGCTCCACGCTAGATCTCACCACGTGGACTCAAAATGATCACAAGAACGGTGAGCAAAAATCACAGAACCACACGGGGGGACCTAGTGAATGACCTGCAGAGAGCTGGGACCAAAGTAACAAAGCCTACCATCAGCAAGGGCATTGAAGATGAAACGTGGCTGGGTCTTTCAGCATGACAATGATCCCAAACACACCACAAGGGCAACGAAGGAGTGGCTTTGTAAGAAGCATTTCAAGGTCCTGGAGTGGCCTAGCCAGTCTCCAGATCTCAACCCCATAGAAAATCTTTGGAGGGAGTTGAAAGTCTGTGTTGCCCAGCAACAGCCCCAAAATATCACTGCTCTAGAGGAGATCTGCATGGAGGAATGGGCCAAAATACCAGCAACAGTGTGTGAAAACCTTGTGAAGACTTACAGAAAACATTTGACCTCTGTCATTGCCAACAAAGGGTATATAACAAAATATTGAGATAAACTTTTGTTATTGACCAAATACTTATTTTCCACCATAATTTGCAAATAAATTCATAAAACATCCTACAATGTGATTTTCTGGATTTTTTTTCTCATTTTGTCTGTCATAGTTGAAGTGTACCTATGATGAAAATTACAGGCCTCTCTCATCTTTTTAAGTGGGAGAACTTGCACAATTGGTGGCTGCCTAAATACTTTTTTGCCCCACTGTGTATATAGATATTACACACAAACATCATTACATACAGTGCATACATCTCCAGTACATAGCTACAGTTGAAGTCGGAAGTTTAGATACACCTTAGTCAAATACATTTAAACTCTGTTTTTCACAATTCCTGACATTTAATCAGAGTAAAAATTCTCTGTTTTAGGTCAGTTAGGATCACCACTTTATTTTAAGAATGTGAAATGTCAATAATAGTAGAGAGAATTATTTATTTCAGCTTTTAATTCTTTTATCACATTCCCAGTGGGTCAGAAGTTTACATGCACTCAATTATTATTTGGTAGCATTGCCTTTAAATTGTTTAACTTGGGTCAAACGTTTCAGGTATCCTTCCACAAGCTTCCCACAATAGGTTGGGAGAATCTTGGCCCATTCCTCCTGACAGAGCTGGTGTAACTGAGTCAGGTTTGTAGGCCTACTTGCTCGCACACGGTTTTTCAGTTCTGCCAACACATTTTCTATAGGATTGAGGCCAGGGCTTTGTGATGGCCACTCCAATACCTTGACTTTGTTGTCCTTAGCCATTTTTTCCACAACTTTGGAAGTATGCTTGGGGTCATTGTCCATTTGGAAGACCCATTTGCGATCAAGCTTTAACTTCCTGACTGATGTCTTGAGATGTTGCTTCAATATATCCACATAATTTTCCTCCCTCATGATGCAATCTATTTTGTGAAGTGCACCAGTCCCTCCTGCAGCAAAGCACCCCCACAACATGATGCTGCCACCCCTGTGCTTCACGGTTGCGATGGTGTTCTTCGGCTTGCAAGCCTCCCCTTTCCCTCCAAACATGACAGTGGTCATTATGGCCAAACAGTTCTATTTTTGTTTCATCAGACCAGAGGACATTTCTCCAAAAAGTACAATCTTTGTCCCCATGTGCAGTTGCATAGCGTAGTCTGACTTTTTTAATGGCGGTTTTGGAGCAGTGGCTTCTTCCTTGCTCAGCTGCCTTTCAGGTTATGTCGATATAGGACTTGTTTTACTGTGGATATAGATACTTTTGTACCTGTTCCCTCCAGCATCTTCACAAGGTCCTTTGCGGTTGTTCTGGGATTGATCTTCACTTTTCGCACCAAAGTACGTTCATCTCTAGGAGACAGAACGCGTCTCCTTCCTGAGCAATATGATGGCTGTGTGGTCCCATGGTGTTTATTCTTGCGTACTATTGTTTGTACAGATGAACGTGGTACCTTCAGGTGTTGGGAAATTGCTTCTGAGGATGAACCAGACTTGTGGAGGTCTACCATTTTTTCTGAGGTCTTGGCTGATTTCTTTTTATTTTCCCATGATGTCAAGCAAAGAGGCACTGAGCTTGAAAGTAGGCCTTGAAATACATCCACAGGTACACCTCCAATTGTCTCAAATGATGTCAATTAGCCTATCAGAAGCTGTAACGACTGTTTGAAGAAGTGGACCGGAGGGAGACACCGGACAGGATAGAAACTCCGGCAGTTCCGGACAGGAGGGAGACTCCGGCAGCTCCGGACAGGAGGGAGACACATGACTCACCGGGCTGGGGAGACACACAGGAGACCTGTCTCTGGGAGCAGGCACAGGACTCACCAGGCGGCCTCGTCCGTGGAGGAGGCACGGGATGACCCAGGCTGGGGAGACCTACTGGAGGCCTGGTCTGTGGAGGAGGCACAGGATAGACCGGGCTGTGGGGTCTATCCTGGAGATCTGGTGCGTAGCCTTGGCACCACTCTTCCAGGCTGAATGCCCACTGTAGCCCGGCACGTGCGGAGAGCTGGAGCAGGCCGCACTGGGTCCTCCTGGTGAACTGGGGAAACCGTGCCTAGAGCCGGCGCAGGACTCACCGGGCTGTGGAGGCGCACTGGAGGTCTGGAGCGCCAAGCTGGCACAAGACGTGCAGGGCTGGGGAGGCGCACAGGAGGCCTGGTGCGTGGGGCTGGCACAGTCTTCACCAGACGGCTAGCACGCACCTCAGGACGAGTATGGAGAGCTGACTCAGGTGACATCAAATCGAGGACACGCTCCGTTGGGCGGATGTCGTGCCTCATGCACCAACACAGCAACTCTCTCATTACTCTCTCCTCCAATCTTCCCATTAACTCCTTCACTGTCTCTGCTTCACTCCCTTCGCTCACCTCCAATTTCACCCCGACTGGCCCTGGTTCCATCCTCGGCTCCTTACGGTAAGCACGGGGAGTTGGCTCAGGTCTGAATCCTGACTCTGCCACACTCCCCGTGTGCCCCCCCCCCCCCAAAACATTTTTGGGGCTGCCTCTCGTGTCTGCTTCGTTGCCGTGACCCCTGGTAGCGAAGTTGTTCCTCCCTCAGCTACTTCAGCCTGTTTCCATGGCAGTGTCTTGTCCCCTGCCATCACCTCCTCCCATGTCCACGATGTCATCCATTCCCTCTTCTCCCGGGCCCAGGATCCCTGCTCCTCTTGGCCACCGCTGCTTGGTCCTTTGGTGGTGGGTAGTTCTGTAACGACTGTTTGAAGAAGTGGACCAAAGCGCAGCGTGGTACGTGTTCATGATTTTTATTAAACTGAACACTGAAATAACTAAGAACAAAGAGAAGGAACGAAACCGAAACAGTTCTGTCTGGTGCAGAAACACAAAAACAGAAAACAACTACCCACAAAAACACAGGTGGGAAAAATGCTGCCTAAGTATGATTCTCAATCAGAGACAGCTGTCTATCGTTGTCCCTGATTGAGAACCACACCCAGCCAAACACACAGAAATAGAAAACCTAGAATGCCCACCCCAACTCACGCCCTGACCAAACCAAAAAAAGAGACATAAAAAGGATCTAAGGTCAGGGTGTGACAGAAGCTTTTAAAGTCATGATAATTTTCTGGAATTTTCCAAGCTGTTCAAAGGCACAGTCAACTAAGTGTATGTAAACTTCTGACCCACTGGAATTATATGTACATACACTTAGGTTGGCGTCATTAAAACTTGTTTTTCAACCACTCCACAAATTTCTTGTTAACAAACTATAGTTTTGGCAAGTCGGTTAAGGACATCTATTTTGTGCATGACACAAGACATTTTTCCAACAATTGTTTACAGACAGATTATTTCATTTATAATTCACTGTATCACAAGCTACATACACTACTGTTCAAAAGTTTGGGGTCACCTAGAAATGTCCTTGTTTTTGAAAGAAAAGCATGTTTTTTGTCCATTAAAATAACATCAAGTTGATCAGAAATACAGTGTAGACATTGTTAATGTTGTAAATGATTATTGTAGCTGGAAAAGGCTGATTTTTAATGGAATATCTACATAGGCGTACAGAGGCCCATTATCAGCAACCATCAACACTCCTGTGTTCCAATGGCACGTTGTGTTAGCTAATCCAAGTTTATCATTTTAAAAGGATAATTGATCATTAGAAAACCCTTTTGCAATTATGTTAGCACAGCTGAAAACTGTGGTTCTGATTAAAGAAATAATAAAACTGGATTTCTTTAGACTAGTTGAGTATCTGGAGCATCAGCATTTGTGGGTTCAAATCAAATCAAATCAAATTTTATTTGTCACATACACATGGTTAGCAGATGTTAATGCGAGTGTAGCAAAATGCTTGTGCTTCTAATTCCGACAATGCAGTAATAACAAGTAATCTAACTAACAATTCCAAACTACTGTCTTGTACACAGTGTAAGGGGATAAAGAATATGTACATAAGGATATATGAATGAGTGATGGTACAGAGCAGCATAGGCAAGATACAGTAGATGGTATCGAGTACAGTATATACATATGAGATGAGTATGTAAACAAAGTGGCATAGTTAAAGTGGCTAGTGATACATGTATTACATAAGGATACAGTCGATGATATAGAGTACAGTATATACGTATGCATATGAGATGAATAATGTAGGGTAAGTAACATTATATAAGGTAGCATTGTTTAAAGTGGCTAGTGATATATTTACATCATTTCCCATTATTAAAGTGGCTGCAGTTGAGTCAGTGTCAGTGTGTTGGCAGCAGCCACTCAATGTTAGTGGTGGCTGTTTAACAGTCTGATGGCCTTGAGATAGAAGCTGTTTTTCAGTCTCTCGGTCCCAGCTTTGATGCACCTGTACTGACCTCGCCTTCTGGATGATAGCGGGGTGAACAGGCAGTGGCTCGGGTGGTTGATGTCCTTGATGATCTTTATGGCCTTCCTGTGACATCGGGTGGTGTGGTGTAGGTGTCCTGGAGGGCAGGTAGTTTGCCCCCGGTGATGCGTTGTGCAGACCTCACTACCCTCTGGAGAGCCTTACGGTTGAGGGCGGTGCAGTTGCCGTACCAGGCGGTGATACAGCCCGACAGGATGCTCTCGATTGTGCATCTGTAGAAGTTTGTGAGTGCTTTTGGTGACAAGCCGAATTTCTTCAGCCTCCTGAGGTTGAAGAGGCGCTGCTGCGCCTTCTTCACAATGCTGTCTGTGTGAGTGGACCAATTCAGTTTGTCTGTGATGTGTACGCCGAGGAACTTAAAACTTGGCTCAAAATGGCCAGAAACAAAGACCTATCTTCTGAAACTTTTCAGTCTATTCTTCTTCTGAGAAATTAAAGCTTAAAGATGATTGGACTACTTCCATGCAAGAAATTGTCAAGAAACTGAAGATCTCGCACAACGCTGTGCACTACTCCCTTCACAGAACAGAGAAAACTGGCTCTAACCAGAATAGAAAGAGGAGTGGGAGGCCCCGGTGCACAACTGAGCAAGAGGACAAATACATTTGAGTGTCTAGTTTGAGAAACAGACGCCTCACAAGTCCTCAACTGGCAGCTTCATTAAATAGTATCTGCAAAACACCAGTCTCTCAACGTCAACAGTGAAGAGGCGACTCCGGGATGCTGGCCTTCTAGGCAGAGTTCCTCTGTCCAGTGTCTGCGTTCTTTTGCCCATCTTAATGTTTTCTTTTTATTGGCCAGTCTGAGATATGGCTTTTTCTTTGCAACTCTGCCTGCCCGTTCCTCTTAAGTGTTTCTCCAAAGTCATGCTCATGTTGACGTTCAGTCACGCTCAACTGATACCTTTATAGTACTGTCATAGCGTTGACTATCATTAAATGTGAATAATGTTATCAAATAAATTCTCTGTAATTGAATTGCGCGATTAACTTTAATTAACTAGGAAGTAGGGGCACCACGGGGATTTTTTTTTTGAGTATTTATTTCCCAAATTAACTCTTCCAATATTGTCATATCTTATTGAATACAGTCACTTATTAATGTATTATTACCTCATCAGTCTCATTACGGAACGTAGCAAACCCTTGGATATCTGCACGAACCCTAACATAGATCAATAATTAAGCCAATTTGTATATCGCTGATTCATGATTGACTAACTAACGTAATCAATCACAGAATTACATAAACACAAACACAATAAGTCATACATGATAGAAAAGCCCCTAGTGGGCTAAGCCAATGATGGCTTGG
The DNA here is from genome assembly GCF_013265735.2 of Oncorhynchus mykiss. Lineage (NCBI taxonomy): Eukaryota > Metazoa > Chordata > Actinopteri > Salmoniformes > Salmonidae > Oncorhynchus > Oncorhynchus mykiss. The sequence continues at coordinate 98,579,812 of NC_048566.1, forward strand.
TAGACAAAGGAAAGGGGCGGGGACAGCTCAAGAGTGGGAGACTCAGAGCTGATAACTACACTCTTAGAAAGTGCTAATACTTTGAACATGAACATTCAAAAATAAATTGCAATTGACATATTTACAAGTATATGTCTTGGTTGTCCCTCTCTGCGATTGCCAGGCCGTCTGCTGGAGAGTCAGTTTGTCCACCAGAGATCAAATTCTGTCGGAGTTGTAGGTTGTTTCGGAAGTGTTCTTAGATCGGATGTGTTTACCAGACTAAAGTATTTAATCAGCTGCAGCCTGAATAATTGTTCTTTAGTTTGTAGATTTCTTTGCCATTTCAACGTGGGAATGATCTCCACGTTCTCTGGTCTTGTCCTTTGGTAGAGTTGCCAACCATTTCAACATGTAGCGACAGCTTCCATGTTTTCTGGTCTCTGGTTCAAACTACTCTACACACCAGCGTCATCTGTCATGTTTTGGTTTGGAGTAGTAATAGCCATTTCCCATTCCTGCGTTTTTTACTCTAGTTTGTAGACGTCCATTCGAGACGTCCGGCTTACTTTGGGTCTCTTTGGCATAAAATGTACGTTTTGTCATGAGTGATTTTATACTCATGAAGGGGCCATGACGCATGATGTGATGTCTGAGCTCAAGGGGGCGGGGCCACTGACTAGTTAAAACTTTAAATCTAAACAAGTATCTCATTTAGAAGGCCAACATCACATTACATCTTCTCACAAATTGTTTCATATTCACTCATATATTTTATACAACCATCAGATGCAAACCCCATAATTGAGAAGTTTATGCAACCAAAGACACAGTAACGTGTGTTTCCTGTCCCTCATGAGATCACCAAATGAAACAAACTTGACATGACTGTCCCTTAAGTGTCCATGGACCATTCCCACATTCTCAAAACTATAAATATTGTTTAATTCTCAAATTTGGGGGATTAGGAGTTTTGGCAAGAAGAATGTATTTGTTCTCCATAGGCTCTATCCCTCAATACTCCATGGCAGCGAAGAGAGTTTCTCCCAAGAATTTATGACCGTTGTAAAACCTGCTGTGGGAGAGAGAGTGAGAGAGGGGGGTAGCCACGATATACACCCAAAAGGGCCACGTTGTGACAGTACAGTATCACTCCGTCCAGCTATATCAGCAGTCTATGATCAATCCCCGACATTGATGTGAAGAAGTCATCATGGCTTTCCAGCCAATGGCTTTTCTTATGGTATGGCTGTCCTCAGCTTGCTTTGAGTCCATCAGGGCCAAAGCTGAATTGTGCAGCCTCAGGTTGGATATTCCATTGTCCAGAGTACTTTAGAGATTGGCTGATGATGTCCTACAGAGGTTCTGGTTGGTTGGTATCTCAGAATTCTGGAGTATAATTAGCTGGATCTGTCCTCTCATTGGGTTAGTATCCCAATGTTCTGGAGTCTGATTGGGTCTTCTTGTCTTACAGAGGTTCTGGTTGGACGGTGTGCCAGCATTGGAGTCAGGGTCGGAGGGGTTTGAAACAGTCTGGAAGATTGTGAATGGTGAGAGCGAGGATTACACCACAATGTCAATGAAAAAAGGGATGATCTCCTGTCGCATTCATTCAGATCCTGTGAGACACAATTTAATCTACAAACCTTAAAAAGCAAAAATCGGAGCTTACTTGACTAAAAAATAATAAGCTCAGAGGCCAGGGCAACACGCAGTTCAGCTCAGCTAGCTTACATCATGTCTGTATCTGGATGGATGGATTTATATATGGAAACAATATGGCTGTTTGGTGAGGGAGTAGAGAGAGCACAGGCCATGGGGAGAGAGAGACTGAGAGACAGCTAGTTTACATCATGTCTGGATGGATGGATGTATAAACAATATATACAGTGCCTTGCGAAAGTCTGTCTGCTGGACTGTCTGCTACTGCTGCTGGACTGTCTGCTACTGGACTGGACTGTCTGCTGCTGGACTGGACTGTCTGCTGCTGGACTGGACTGTCTGACTGATGCACATTCTACCTGTCTGCTACTGGGCTGGACTGTCTGCTACTGGGCTGGACTGTCTGCTACTGGGCTGGACCGTCTGTCAGTCCAGCAGACAGAGTCAGTCCAGTCCAGCAGACAGTCAGTCAGTCCAGTCCAGCAGACAGTCCAGTCCAGCAGACAGAGACAGTCCAGCAGACAGACAGTCAGTCCAGTCCAGCAGACAGACAGTCAGTCCAGTCCAGCAGACAGACAGTCAGTCCAGTCCAGCAGACAGTCAGTCAGTCAGTCCAGCAGACAGACAGTCAGTCCAGCAGACAGACAGTCAGTCCAGCAGACAGACAGTCAGTCCAGTCCATTGCTGTACATGGGACACCTGCTGCACATGGGACACCTGAAGCACATTCTACCAGTCGAGCAGACAGACAGTCAATCCAGTGCAGCAGACAGTTAGTCAGTCAGCCCAGTCCAGCAGACAGAGTCAGTCCAGTCCAGCAGACAGAGTCAGTCCAGCAGACAGACAGACAGTCCGTCAGTCCAGCAGACAGTCAGTCAGTCCGTCAGTCCAGCAGACAGACAGTCAGTCCAGTCAGTCCAGCAGACAGACAGACAGTCCAGTCCAGCAGACAGACAGACAGTCCAGTCCAGCAGACAGACAGACAGTCCAGTCCAGCAGACAGACAGACAGTCAGTCCAGCAGACAGACAGACAGACAGTCAGTCCAGTCCAGCAGACAGACAGACAGTCAGTCCAGTCCAGCAGACAGACAGACAGTCAGTCCAGTCCAGCAGACAGACAGTCAGTCCAGCAGACAGACAGTCAGTCAGTCAGTCAGTCCAGCAGACAGTCAGTCAGTCAGTCCAGCAGACAGTCAGTCAGTCAGTCAGTCCAGCAGACAGTCAGTCAGTCAGTCAGTCCAGCAGACATTCAGTCAGTCAGTCCAGCAGACATTCAGTCAGTCAGTCCAGCAGACAGTCAGTCAGTCAGTCCAGCAGACAGTCAGTCAGTCAGTCCAGCAGACAGTCAGTCAGTCCAGCAGACAGTCAGTCAATCAAGCAGACAGACAGTCAGTCAAGCAGACAGACAGTGAGTCAGTCCAGTGCTGTACATGGGACACCTGAAGCACATTCTACCAGTCCAGCAGGCAGTCAGTCAGTCAGTCCAGCAGACAGTCAGTCAGTCCAGCAGACAGTCCGTCAGTCCAGCAGACAGTCCAGTCCAGTGCTGTACATGGGACACCTGCTGCACATGGGACACCTGAAGCACATTCTACCAGTCCAGCAGACAGACAGTCAATCCAGTGCAGCAGACAGACAGACAGACAGTCAGTCCAGCAGACAGTCAGTCCAGCAGACAGTTAGTCAGTCCAGCAGACAGTCAGTCAGTCCAGCAGACAGTCAGTCAGTCCAGTCCGTCAGCCCAGTCCAGTGCTGTACATGGGACACCTGCTGCACATTCTACCTGCTGATCATTCTACCTGCTGATCATTCTACCTGCTGCACATGGGACACCTGAAGCACATGGGACACCTGAAGCACATGGGACACCTGCTGTACGGGACACCTGCTGTACGGGACACATGCTGTACGGGACACCTGCTACACATTCTACATGCTGCACATGGGACATCTGCTGCACATTCTACTTGCTGCACAGTCTGCCTGCTCCACATTCTACCTGCTGCACACGGGACACCTGAAGCACAGTCTGCCTGCTCCACATTCTACCTGCTGCACATTCTACCTGCTGCACATTCTACCTGCTGCACATTCTACCTGCTGCACATTCTAATTCAAATACACCACAAGTTTCCTCATACAAGGTTCCCCTTCCCTGAAGAAACCTCTTTCTCTTAAAGTGAAAGAACATACTGCAGGCTTTCTGCAATAAAACAACATCTCTAATAACATCTTATAGATGGGGCGGCAGGTAACCTAGTGGTTTGAGGGGGGAGGCAGGTAACCTAGTGGTTAGAGGGTAGGGAAAGCAGGTAACCTAGTGGTTAGAGGGTAGGGACGGCAGGTAACCTAGTGGTTAGAGCGTTGGGCCAGTAACCGAAAGGTTGCTAGATCGAATCCCCCGAGCTGACAAGGTAAAAATCTGTCGATCTGCCCCTGACCAAGGCAGTTAACCCACTGTTCCTAGGCCGCCATTGTAAAATAAGAATTTGTTCTTAACTTCTCTAGGGTAGGGGGCAGCATTGGGAATTTTGGATGTGTGCCCAAAAGCGTGCCCAAATTAAACTGCCCGCTACTCAGCCATAAAAGCTAGAATATGCATATATTAGTAGATTTGGATAGAAAACACTCTGAAGTTTCTAAAACTGTTTGAATGATGTCTGTGAGTATAACATAACTCATATGGCAGGCAAAAACCTGAGAAAAAAATCCAACCAGGAAGTGGGAAATCTGAGGTTTGTAATTTTTCAAGTCATTGCCTATCAAATACACAGTGTCTATGGGGTCATATTGCACTTCCTAAGGCTTCCACTAGATGTCCACAGTCTTTAGAACATTGTTTGATGCTTCTACTGTGAAGGAGGGGGGAATGGGAGCTGAATGAGTCAGAGGTCTGCCAGATTGGCATGAGCTGGTCACGCACGTTCACGTGAGAGTTAGCTTGCGTTCCATCGCATTTCTACAGACAAAGGAATTCTCCGGTTGGAACATTATTGAATGTTTGTGCTTTCGTCGTAAAGCCTTTTTGATATCGGACACTGTGGCTGGATTTACAACAAGTGTATCTTTAAAATGGTGTAAAATACTTGTATGTTTGAGGAATTTTAATTATGGGATTTCTGTTGTTTTGAATTTGGCGCCCTGCACTTTCACTGGCTGTTGACGAGGTGGGGCGCTAGCGTCCCACATAACTTCACAAGGGTAACTGACTTGCCTAAATAAATAAGGGATTGAGCAGTGAAATACAACTTACTTGCTTAAATGTTCCATCATCAAACCTCCAATCTCCGAATCCAATTGGATGATGTGAAGGAGTGTTGTTCTGTGGTAGACAGGTCCTTCTCCCCAGACCTTCGCTTTAGATTCATAGGAGGGGAAGCGTCTCTGTGTTTGGCAGCCTCTGATGGAGAGGTTGAAGACGGACGAAAATATGATAAGGAACGCTCCTGCAGGAGGGGAGACATCTTTGTCATGTGGCCATGCCCCATTCCAACATCATCAACCTCTTCTTCACCTTCCATCCTTTCTTCTTCATCCTCCTCACCTCCCAGTCCCTCTTCTCTGTTATTGTCCCCCCTATCCACACAACTCTGTGTTGCCGTTACTGCCACCAGCCTGTCTGTTGCTGACCCATCTGAGGAGTCCTTCCTGTCCCAGTTCCTTCCACCCGTTTGCCCAGGAAGGCAGAGTCCAGGGGGGCTCCAGTGACCCGGGCAACGGCTACGTGTTTAGCAAACATGGTCTGGGCCTAGCGGAGGTGTTTCTCCTGCCGGTCCATCTCCAGCTTGGCCTCCTGTTGTCTCTGGAGCTGCTCCATCACAGCCTCTAGTCTGACACCGGCAGGGCTACCCAGACCACCCCCAGCCTCCTGGGATAAGTTGGGCTGTAGGGAGAGGAACGGAATGTACAGAGTAAATACATTGTACAAGGATATGATCTTATTTTTACCACAGAGAAATGTATAATGTTAAAATATTGTACAAAAACATACATTTTCCACCCGGAGATTTTTATTTGTTATTTTGAGTAATTTATAACCTAGAGAGCCTTCAATCTCAACTCTGGACCGTGAAGACAGTTCCACTACATGTTTTCCTTGTTCCCCTCTAATCAGGGACTGGTTTAGCCCTGGGACACCAGGTGGGTGCAATTATCAGGTAGAACAGAACGCCAGCAGACCCCGGACCTCGTAGGGTAAGAGTTAAATACCCCTGGCTTAGAGAAAAACAACGAACACAGATATATTCAGATTTTTGTCCAAAGATAGAATATCTTACTTATACAGTATGTAGTCAGTGCATGGGTGTAACGGGACTGCATGATATTTATAAACTGGGTGGTTTGACCACTGAATGCTGATTGGCTGAAGGTCTTTGTATATTTGACCACATACCACTGGTATGACAAAACATGTACTTTTACTGCTCTAATTACGTTGGTAACCCGTTTATAATAGCAATAAAATGCACCTAGTGGGTTTGTGATATATGGCCAATATACAGTACCTCGGCTGAGGGCTGTATCCAGGCACTACGCGTTGCCTCTTGATTAAAGGACAGCCCTGAAGCCGAATGTATCCTACACAATGCTAGCTCAGCTGTGAACATAGTTAACCTGAAAGAAAATGGCGTCAGTGAAAGAGTCAACAACATTCCTATAATTGGCTTTTGTTTAATTTTTCTGCATGTTAAATTGACTTTAAACGCGTCCAAGAGGGTGCATTTGTCTTGAAAAGCAGGGTCTTTACCTAGCACTATGTATTTGACCTAAAATATCGTCAATATGGAAAATATTTTTTAAATATGATTTATTAAACCAAATGCTGCACATAAAATAGGCCATTATTTTAATTACCATTGGTAGTCCTTAATTTATTTTTTAGGGGGGGATTCACTGGCAAGTGAAGTGGCTCAAAGGTATTGAGAAGACATCTCAAGCCTGGTCCAATTACAGTAAAACAATGCCAACAGACTGATATACATATGATTACTTTACTGTTACAAGGTGGGATAGGAAACGTTATGGAATGTTTATTTTACGAGATACTATCGACTACAATGTATTAATCTGAAACTATTTCTAAATGTGATACATTTTCGTCTCTTCTGCCCGGAGGCAGATGGTAAAAACAAACGCATGACGTGTACAACACAGTCGTTTAAAAATGTTCCAAAGTTGTGTCCCTCAACAAGGTTAAAATAAAATACTTCCGAGGTAAGCAATTCACCGAATAGGTTACAGTGTTGTCCCGTCATAGTTTATAAAATATAGTTTAAAAGTGTTAAAACAACAACAGATCACTTCCACGTCCGTTGCTGCCCAATAGTTTAGTACAGTATATAACTAACACCGGGCACGGTGCCAAATTAAAGTCAGCCAGCCTCGATCAAAACTCACCATTTGCGCTTTTGAGTTGTTCATCCTTCCCTCCAGTCCTTTCCAAAGTTACCGTGCTTTTTCCCCACACTCGTTTTCTCTCCGACGCAATCCAATTGTACGTGAGCATTTAGTTTACTATGATAAACCTTCGGTAGAAATGAATATAACGCCTGTATATGTTGTAACCTATGATACGATTGGAAGAGCAGTGTAGTTGGTAAATGACCGCTGCCTGCGCATGGGGGGGCATCATAGGCTTGATAGCTATACCCTTCCTTGTAATAAGACAAAGCCCAGCCTACTTGAAAAGCTGTGCCTCTTTCACCGTTTTAAGGTTTTTGCAACATTCGTATTGGTCAATTCTTACCACAGCGCTTGTCTGACAGCAAGGTGAAATAGCATGCTATACACTATGAACAGTGTTTCTAGAATCAATTATGTCTACTGTAGCTTGCTATGTGGGCTGTTTTTCATAGCAGAGCTTTTTAACTTACTAACCAACACCATCAGCAATATTGATATAATGTATTTCGTAAAGTTATCGATTTCTTTTTGTATTCCACATGTATTAACTATAAACATACCATGTTTATGCAATAATGCTTTTAATAATTGTGAGAAAAAAAACTACATATCCACAAAGACGTATCTTCTTTGCCCTTGTTGATGTCGTCTCCCCATCAATGCGCTTCAGCGCAATACGCGCATATACAAATCCGTACAATACTTATCAAATTCCTGACTATTCTGCTCCCTGGTGGCAAGAAAATGCACTAGCACCAATGCAATACCAGGTGGGTCTGGTCGACTTCGTTTATTGACTTTCATTGAACCAGGGAAAAAGAAAGAAACAGCGAGTGGGATGTATCGCTTCTTCTTCCGTCTCTGACCAGACAACATTATTTTTCATTTAAAAATTGACAAAGTTATTGTATCATATCGTATAAATGACACTAAGAAACACGTATGGCTGATAAATACTGATATTTTTTCCAATAAATTTGACTTTTGACCAATTACATTCACATCAGATCTGATTGTTAAAAATATCAATTAGTGAAAACGCAGCCGGTGACACATTCGATATATATTTCTTTATTAGGTTCATCAATATTTTACAAACAAAAGGCCCAAATTAAATATCACACACATATTTATACAAGGAGGCAAAGACTAAGTACAAGGTTCCCAGAGACATCAACAGCAGTCCTGAGAAAACCAGGGAGCGAGAAACAGACAGAAGAATTTCAGTTAGATAAAAGGCCTAGTTTTATTTCAAAAGACTAACCCTGAATCTCAAGTCGATCCCTTGCCCCTTCTTTAGATCTGAAAGGATTGGATAGGTCTAAAGGCATATGCATGCTCCCTAGCCTAAACAAGTTGGTAGTGTTCCTGCATATACTATGACGACATCGTGTGACATTTTTGGTAAGGGTTTTTCCGGCTGTTCGGAGACACAAGTTCGGACCCATAGTCTACGCCCCTTTGTCGGTGGTTAACAGTTTATTTTTTTACTTTCACCCTTTTTCTACACAATTTCATGATATCCAATTGGTAGTTGGTACCGGAGCGCCATGTCTAGGTCCAAGAGGCTTCTAAACAACTTCTACCCCCCTAAGCCATAAGAACGTCTAATCAAATGGCTACCCAGACTATTCGCATTGTCCAATGATAATAAGGTGCCTTCCGAAAGCATTCAGACACTCACCTTTTCCACATTTTGTTACGTTACAGCCTTATTGTAAAATTGATGAAATTGGTGGTCTTGGTGGTTCCAAACTTCTTCCATTTAAGAATGATGGAGGCCACTGTGTTCTTTGGGACCTTCAACGCTGCAGAAATGTTTTGGTACCCTTTCCCAGATCTGTGCCTCGACACAATCCTGTCTCGGAGCTCTACGCATAATTCCTTTGACCTCATGGCTTGGTTTTTGCTCTGACATGCACTGTCAACTGTGGGACCTTATATAGACAGGCGTGTGTTTTTCCAAATCATGTCCAATCAATTGATTTTACCACAGGTGGACTCCAATCAAGTTGTAGAAACATCTCAAGGATGACCAATGGAAACAGGATGCACCTGAGCTCAATGTCGAGTCTCATAGCAAAGAGTCCGAATACTTATGTAAATAAGGTGTGTGTGTATATATATATATATATATTCCGTTTTTTTTATCTCATCGCTACAACTCCCCAACGGGCTCGGGAGGTGAAGGTCGAGTCATGCGTCCCCCGAAACATGCCACGCCAAACCGCACTTCTTTACACCCGCCTGCTTAACCCGGAAGCCAGCCGCACCAATGTCTCGGAGAGAACACTGTTCACCCGCCACAAGGTCAATTGGATACCACGAAATTGGGGAGAAAAAGGGGTAAAACATTTTTTTTACCCCTTTTTCTCCCCAATTTCGTGGTATCCAATTGTTGTAGTAGTTACTACAACAATCGCTACAACTCCCGTACGGGCTCGGGAGAGACGAAGGTTGAAAGTCATGCGTCCTCACAACCCACACTGCTTCTTAACACAGCGCGCATCCAACCCGGAAGCCAGCCGCACCAATGTGTCGGAGGAAACACCGTGCACCTGGCAACCTTGGTTAGCGCGCACTGCGCCCGGCCCGCCACAGGAGTCGCTGGTGCGCGATGAGACAAGGACATCCCTACCATCCCTCCCTAACCCGGACGACGCTAGGCCAATTGTGCGTCGCCCCACGGACCTCCCGGTCACGGCCGGTTACGACAGAGCCTGGGCGCTGCAGGAGTCTCTGATGGCACAGCTGGCGCTGCAGTACAGCGCCCTTAACCACTGCGCCACCCGGGAGGCCCCACTGTATGTATTTTCATTTAAAAATGAGGCTATAGGCCTACAAATAGCTATACCACGTAGTCATAGGCCAATTAGGCTATAGGCCTACTGCAAAATGATTGTTTGTTCCTGAACTGTCTAAATGGTTCAGCTGTCCTTCAGCACAACAAGTTGGTTCAACTTCTTTAACTTCATAGCGTGATCCTGGCGCTGTCCTTCAGCACAACAAGTTGGTTCAACTTCTTTAACTTCATAGCGTGATCCTGGCTTACTATTATTATTACAAATGGAAGGTCGTCACTTCTCACAATGGGGATTGTTTAGTAAAGTTAGATCAAAAGCTCAATCAATGTCTTACAAGATCACATATTTATTAAAATTGGTATTTTACAGAACCGAATATGATAGCATAGTATAGTATAACGTTACTGTCAGACAACAAACATTCATTTCTAATGAGATTTTATTTTAGGATGGTTTAGCTGAGGCGGCATTCTTCTTCTTAGGCGCCAAAACTCACTAGAGCCACTAGGGAGGATATATGCTTTGATTGAAACAAAATACAAAAGGGCTAATAGTTTGTTAACACCGTGTGGTCGAATTCGCTCACGAAACTGATTGGCATAGAGATGTAGTTTGGACGTTTCACCGGTAAAAAAATGTCCCAACATTCAAAACTGGCATTGATTTTATGGCCTATTTTGAAATTAGGTAGCCTATGCCGAACTTAGTGTTTGAGGGTATTTAAAAAAACAAAATGTTATTGAGACAATGTGTGTGGGCAAAGGCAGACGTTGGAGGATGCATTTCAATATTGATAGGCTTTGAGGAAATGATGGCGTTGGTTAAAAAAAATGGGGGGGGGGATGTGTGCTCCCTCACCTATAACAATAGCACTAACCCACTGGGCATTTCCTCCAGGACAATTGAAGATGGAGCTTAGCACCACATTGCTTACACCTACCTATCCAATCATCTCAGGTCTACAGACTGCCTAAGGTGTAGGTCTGTAGGTGCTGGGGGGGTTAAAGGTCTTCACGGGTCCACAATTCTACCCTTTCCTCTCAGATCCAGGCCTTGTTCGATTGTCATCAGGTCTATGTAACTACAGTTGATAGAGCAGAGTAGACTCAGCTCTGCATAGCATATTTATTTTATGCTAATACGGTGCATTTATTGACTTGTAGAAGGCCTAGCCAAAATACGAAGACCTATTTGTTAACCAGATGAGCAACTGAAACTATTTTTTGTCACTCTGGTCAAAAATCGGGTCGAGGTCTGGATGTCCTCGTCTAACTTTTTAGACCCGAGAAGACCTCTACCTCGGGGTTAATCTGGAATTCGGTTGCCAGTCAGTGCATGTCCATTCCATACCTACCCATTTATAATTTGTCCATGCCAAGCTCTTCAGGTGTGGAGATACCAAGCTCATCTAGTGTTGGCCGCAGCTCCTGAATTAGGTATGGGTAGATGTCTTTGTGGGGGCCAGATTTATCCTGGGGAGACAATAAATAAACACAGATTGCTTTGACCAATGGGGTGACGGCTAAAGATATAAGAAATAGCTGGTGTTGGAAAACTACTGGTAATTTACAGGTAATCTATGGCAATCTATGGTAATTTATACTTCAATAACTTAAAACAATGTATTCATATGGAAAAAAAAACAATCATCAATGGCATGATTTTAAATTAACTCTGCAATTCTCCCAACCATTGACTTTTGGAGATTCACACCTCTACTCAATACAACACATTGAATTAAACGTCTTACAGTATAATAGGAAAGGCTACTGCAGAAAATAGCCGATTTGCTCATAACCAAAGGCCTACCTGTGATTGGCAGGAGGAATGAAGTACGGAATTTAAATGCATAATGATCTGTATTTTCATTGTGGAAGTAGGAGGAAATATCGCTCTAAAAATATATATATTTTTTAAACTTTGAATCTGATTTAGATTGATTAAGGCATATTAATCCTACCATTGAAGTAAGTACCTCTTTGAGTAGGCTATCTATCCCTTTTTCTGTGCTATCCACATTTTTGCATAGACAAAATTATTGTTAGTTAACCAGCCAGGTAACATTACTAAACAAGATCATTTGTTATCAAACCAAAAACATACCAAAACAAAATGTCCACCAATTCGTGGTAGAAAGGGGAGAAGGTCGTTTTGACCGTCTATGGCAGTGGCACCGACCGGAAGGCTGCTTGACAGCGAAGCCTAGTCAGATTGGCACCGACCGGAAGGCTGCTTGACAGCGAAGCCTAGTCAGATTGGCACCGACCGGAAGGCTGCTTGACAGCAAAGACTAGTCAGATTGGCAGTGGCACCGACCGGAAGGCTGCTTGACAGCGAAGACTAGTCAGATTGGCAGTGGCACCGACCGGAAGGCTGCTTGACAGCGAAGACTAGTCAGATTGGCAGTGGCACCGACCGGAAGGCTGCTTGACAGCGAAGACTAGTCAGATTGGCAGTGGCCCCGACCGGAAGGCTGCTTAACAGCGAAGCCTAGTCAGATTGGCAGTGGCACCGACCGGAAGGCTGCTTGACAGCGAAGACTAGTCAGATTGGCAGTGGCACCGGAAGGCTGCTTGACAGCGAAGCCTAGTCAGATTGGCAGTGGCACCGGAAGGCTGCTTGACATCGAAGCCTAGTCAGATTGGCAGTGGCACCGGAAGGCTGCTTGACAGCGAAGCCTAGTCAGATTGGCAGTGGCACCGGAAGGCTGCTTGACAGCGAAGCCTAGTCAGATTGGCAGTGGCACCGGAAGGCTGCTTGACAGCGAAGCCTAGTCAGATTGGCAGTGGCACCGGAAGGCTGCTTGACAGCGAAGCCTAGTCAGATTGGCAGTGGCACCGGAAGGCTGCTTGACAGCGAAGCCTAGTCAGATTGGCAGTGGCACCGGAAGGCTGCTTGACAGCGAAGCCTAGTCAGATTGGCAGTGGCACCGGAAGGCTGCTTGACAGCGAAGCCTAGTCAGATTGGCAGTGGCACCGGAAGGCTGCTTGACAGCGAAGCCTAGTCAGATTGGCAGTGGCACCGGAAGGCTGCTTGACAGCGAAGCCTAGTCAGATTGGCAGTGGCACCGGAAGGCTGCTTGACAGCGAAGCCTAGTCAGATTGGCAGTGGCACCGGAAGGCTGCTTGACAGCGAAGCCTAGTCAGATTGGCAGTGGCACCGGAAGGCTGCTTGACATCGAAGCCTAGTCAGATTGGCAGTGGCACCGGAAGGCTGCTTGACATCGAAGCCTAGTCAGATTGGCAGTGGCACCGGAAGGCTGCTTGACATCGAAGCCTAGTCAGATTGGCAGTGGCACCGGAAGGCTGCTTGACAGCGAAGCCTAGTCAGATTGGCAGTGGCACCGGAAGGCTGCTTGACAGCGAAGCCTAGTCAGATTGGCAGTGGCACCGGAAGGCTGCTTGACAGCGAAGCCTAGTCAGATTGGCAGTGGCACCGGAAGGCTGCTTGACAGCGAAGCCTAGTCAGATTGGCAGTGGCACCGGAAGGCTGCTTGACAGCGAAGCCTAGTCAGATTGGCAGTGGCACCGGAAGGCTGCTTGACATCGAAGCCTAGTCAGATTGGCAGTGGCACCGGAAGGCTGCTTGACATCGAAGCCTAGTCAGATTGGCAGTGGCACCGGAAGGCTGCTTGACATCGAAGCCTAGTCAGATTGGCAGTGGCACCGGAAGGCTGCTTGACAGCGAAGCCTAGTCAGATTGGCAGTGGCACCGGAAGGCTGCTTGACATCGAAGCCTAGTCAGATTGGCAGTGGCACCGGAAGGCTGCTTGACATCGAAGCCTAGTCAGATTGGCAGTGGCACCGGAAGGCTGCTTGACATCGAAGCCTAGTCAGATTGGCAGTGGCACCGGAAGGCTGCTTGACAGCGAAGCCTAGTCAGATTGGCAGTGGCACCGGAAGGCTGCTTGACAGCGAAGCCTAGTCAGATTGGCAGTGGCACCGGAAGGCTGCTTGACAGCGAAGCCTAGTCAGATTGGCAGTGGCACCGGAAGGCTGCTTGACAGCGAAGCCTAGTCAGATTGGCAGTGGCACCGGAAGGCTGCTTGACAGCGAAGCCTAGTCAGATTGGCAGTGGCACCGGAAGGCTGCTTGACAGCGAAGCCTAGTCAGATTGGCAGTGGCACCGGAAGGCTGCTTGACAGCGAAGCCTAGTCAGATTGGCAGTGGCACCGGAAGGCTGCTTGACAGCGAAGCCTAGTCAGATTGGCAGTGGCACCGGAAGGCTGCTTGACAGCGAAGCCTAGTCAGATTGGCAGTGGCACCGGAAGGCTGCTTGACAGCGAAGCCTAGTCAGATTGGCAGTGGCACCGGAAGGCTGCTTGACAGCGAAGCCTAGTCAGATTGGCAGTGGCACCGGAAGGCTGCTTGACAGCGAAGCCTAGTCAGATTGGCAGTGGCACCGGAAGGCTGCTTGACAGCGAAGCCTAGTCAGATTGGCAGTGGCACCGGAAGGCTGCTTGACAGCGAAGCCTAGTCAGATTGGCAGTGGCACCGGAAGGCTGCTTGACAGCGAAGCCTAGTCAGATTGGCAGTGGCACCGGAAGGCTGCTTGACATCGAAGCCTAGTCAGATTGGCAGTGGCACCGGAAGGCTGCTTGACAGCGAAGCCTAGTCAGATTGGCAGTGGCACCGGAAGGCTGCTTGACAGCGAAGCCTAGTCAGATTGGCAGTGGCACCGGAAGGCTGCTTGACAGCGAAGCCTAGTCAGATTGGCAGTGGCACCGGAAGGCTGCTTGACATCGAAGCCTAGTCAGATTGGCAGTGGCACCGGAAGGCTGCTTGACAGCGAAGCCTAGTCAGATTGGCAGTGGCACCGGAAGGCTGCTTGACATCGAAGCCTAGTCAGATTGGCAGTGGCACCGGAAGGCTGCTTGACATCGAAGCCTAGTCAGATTGGCAGTGGCACCGGAAGGCTGCTTGACAGCGAAGCCTAGTCAGATTGGCAGTGGCACCGGAAGGCTGCTTGACATCGAAGCCTAGTCAGATTGGCAGTGGCACCGGAAGGCTGCTTGACAGCGAAGCCTAGTCAGATTGGCAGTGGCACCGGAAGGCTGCTTGACAGCGAAGCCTAGTCAGATTGGCAGTGGCACCGGAAGGCTGCTTGACAGCGAAGCCTAGTCAGATTGGCAGTGGCACCGGAAGGCTGCTTGACAGCGAAGCCTAGTCAGATTGGCAGTGGCACCGGAAGGCTGCTTGACATCGAAGCCTAGTCAGATTGGCAGTGGCACCGGAAGGCTGCTTGACAGCGAAGCCTAGTCAGATTGGCAGTGGCACCGGAAGGCTGCTTGACAGCGAAGCCTAGTCAGATTGGCAGTGGCACCGGAAGGCTGCTTGACAGCGAAGCCTAGTCAGATTGGCAGTGGCACCGGAAGGCTGCTTGACAGCGAAGCCTAGTCAGATTGGCAGTGGCACCGGAAGGCTGCTTGACAGCGAAGCCTAGTCAGATTGGCAGTGGCACCGGAAGGCTGCTTGACAGCGAAGCCTAGTCAGATTGGCAGTGGCACCGGAAGGCTGCTTGACAGCGAAGCCTAGTCAGATTGGCAGTGGCACCGGAAGGCTGCTTGACATCGAAGCCTAGTCAGATTGGCAGTGGCACCGGAAGGCTGCTTGACAGCGAAGCCTAGTCAGATTGGCAGTGGCACCGGAAGGCTGCTTGACATCGAAGCCTAGTCAGATTGGCAGTGGCACCGGAAGGCTGCTTGACATCGAAGCCTAGTCAGATTGGCAGTGGCACCGGAAGGCTGCTTGACAGCGAAGCCTAGTCAGATTGGCAGTGGCACCGGAAGGCTGCTTGACATCGAAGCCTAGTCAGATTGGCAGTGGCACCGGAAGGCTGCTTGACAGCGAAGCCTAGTCAGATTGGCAGTGGCACCGGAAGGCTGCTTGACAGCGAAGCCTAGTCAGATTGGCAGTGGCACCGGAAGGCTGCTTGACAGCGAAGCCTAGTCAGATTGGCAGTGGCACCGGAAGGCTGCTTGACAGCGAAGCCTAGTCAGATTGGCAGTGGCACCGGAAGGCTGCTTGACAGCGAAGCCTAGTCAGATTGGCAGTGGCACCGGAAGGCTGCTTGACAGCGAAGCCTAGTCAGATTGGCAGTGGCACCGGAAGGCTGCTTGACAGCGAAGCCTAGTCAGATTGGCCGGCTTGTTCTTACAGGATATGTATTTTTTTTTAAAATACGGATCCACTTTGCTCCAATAATTAAACCAACGTAACAACAGAAACCCCATCACTGCCTCCACATCCCAGCTCACCATAACGGCAAAATGGCATTTTAAAAACGGATGGAGTTGAGCGGGAAAGAACCTCAAAAAAACGGAGAGAAGCAGCGGAGTAGACTTGTGTCTGGTTAGGGGATGCAGCTGGCTGCTCACAGCTGTCGAACACGGTATTGGATGAAGCACTCTGAACGATGGTGTTCTATATGTAGGATGCATTCATTTAGTTTCATAAGAGAAGGTGGTGATGATCACATCACACAGGGACAAGATGTTTTCTTTTATAGCTCAATGGTTATACACTACATCTGTACACTTTTTATATTCACGGATCGACGAGTTTGCATCCCTGAGAATGTTTTACAGCTATGTCAGTCTATTTGAACATTTCTCATAGTCATCTTATTTTGGATTATTTTATATATTTTACACGTGATAAGGCCACACAGAGGGTTCAAAGGTCACTACAGACATTTGTCATGATCTGACGTACCCCAAAAAAGACCAGTAGAGAAAATTCCACAAAAATCTGTGAAAAAGTTATCACACAATTCTGGTGGTTTACCGGTACACATAGAAACTAATAAAGACCTCCCTTACCAGACCTACAAGCTGCTTTCAAGTGTTACCCTCTCCTGAGTGCAATTATGGATTTATTGTGAAGATGTAGGCTATATTACATAGATTTATTATTAGGACTTGGCTTGTTCGAAGCCAGGAGATGTACTGGGATGCACTGTTGAGCGCTACATCCCCAGGGGTTTGTGCTGATTATACGGAGATAGTAAATGGCGTCCCTTGACAGGGCAAGAACAACAAATGGTACAAAGTGTGAGCAGCGTGAGCTGTACGCATCTATAAGTACCTAGGTGTCTGGCTAGACTCTAAACTCTCCTTCCAGACCCATATCAAACATCTCCAATCGAAAATCAAATCAAGAGTTGGCTTTCTATTCCGCAACAAAGCCTCCTTCACTCACGCCGCCAAACTTACCCTAGTAAAACTGACTATCCTACCGATCCTCGACTTTGGGGATGTCATCTACAAAATTGCTTCCAACACTCTACTCAGCAAACTGGATGCAGTTTATCACAGTGCCATCCGTTTTGTCACTAAAGCACCTTATACCACCCACAACTGCGACTTGTATGCTCTAGTCGGCTGGCCCTCGCTACATATTCGTCGCCAGACCCACTGGCTCCAGGTCATCTACAAGTCCATGCTAGGTAAAGCTCCGCCTTATCTCAGTTCACTGGTTACGATGGCAACACCCATCCGTAGCACGCGCTCCAGCAGGTGTATCTCACTGATCATCCCTAAAGCCAACACCTCATTTGGCCGCCTTTCGTTCCAGTTCTCTGCTGCCTGTGACTGGAACGAATTGCAAAAATCGCTGAAGTTGGAGACTTTTATCTCCCTCACCAACTTCAAACATCTGCTATCTGAGCAGCTAACCGATCGCTGCAGCTGTACATAGTCTATCGGTAAATAGCCCACCCATTTTCACCTACCTCATCCCCATACTGTTTTTATTTATTTATTTTTCTGCTCTTTTGCACACCAATATCTCTACCTGTACATGACCATCTGATCATTTATCACTCCAGTTTTAATCTGCAAAATTGTAATTATTCGCCTACCTCCTCATGCCTTTTGCACACAATGTACATAGACTCCCCTTTTTTCTACTGTGTTATTGACTTGTTAATTGTTTACTCCATGTGTAACTCTGTGTTGTCTGCTCACACTGCTATGCCTTTCTTGGCCAAGTCGCAGTTGCAAATGAGAACTTGTTCTCAACTAGCCTACCTGGTTAAATAAAGGTGTTCTGAACTGGCCTACCTGGTTAAATAAAGGTGTTCTCAACTAGCCTACCTGGTTAAGTAAAGTTCTTAAACGTGTTCTCAACTGGCCTACCTGGTTAAATAAAGGTGTTCTCAACTAGCCTACCTGGTTAAATAAAGGTGTTCTCAACTAGCCTACCTGGTTAAATAAAGGTGTTCTCAACTGGCCTACCTGGTTAAATAAAGGTGTTCTCAACTGGCCTACCTGGTTAAATAAAGGTGTTCTCAACTGGCCTACCTGGTTAAATAAAGGTGTTCTCAACTAGCCTACCTGGTTAAATAAAGGTGTTCTCAACTAGCCTACCTGGTTAAATAAAGGTGTTCTCAACTAGCCTACCTGGTTAAATAAAGGTGTTCTCAACTAGCCTACCTGGTTAAGTAAAGTTCTTAAACGTGTTCTCAACTGGCCTACCTGGTTAAATAAAGGTGTTCTCAACTAGCCTACCTGGTTAAATAAAGGTAAAATAAAAAAAATAAAAAAAATGTTCGAAGACAGGAGGAGAAATGGAAGTGAAGTATCAGACATGGCAGGTGTGGTGAAGTTCTCGGAACAGCCCGTGCTTCTACACCTGCATTGCTTGCTGTTTGGGGTTTTAGGCTGGGTTTCTGTACAGCACTTTGAGATGTACGAAGGGCTATATAAATAAATTTGACTTGATTAAACCGAGGGTCAGGATAAAGATGGATCTGACGGCAGGAGTGAAGTTTTTTGGGGAAAAAAAAAGTGGACCCTTACCTTTTGGCTGATCCATTTGTGGTTTCAGGGTGGGTGAAAACAGAGTTGGGTGCTGTGGAATCGGTGAAGGTAATCAGAAGTGGTCTTGTGATAATTGTTTATGTTTCTGCTGGTCAGAGGCAGCAGGCGTTCCGCATTAAATGAATGGGGACAAGAGGTAAAATTATTTGCTCTCAAGGAAAGGGTGCCATTGAGAGCAGTGATTACTGAGTAAAATGTGAAAGTTAACGAACTGAAGGGGAAGATTCCCGGTGTTTGTGATTCTTGTCGTTTGGTGCAACGCAGACAGGCGTGAGTGAGCTGGGGATCAGAAATGTCCAGTGCGTGAGAGGCAGGTTGAGGTTTCCAGGGTTAGAGTAGTGCAGAAGTTTTCGTATGCTGAGCCAGTGAAGAAAGTAGAGGAAGATGGGTCAAGCGCGAGGGATCCTGAGAGGAGTGGTGTGAGTAGTAGATCTGTACCAGTGCAGAGGGATAGACCAACAAGTGATATACAGTACCAGTCAAAAGTTTGGACACCTACTCATTCAAGGGTTTTTCTATATTTTTACTATTTTCTACATTGTAGAATAATAGTGAAGACATAAAAACTATGAAATAACAAATAGGGAATTATGTAGTAAACAAAACAAAAAAAGTTATATCAAAATATATTTTATAATTGAGATTCTTCAAATTAGCCACCCTTTGCTTCGATGACAGCTTTGCACACTCTTGGCATTCTCTCAACCCGCTTCACCTGAAATGTGTTTTCAACAGTCTTGAAGGAGCTCCCACATATGCTGAGCACTTGTTGGATGCTTTTCCACTTCCCACTGTGGTGGGAAGACTAGGTTCTCGTTTCAGGCTTACTACGTTACCCAAATATATGCAATGGCATTAACTAGTCTACTAACGTTAACTAGTTAGCAGCAAGCCCAAGGCAGTCGGTCATTGCAAGAACATTGGGGGGGGGGGGAAAATCCAGTTTAATATTTAACCGCGCTTTCAAACATTTAGTAAATATCTTATTCTTAACCACGTCTAGAACTATGTACTCCCCCAAAACGTTTGTAATTTCGCAATCCATCTGCCACTGATTGGGTGCCAATAGCAATGTGCTAACTAGTCAATAACTCATACCGACCCTGATTTCCTTCCGAAACACCACGTGAACCGTGTCCTAAACGACGACATTTGGACATAAAAGTAATAAAACACAAGAATACCTGTACACCCAAGCCGTGTCCAGGTCAGACTCCGGGCCCCGGACACTGAAAGACGGACGGCGGCTCTGAACATGATGAGGGCTCAGCCAGCTAAAGGAGACTTGGCGCAACAACGTGGTTGTCACTAGTTAAGACAGCCAATAAGAAAGAAATTGGCTATATCGTAAAAAATATTAAAAACAAAAAAATGTTTTTTTTATTTTTATTAATTTAATCTAAGACATAAGACTAGCAGTGTGGTTAGGTTTCAAATCAGATTTTTAGAAGAGAAATTGTAGAAATGGGCGAGGTTTATGACTTTGTGGCTGTGGTAACTAGTGACGAATTCAAGGACGTTAGCTAGCAGCTGAAGACCTAACCATGAGCATGCACAAGGTCCTAAAATTACGGGGGGGGAGGGCTGCACGTTACCATAACATAAATTACATTTATTTAGCATTTTACCATAATTTTATGAGACATTTTTCCTAAACTACTGAAGTATAATTCGAAAAAGTAGGGGTTTACTAGTTGTTCTTAACCCACTACACTTTTTATAATATATTCTAGAGCCTAAACTTTTACTCAAAAGCAATCTCTTCCAGTTGTCTCCTCACTTTCCTCTGTTTCTCTGTTGTGTCTAACAGGAGCACAGAGTAGATGGAACTCAAGTTTCTTTCAAGTTGAGGGAGTCGAGGGGAACAGGTGGTTCTTCATACAGGTTCTCTTGGCTTCAGGACCAGGCAATATGTATGAACAAGGACTGTAGAGTATCTCTCCTCCTGCTGTTTTCCTCTCTTTCTCAGAGGCGGCACACAGGTGTGGCGTACAGCTCTGTGCATCTCTACTGCCCTCCTGAGACCTAGAGGTACCGGCACTCTGGAACCAAAAAGGGCTTTGGCTTTTCTGGGTCAGTGGTATTGACAACAGTTGTGTTTTGCGGAGCTCGAGCTGTGGTCGAGGTGGAATTTTCACACTGTCACATAGCGTCACTGGGGGCTGATACCTAGGAGGCTGGTACCCTGGGGGTTGGTAGCTAGGATCATGCTGGGTTTCTGGGGGCTGATACCTAGGAGGCTGGTACCCTGGGGGTTGGTAGCTAGGATCATGCTGGGTTTCTGGGGGCTGATACCCAGGCTCACTTGGGTCCAGTGGGTGTTTGGAGAGCAGGATACTGATAGCAGGAACAGTCTTATGAACAGTCATCCTGGACACGGGTGTCATGTCAGTCTCCTGACTCTCCCACACCTCACTCACAGTCTTGTAGTGGAGCTTGGATAACTGGTGTAGTCCTCCCAGTTTCCGTTTCAGGATCTCAACACATGTTATGGTTTTGGTGATCCCTTTTCCTGATCCAGTGAAAACCACCTGTCTCACTCTCAGCCCGGTCCGGGTCTGACTCCGGCCAATGTCCATGACTCCCTCTCCTTGCCTCTTCCCCATCTGAATACTGTCCACTGTCACTCCCTCTTTCACACTCAGCATCGTCTGAATCTGACTCCCATCCACTTCCTGTTCCTCCCTCTGCATACGAGCCATTACAAATCCCAAGAGGTTTCGGATCTTGCTCCCTTCCTTCACTCGCATTTCGAGCACGCCTGCTGCCAGTCCAGGGATTGGACAGGCAGTGGGTTCATCTGTGGTGCAGACTCTCCTGAAGCCGCTCTGGCCACCCAGTTGAGGCAATGAGGAAGAGGATGAAGAAATGGAAGGCAGTTCTGTGGTCGTTCTAGGGAACGCAGACTGGATTGGTTTCATACTGGTAAAAGTACATGTAGTCATGGTGGGTGAGATGCTGCTGCTTTGTTAGAGCAGGGGTCGGCAACAGGCCAAAACCGTCCCACAAGTGATTTTTTGTTGTTGTTGCCCCCCCCCCCCCCCCCAAGTCTTTAGTAAAAATAAAATAACATGTTTTTAAGTATTCTTATTTTTTTCAGGATTTTTGTTTTTTGGGGGGGATTAAAAAAGACAGTAAAATCAATGTAATCAAAGTAGGAAATTATTGTTATTTTCAAATACAATCTCTATTTGTGTTTAGTTGTGGTCAATTTGTAATGTACAAATTATTATAATTATGTTCTGACCCCCCCAACCATCCGCTCCAACAAAAATCGTCCCCCAGCTGAATCTAGTTGCCTACCCCTGTGTTAGAGGGTCCCTCAACTTCCATTTGCTGTGATTCCAGTCCTTTTCTAATCCTTTGAAAAATGCATGTCAGTTTTTAAAAGCTGAATTCTATTAAATCCCTTTTTTTTTTTGGTTTTCAGGAAGCTACGACGACGATGATAATCTTCCTCCTTCTCCAAACCACTGGACGAGAAGGAAATAAGTTTACCTCCGACTTCGACTGATGCTGGGGTTTGTCTGTAAGGTTTACCTCCTGTTCCGACTGATGCTGGGGTAAGTTGTAGCACAGAGAGAGAACGAGAGGAGGAGGAGAGAGAGAGAGAGAGACATTCCATTGGCTGTCCTATCCTGTGTGTGTGTGTGTGTGTGTGTGTGTGTGTGTGTGTGTGTGTCTGAACATGCCTGATTAAACATCGTTTTTAATATGATGCAATGAGGCATTAAAACAAGACTAAGCTGTGGAAACATGAAATGAGAGATAGTACCTAGTCATGTATTACACTGTCTCTCAACTGGGTTGTCAAAAACAAGGCAGACACCTGGCTGGAAGAACCTGCAGTTAATGAGTAAAAGACAGTTCAGAGAGGTATTGTCTATTTCTTTTCTACCGCTTTGGCAGCATGATAACATGAGAGACATAAGATCATTTGGAAGTCATTAAAATATGAACATCTGACATAGCCTATGGTTAGTAGGTCTCCTACACACAGAGAGAGAGAGAGAGAGAGAGAGAGAGAGAGAGAGAGAGAGAGAGAGAGAGAGAGAGAGAGAGAGAGAGAGAGAGAGAGAGAGAGAGAGAGAGAGAGAGAGAGAGAGAGAGAGAGAGAGAGAGAGAGAGAGAGAGAGAGAGAGAGAGAGAGAGAGAGAGAGAGAGAGAGAGAGAGAGAGAGAGAGAGAGAGAGAGAGAGAGAGAGAGAGAGAGAGAGAGAGAGAGAGAGAGAGAGAGAGAGAGAGAGAGAGAGAGAGAGAGAGAGAGAGAGAGCCAGCCAGCCATCTGGTGTTGGGGAAATTATTGCCTGGAGGATCTCTTTTTGAGGGGAGGGGAACACAGGGGGGAGTGTGGTGAACAACTCAGCAGTCCCCATCCTCATCACACCTCACAGCCCTCACTGCTGAATGACCCAGAAAAGGAAAGTAGTTTGGCACATTAAAACGGGGAAGTTTTCTTATCAATTATTAAGATGATTGCACTCAAGTTCATTGTTTTAATATGGTTAGTAGTAAGAGCCCAGAAAAAGGTTAAGATAGATCTTTGTCAGAACATACAACCCTTTCATATTTCTCTGTTGTGGCCGGGAACCTGCCCATCACCTCACCTCACCTTGTGTTTATCTACACAATAGCCACCCTGATTCTCCTGCTCCCTCATCCCAGAGTAGTAGAGTGACTTGACATGAGGCAGCTGCTGAAGAGCTCATATGGAACCATTGAAGTGTTATAATGCTGAATTTCTGCCTCACAGAATGCACAGACCCATCTCCCCAGACAGCCAATCACTGTCTCTCACACTGAGCACAAACATTCAGTCCGCGGAGAGAACGGGCAAAAGCAGAATCACACAGCACAGCTGCCGACACGGCTGTATCTGCCTCTTGTGGACATTGACGGCACTCCGCTGTGCTGTGAAATTGGAGCACCCGGCTGATGTCACCTGCCATTTCTCACTCTGCATAACAGCCCGCAGTGCTGAGCATCCCCACCTTGTGGCAAAATACTGAAATGGTTCAGTTTTTTTGTTGCCAACATGTTTGACAACGACCATAGGAGTTGACAAGACTGCATAGAAACCAGGCTAACATGGCATTGATTAGACCTGTGTGGGGCTTCCAGGCTAACATGACATTGATTAGACCTGTGTGGGGCTTCCAGGCTAACATGACATTGATTAGACCTGTGTGGGGCTTCCAGGCTAACATGACATTGATTAGACCTGTGTGGGGCTTCCAGGCTAACATGACATTGATTAGACCTGTGTGGGGCTTCCAGGCTAACATGACATTGATTAGACCTGTGTGGGGCTTCCAGGCTAACATGACATTGATTAGACCTGTGTGGGGCTTCCAGTAGGTACTGTAGGTAGTTGCCATACTAGGTAGGTAGGTGAGGATAGGTCCTGGCCATACTAGGTAGGTAGTTGAGGATAGGTCCTGGCCATACTAGGTAGGTAGTTGAGAATAGGTGAGGATAGGTCCTGGCCATACTAGGTAGGTAGTTGAGAATAGGTGAGGATAGGTCCTGGCCATACTAGGTTGGTAGTTGAGAATAGGTGAGGATAGGTCCTGGCCATACTAGGTAGATAGTTGAGGATAGCTGAGGATAGGTCCTGGCCATACTAGGAAGGTAGTTGAGGATAGGTCTTGGCCATACTAGGTAGATAGTTAAGAATAGGTGAGGATAGGTCCTGGCCATACTAGGTTGGTAGTTGAGGATAGGTCCTGGCCATACTAGGTAGATAGTTGAGAATAGGTGAGGATAGGTCCTGGCCATACTAGGTTGGTAGTTGAGGATAGGTCCTGGCCATACTAGGTAGGTAGTTGAGAATAGGTGAGGATAGGTCCTGGCCATACTAGGTTGGTAGTTGAGGATAGGTCCTGGCCATACTAGGTAGATAGTTGAGAATAGGTGAGGATAGGTCCTGGCCATACTAGGTAGATAGTTGAGAATAGGTGAGGATAGGTCCTGGCCATACTAGGTAGATAGTTGAGAATAGGTGAGGATAGGTCCTGGCCATACTAGGTTGGTAGTTGAGGATAGGTCCTGGCCATACTAGGTAGATAGTTGAGAATAGGTGAGGATAGGTCCTGGCCATACTAGGTTGGTAGTTGAGGATAGGTCCTGGCCATACTAGGTAGGTAGTTGAGAATAGGTGAGGATAGGGCCTGGCCATACTAGGTAGGTAGTTGAGAATAGGTGAGGATAGGGCCTGGCCATACTAGGTAGATAGTTGAGAATAGGTGAGGATAGGGCCTGGCCATACTAGGTAGGTAGTTGAGGATAGCTGAGGATAGGTCCTGGCCATACTAGGTAGGCAGTTGAGGATAGGTTCTGGCCATACTAGGTAGGTAGTTGAGGATAGCTGAGGATAGGGCCTGGCCATACTAGGTAGGTAGTTGAGGATAGCTGAGGATAGGTCCTGGCCATACTAGGTAGGCAGTTGAGGATAGGTTCTGGCCATACTAGGAAGATAGGTGAGGATAGGTCCTGGCCATAAAAGGTAGGTAGTTGAGGATAGGTCCTGGCCATAAAAGTTAGGTAGGTAGTTGAGGATAGGTGAGGATAGGTCCTGGCCATAAAAGTTAGGTAGGTAGTTGAGGATAGGTGAGGATCCTGGCCATACTAGGTAGGTAGGTAGTTGAAGATAGGTGAGGATAGGTCCTGGCCATACTAGGTAGGTAGTTGAGGATAGGTCCTGGCCATACTAGGTAAGTAGGTAGTTGAGGATAGTTGATAGGTCCTGGCCATAAAAGGTAGGTAGGTAGTTGAGGATAGGTGAGGATAGGTCCTGGCCATACTAGGTAGGTAGGTAGTTGAGGATAGGTGAGGATAGGTCCTGGCCATAAAAGGTAGGTAGGTAGTTGAGGATAGGTCCTGGCCATAAAAGGTAGGTAGGTAGTTGAGGATAGGTGAGGATAGGTCCTGGCCATAAAAGGTCGGTAGGTAGTTGAGGATAGATAGTTTAGGTAGTTGAGGATAGGTGAGGATAGGTCCTGGCCATACTAGGTAGGTAGGTAGTTGAGGATATGTGAGGATAGGTCCTGGCCATAAAAGGTAGGTAGGTAGTTGAGGATAGTTGATAGGTCCTGGCCAAAAAAGGTAGGTAGGTAGGTAGGTAGTTGAGGATAGGTCCTGGCCATAAAAGGTAGGTAGGTAGTTGAGGATAGGTCCTGGCCATAAAAGGTAGGTAGGTAGTTAAGGATAGTTGATAGGTCCTGGCCATAAAAGGTAGGTAGGTAGGTAGGTAGGTAGGGCAGTTGAGGATAGGTGAGGATAGGTCCTGGCCATAAAAGGTAGGTAGGGCAGTTGAGGATAGGTGAGGATAGGTCCTGGCCATAAAAGATAGGTAGGTAGTTGAGGATAGTTGATAGGTCCTGGCCATAAAAGGTAGGTAGGTAGGTAGGTAGGTAGGTAGGTAGGTAGGTAGGTAGGTAGGGCAGTTGAGGATAGGTGAGGATAGGTCCTGGCCATAAAAGGTAGGTAGGTAGTTGAGGATAGGTGAGGATAGGTCATGGCCATAAAAGGTAGGTAGGTAGGTAGGTAGGCAGGTAGGTAGGTAGGGCAGTTGAGGATAGGTGAGGATAGGTCCTGGCCATAAAAGGTAGGTAGGTAGTTGAGGATAGGTGAGGATAGGTCCTGGCCATAAAAGGTAGGTAGGTAGTTGAGGATAGGTGAGGATAGGTCCTGGCCATAAAAGGTAGGTAGGTAGTTGAGGATAGGTGAGGATAGGTCATGGCCATAAAAGGTAGGTAGGTAGGTAGGTAGGTAGGTAGGTAGGTAGGTAGGTAGGGCAGTTGAGGATAGGTGAGGATAGGTCCTGGCCATAAAAGGTAGGTAGGTAGTTGAGGATAGGTGAGGATAGGTCCTGGCCATAAAAGGTAGGTAGGTAGTTGAGGATAGGTGAGGATAGGTCCTGGCCATACTAGGTAGGTAGGTAGTTGAGGATGGTTGATAGGTCCTGGCCATAAAAGGTAGGTAGGTAGGTAGGTAGGTAGGTAGGTAGGTAGGTAGGTAGGTAGGTAGGTAGGGCAGTTGAGGATAGGTGAGGATAGGTCCTGGCCATAAAAGGTAGGTAGGTAGTTGAGGATAGGTGAGGATAGGTCATGGCCATAAAAGGTAGGTAGGTAGGTAGGTAGGCAGGTAGGTAGGTAGGGCAGTTGAGGATAGGTGAGGATAGGTCCTGGCCATAAAAGGTAGGTAGGTAGTTGAGGATAGGTGAGGATAGGTCCTGGCCATAAAAGGTAGGTAGGTAGTTGAGGATAGGTGAGGATAGGTCCTGGCCATAAAAGGTAGGTAGGTAGTTGAGGATAGGTGAGGATAGGTCATGGCCATAAAAGGTAGGTAGGTAGGTAGGTAGGTAGGTAGGTAGGTAGGTAGGTAGGTAGGTAGGTAGGTAGGGCAGTTGAGGATAGGTGAGGATAGGTCCTGGCCATAAAAGGTAGGTAGGTAGTTGAGGATAGGTGAGGATAGGTCCTGGCCATAAAAGGTAGGTAGGTAGTTGAGGATAGGTGAGGATAGGTCCTGGCCATACTAGGTAGGTAGGTAGTTGAGGATGGTTGATAGGTCCTGGCCATAAAAGGTAGGTAGGTAGTTGAGGATAGGTCCTGGCCATAAAAGGTAGGTAGGTAGTTGAGGATAGGTCCTGGCCATAAAAGGTAGGTAGGTAGTTGAGGATAGGTCCTGGCCATAAAAGGTAGGTAGGTAGTTGAGGATAGGTCCTGGCCATAAAAGGTAGGTAGGTAGTTGAGGATAGGTGAGGATAGGTCCTGGCCATAAAAGGTAGGTAGGTAGGTAGGTAGGTAGGTAGGTAGGTAGGTAGGTAGGTAGGTAGGTAGGTAGGTAGTTGAGGATAGGTGAGGATAGGTCATGGCCATAAAAGGTAGGTAGGTAGGTAGTTGAGGATAGGTGAGGATAGGTCATGGCCATAAAAGGTAGGTAGGTAGGTAGTTGAGGATAGGTGAGGATAGGTCCTGGCCATAAAAGGTAGGTAGGTAGTTGAGGATAGATGAGGATAGGTGAGGATAGGTCCTGGCCATAAAAGGTAGGTAGGTAGTTGAGGATAGGTGAGGATAGGTGAGGATAGGTCCTGGCCATAAAAGGTAGGTAGGTAGTTGAGGATAGTTGAGGATAGGTGAGGATCCTGGCCATACTAGGTAGGTAGGTAGTTGAGGATAGGTGAGGATAGGTCCTGGCCATACTAGGTAGGTAGGTAGTTGAGGATAGGTCCTGGCCATAAAAGGCAGGTAGGTAGTTGAGGATAGGTGAGGATAGGTCATGGCCATAAAAGGTAGGTGGGTAGTTGAGGATAGGTGCAGGGCAACAACAACAAAAAATGCAGAGCAAAAAAATCACATTACACAGAACGCACAACCCTGAAAATATGTCGCTAGAGCAGAGCAAAAATGTTGCGGTTCGTGATGTGGTATGTTTCTCAAACATGGGATTTATAAAAATGCACAATCAAATAAAAATAATAAAAAATAAACGCTTCAGAGCGACTCCTCTCATCAGATTGTGGAATGTTGTTTTTATGTTTTATTTATTTAAAAAGTGGGTTCTAGAATTTATTTTAAATAGGGTGTCATTTGTGACATATCCATAGAATGTATATCTGTCCATATTGTCTTTTTAAAAGTGCCATAACTTATTTAATGGGCAGCAGATCGTCTATGTCCCTTATTGACCATGGGCTGTTTTCCCCCAAAGCGGCCGGGCTGCAAAGTTCTATTTCAAACCGACTGGGACTATAGTCAATTTACATCTAAGAAGATGACATTGATTTGCATTTCTACATCCACGTCGTCAATGGATCCATACTCTCTGGTGAGGAGGAAGAAGAAGAAAGAAAGAAAGAAAGAAAGAAAGAAAGAAAGAAAGAAAGAAAGAAAGAAAGAAAGAAAGAAAGAAAGAAAGAAAGAAAGAAAGAAAGTCACAAGTCATTTATTGACAACAAGCATTTAATTGAGATGCCTTCCTATTGTACCCTGTTAACTAAAACCAAATTCTGCTGTCTACGTCAGTAAGTTCAGCCAGGCTAGTCTTCTATGTTACCGGTTGTAGCTGACAGAGACAGCTGTGTCAGCGTAGATGGCCTTTACTGAATCTATATCGGTGTCCAGCTGAGGACGTCTTTAGAGGTCAGTAGCACAGCCCTCCTACAGAGACAAACCCAGTTAGTGAACTACCTTAAACCCAGGATTAAACAGTACTAGACACAACACCTTCAATAATAATCGAGAGAGAGAGAGAGAGAGATAACGCAACCAGTTAAACACTGCAGCACTGTCACACAACCACACACAATATATTTACCTCAGGAAACCAGTTAAACACTGTCACACAACCACACACAATATATTTACCTCAGGAAACCAGTTAACCATCACATGGAGTTAAAAAGAAGATTATACTGTACAGAATACCTTCAAGAATAACAACGAGTACAACAGGGAGTACAACAGGGAGTACAAACAAGGAGTACAACAGGGAGTACAACAGGGAGTACAACAGGGAGTACAACAGGGAGTACAAACAAGGAGTACAAACAAGGAGTACAAGGAGTACAACAGGGAGTACAAACAGGGAGTACAACAGGGAGCTGGAGAACAGCTGTATACCCTATCAGGCTGATCAGACAGGTCTGGGTAGCTGGAGACAAGCTGTATACCCTATCAGGCTGATCAGACAGGTCTGGGTAGCTAGAGACCATCTGTATACCCTATCAGGCTGATCAGACAGGTCTGGGTAGCTGGAGACCAGCTGTATACCCTATCAGGCTGATCAGACAGGTCTGGGTAGCTGGAGACCAGCTGTAAACAGTGAAAGGATATAGGCTGTACATGTCTACCTCTATCACTCCAGTATCCCCATTGTAAATATGGTATTGGCACTGACCCTGGAACTCTCCCTATATATAGCTACTGACCCTGGAACTGACCCTGTATATAGCTACTGACCCTGGAACTGACCCTGTATATAGCTACTGACCCTGGAACTGTCCCTGTATATAGCTACTGACCCTGGAACTGACCCTGTATATAGCTACTGACCCTGGAACTGACCCTGTATATAGCTACTGACCCTGGAACTGACCCTGTATATAGCTACTGACCCTGGAACTGACCCTGTATATAGCTACTGACCCTGGAACTGACCCTGCACATAACTACTGACCCTGTACATAACTACTGACCCTGTATATAGCTACTGACCCTGGAACTGACCCTGTATATAGCTACTGACCCCGGAACTGACCCTGTATATAGCTACTGACCCTGGAACTGGCCCTGTATATAGCTACTGACCCTGTATATAGCTACTGACCCTGTACATAACTACTGACCCTGTATATAGCTACTGACCCCGGAACTGGCCCTGTACATAACTACTGACCCTGTACATAACTACTGACCCTGTATATAGCTACTGACCCTGGAACTGGCCCTGTACATAACTACTGACCCTGTACATAACTACTGACCCTGTATATAGCTACTGACCCTGGAACTGGCCCTGTATATAGCTACTGACCCTGGAACTGGCCCTGTATATAGCTACTGACCCTGTATATAACTACTGACCCTGTATATAGCTACTGACCCTGGAACTGACCCTGTATATAGCTACTGACCCTGGAACTGGCCCTGTATATAGCTACTGACCCTGGAACTGGCCCTGTATATAGCTACTGACCCTGGAACTGACCCTGTATATAACTACTGACCCTGTATATAGCTACTGACCCTGTATATAGCTACTGACCCTGTACATAACTACTGACCCTGTATATAGCTACTGACCCTGTGTATAGCTACTGACCCTGTATATAGCTACTGACCCTGTACATAACTACTGACCCTGTATATAGCTACTGACCCTGTACATAACTACTGACCCTGTATATAGCTACTGACCCCGGAACTGGCCCTGTACATAACTACTGACCCTGTACATAACTACTGACCCTGTATATAGCTACTGACCCTGGAACTGGCCCTGTACATAACTACTGACCCTGTACATAACTACTGACCCTGTATATAGCTACTGACCCTGGAACTGGCCCTGTATATAGCTACTGACCCTGGAACTGGCCCTGTATATAGCTACTGACCCTGTATATAACTACTGACCCTGTATATAGCTACTGACCCTGGAACTGACCCTGTATATAGCTACTGACCCTGGAACTGGCCCTGTATATAGCTACTGACCCTGTATATAACTACTGACCCTGTATATAGCTACTGACCCTGTATATAGCTACTGACCCTGTACATAACTACTGACCCTGTATATAGCTACTGACCCTGTGTATAGCTACTGACCCTGTATATAGCTACTGACCCTGTACATAACTACTGACCCTGTATATAGCTACTGACCCTGGAACTGACCCTGTATATAGCTACTGACCCTGTATATAGCTACTGACCCTGTACATAACTACTGACCCTGTATATAGCTACTGACCCTGGAACTGACCCTGTATATAGCTACTGACCCTGGAATGTGATGAAAGAAATAAAAGCTGAAATAAATCATTATTTTTACTATTATTCTGACATTTCACATTCTTAAAATAAAGTGGTGATCCTAACTGACCTAAGTCAGGGAATTTTTACTAGGATTAAATGTCAGGAATTATGAATTATTAAATGTATTTGGCTAAGGTGTATGCAAACTTCCGACTTCAAATGTAGATATTTGTAGTTGCCACACGTCATGCCACACATCATGCCACACATCATGCCACACATCATGCCACACCACATGCCACATAGAACCCTCCTCCAGCAAGCTGTGGTCCATCTGTGGTAACTGACTCCACTTCCCCCCCCCCAAAAAAAACAAGTAGGTCATTTTGTTAATGACCTGGGGTGTATATTTCAAGTGGGGACACACAGACAGTATAGTTTTTACTATTGACCAGGGCCTCTGTATTGAAAAGACACGCCGACATACTACTGACCCTTGCTATTCATTTACAGTACCGCCTTATCAAATATACAATGTCATGTCCATTCAGCAGCAGTTTTACTGACGTTGGCCCATAGGGGTATAGGGTTATTACATAACTACTCAGATTTATAGTATGCCATTGGCCACCATCTAGACCTGGGTTCAAATGCTATTTGGAATCATTTTAAATACTTTAGCTGTTCTTGACTGAGCTTGTCTGGCGCAATGGAACCAATAGAAGAGTCCCAAGAAGTGCAAACCACGCCCACCTGGCACTCCAGGCAGGCTTATGTAATAGCTCAACTTATTTGAAAGATTGATAGTTATGCCCACTTCCCACACAGTATTGCATCCTTTACTATATAGTCCTATATGGTAATGATGCAGTGGTTCCCAACCTGTTTTTGAACTGTGGCACACCTTGATGGGATATAACATGTCCCTATTGATTTATATAGTTTATTATTACTATTTATATAGTGGTAATGACCTACAAGCCATCTGATCCACACTGCAAACCATCTAGGTTCTGGGGACAAACGGTGTTATTAAATAGGGTTTATTTGAAATATTATTTATAGTTTTAATAGTTCCTTACTCGTGGTTGGTTAATTTGTGTGTACCTATTTAAAAGCGTCTCGCAAATCTGCCCAGAAAAAAACCCTCAGTTGTAGCTCCGGTAAAATAGGTATTTAATTTCGAACCGCTTGGGCTACAGACAAGTGGGGTTTCTGCATTGTAAAGGTGTAACCACGGATACAAAGCCATGCTCCGTTTGTTGCTATGGCAGCCATATTAAGAAATACTGTAACTGACTTCAGGCTAAGCCTAATCAGACTTGAACGTGCTAATGGTTTTCAGACGAATCAAAATGAAACATATGACTTTGCTAACAAATGATTGCTCTATTAAAAAATTATAACAAACTCATTTGCAGCATTACCGCAAAAAAATGGAAGTGGAAGGTGGAAGGGGGAGAAGTGAGGAACTTGTCTGTCGGCCCTGCATTAAAGACCAAAATTGGTTAAAGAAAATTGTGATGAATTAAAAAGTATACCGGTCCATTAGTTTACTCCAATTAGGGGAGCGATGATAGGGCTAGGGGGATCGGAGAATATGG
The DNA here is from genome assembly GCF_013265735.2 of Oncorhynchus mykiss. Taxonomy (NCBI): domain Eukaryota; kingdom Metazoa; phylum Chordata; class Actinopteri; order Salmoniformes; family Salmonidae; genus Oncorhynchus; species Oncorhynchus mykiss. The sequence continues at coordinate 98,612,567 of NC_048566.1, forward strand.
GGGATTGGAAATTATGCAGACAATTACGTTGATAGGAGCCACACTCTATCTGCACTAGTAAAGCTCATCTACCTGTGCCCTCAAATGAGACAAATGCATAGAGATAGATAAGAGGACTCATCTTTATATCTGTGCCATTATAGCGTATGTGACAGCATTGGCAGCGCTATTGAGGCTACAACCCATAGGAATCCCCACCCAGATGACGACGTTAATAACTACTTTAAAGTGGTGGAAGCCCTCAATGGCACTGCCCATGCTAAAATGGCCCTTTGGCCGCTAGAGGCCCCTATCATTCTCTGTGGGGTGACTCTATTACCATCCAATCATTAGGGAACATATTCTCTACATACAAATGTAACAACAGACTGAGCGCGCCAGACTTGAATCAACGATACAGATGTAACCCAGTGCTATTTAATGTTTTACTCTGACCAGCACTAGTGCTTGCAATTCAAATTTACATGTGCATTCTACAGGTCACGTTTTCTCAAGGCACACAAATGTGCCACAGCACACTGGTTGGGAACCACTGCAGTATACAGTAGAATAGCCCATGCTTATTTGTATGTTCGGTATGAATGCAATTCATTGACTGGGCACCTGTACTTTTCACTTTTGGTTTTTATTTTTTATATATTTATTATTTATTGTGATAAAAATGTCAAAGTAAAGCAAGCGACCAATGTCAAAACACATTCAAACTACTTTTTGATTACAAAAGTTTATTTTCACGATAATAGTGTTCGACTTAGACTCATTTGGGGGAATTTTAGACTGTCCAGACAATACTTTCTATTCTACATAATCCATAAAACAGACCAGGAAAACGCACCCCCTGCTCTGCTCTAGTCTCGACAACACGAACTAACTACTACCTTCAGTTGAACTCACTATCCATGGTGTCTTTTGCAAACATACCTCCAGTTCATATTTTAAGTAGCACAGGGAAGCTTTCTGATTTGTCAACGAGAAGGCCCTAGAACGCTTGTATTTATTTTTTAAGTAACGTTCCTCTCTGCTGGTGAAAATTATGTCTATAATCCCCCAAAATACTCGTAGACTTTAACATATATCATACTAAATACATATTTTTATCAATACTTAAACATGTGGTGTACAATTAACGGATTATAACTGGAATATCGGCATTACCGTTCCGCCCTATAGTCACCCCACGTGACATCGGAGGGATACCCTATGTTCGGCTGGGGAAGTAGTCCCGGTCAGTTGGGGGGGTTATCTTTCGCCAGAGCTCGGCTGGTGGGCGCATTGGTCCCTGCAACGTTCACCCGGTAGGTGAGTCACTGCGTCCTCATCTGGAAATGGTCAACTTTACATTTATCATAAGATGGACAATTATTGCTAAATAATATTGACATAGCTGCCTTGAGTTAATTACATTGTTCTATCAGTTTTGGTTATAGACAAGTTGTAATAGACTTTTAACTATTAATTGTTACTTTACTTCCATAACGTTTTGAATCAAATTGTTATGGTGTGATATGGGGTATTTAGTTGTATATTTCAGTCTGAATAGCCTATTTGTGCACAATTAAAAGTAATGACAACTACTTATACCTGTGATACACATTTTTACAGTGAAATAATAGGGTTTGTTTCATGCATTGGGATACCTACATGACTGAAACTGAGCTACATTATTAAGCAAAACAATTTGGTTTTTGACATAAATATAATTGTAAGTCGCTCTGGATAAGAGTGTCTGCTAAATGACTCAAATGAAATAATACATTTCTATTTGACATGCACTGACACCATCCTGTCATCCTCAATGTTCCTCCTCTACTATAGCAACAACAAATAAATACATTCATCTATACTTCCTGTAAGTCAAAGAGCCAGGAACAATTTTACTATTTTAATGACATTGTATTCAGAAGCTTATCTTTTGATACGGTGTGCTAATAAACCACTGTTCAGTTTCACTAGAGCTGTAGGTGACATAGCCCGACCACTCGGTGTGCTAATAAACCACTGTTCAGTTTCACTAGAGCTGTAGGTGACATAGCCCGACCACTCGGTGTGCATTACTAAGCCACTATTCAGCTCCTGCATCATAGCTCTATAATTCAATATCCTCGTAGAGTAAAAAATAAAATCCTATAGAATGGAACCCACTTGGATGTTGTTGTTTTTTCTCTCCAAACTTGTGAATGAATCGATGTCTCACTGAAAGTCTGCTCACGCCAGTGACTGTGTCACCCAGATAATGTAGCTCTTCTTATAGGCAACAGTCTGCTAAGGTTTTTTATCTACAAGGAAAAAGGAGTAGCACTTTAGCAGTTGATAGCTGAACTGGTGTCATGATACATGTCAGGTTCTCTATGATAGATGGGATTGTGTTACAGTACATGTCTGGTTCTCTATGATATTTATGCCAACCTATGTGTATAATGTTGCTCTGACTAGTTAATTAATCATTTTGAGGTTGAAAAGAATAACCCCCCACGTTGAATTAATATGTGATATTTGCTAAATCCTTTTTGACAACTCAAGTTTCCCACCAACTGTGAGAACCACCTCCTACAAAAAGTGGCCACTGGCCAGTTCCTCTTCAAGAGCCTATGCCCCTGGTCATTATGGGTGACTGGAATGTGGGGGCGTTATCTGGGTGTGCCTGTCCGCGTGTGTGTGTGTGTGTGCAGTCACGCAGTCACACATGCTCTCATTGTTGCGGTCCTAGTTTGGTGGTGCTGCTACAGTGTGTGTGGCCAGCTGGCCAACTGAGTCCCTATCCCCTTCAGACTGTCAGGCTGAACTTCCAGAGCCACTGTCAGTTGACTTGGTGCACCTCTAACGTTCTAAAAAAAACTCTATTACAATATTCACAATCAATAAATCAGTAACTCAAGTGGAGTTGAGGTACATTTATGACAATTTATTATGAATAATCTCACCCCTCTCTCTGAAATGTTCCAGGTTTTCATTCTCTTTCACAGTATAAAGTGAACCCGAAAACTTCAGCTAGTACATTTTCCATTGCTACAGAATGTCTCTAGCATTAATATGCTATGTCTGTTGGTAGGTAGCATGGCAGTGCAAAGATCTAGTGTCAAAGCCTGATTCAGTGGGATAGACTCAGAGCAGCTGTGTAAGCCAAGTAACACACACACACACACACACACACACACACACACACACACACACACACACACACACACACACACACACTATAAATAGACTTGGCATGAAAAATGATATCAAGGCCTCTCCAACCTCTAACTTTCAGGAGTATCTAGAGAGGCTTGGTTCAATATGTCAGAGGTGGTTGTAGAACATTAACCCAGTGTCAAAAGATCTCCTCAACACCTCTATTCTCGCTCTCTCTCTAGGATTTCTCAGATACCGATCCAATCATGTCTAAAGGAAAGGATATGGGCTCTGCCTTCATCCAGACGCAGCAGCTCCACGCTGCCATGGCCGACACTTTCCTGGAGCACATGTGTCTTCTGGACATCGACTCCGAGCCAGCCGTGGCTCGCAACACCGGAATCATCTGCACCATCGGTACAGCTCAACAACACCCTTCCTCATTACTCACACCGCCCTCACTCCCTTCACTATTCACTACTTCCTCACCTCACTGCCCAACCCTACCTCACCCCTCATGGCTCCTCACTCCCTCACCACTGAACACCCTCACTACAATACTCTACCCAACATCCTGTATACACATGTATTTTGTGTGATGTGTGCCTACAGAAGGCCACAGAACTTTCACAGTAGGGGTATATCCCTCCAAACTACTTCACAGTAGGGGTATATCCCTCCAAAACCTTCACAGTAGGGGTATATTCCTCCAAAATACTTCACAGTAGGGGTATATCCCTCCAAAACCTTCACAGTAGGGGTATATCCCTCCAACACTTTCACAGTAGGGGTATATCCCTCCAAAACCTTCACAGTAGGGGTATATCCCTCCAAAATACTTCACAGTAGGGGTATATCCCTCCAAAACCTTCACAGTAGGGGTATATCCCTCCAAAATACTTCACAGTAGGGGTATATCCCTCCAAAACCTTCACAATATTCCTCTATAAGCTTTGGTTGTCTTCTTGTCCACATGCAGGACCCGCCTCCCGATCAGTATCCATGGCCAAGGAGATGATCAAATCTGGGATGAACATTGCAAGAATGAACTTCTCTCACGGAACTCATGAGGTCAGTAGTAGGACTACACTAGTACTGAAGGGAAAGGACACTAGTACTGACGGGAAAGGACACTAGTACTGAAGGGAAAGGACACTAGTACTGAAGGGAAAGGACACTAGTACTGACGGGAAAGGACACTAGTACTGAAGGGAAAGGACACTAGTACTGACGGGAAAGGACACTAGTACTGAAGGGAAAGGACACTAGTACTGAAGGGAAAGGACACTAGTACTGAAGGGAAAGGACACTAGTACTGACGCCACCACAGCTGTTCTAGGATTTAGACTAGTGCCGAATTCCAAACGGACCCCATAGCCCTTACTTCCTGGCAACTCATGTTAGTCTGAAAGAATAGGTGAAAGCAATATGGTGACATTCACTCAGCCGAATATAAAGACCAGTTTGGATGTTGGCATACTATAACCTTTAGTGAGTCTGCAGCATCAGCCATCCTCATACTATAACCTTTAGTGAGTCTGCAGTACCAGCCACCCTCATACTATAACCTTTAGTGAGTCTGCAGTACCAGCCACCCTCATCCTATAACCTTTAGTGAGTCTGCAGTACCAGCCACCCTCATCCTATAACCTTTAGTGAGTCTGCAGTACCAGCCATCCTCATTGTGACATTATCACTGTACCATTTAAATGTCAGTCTGTAAGCTGATCTGAACGCTCTTACGTGCACTTTAGTGGCTCCTCCTCCTCCCTCCTCCTCCTCCCCCCTCCTCCTCCAACCTCCTCCTCCAACCTCCTCCTCCAACCTCCTCCTCCTCCAACCTCCTCCCTCCTCCTCCTCCTCCTCCTCCAACCTCCTCCTCCTCCAACCTCCTCCTCCTCCTCCAGTCTGTCTTCTAGTGCCGCCAGATGGCAGTCAGGGTTCTGGGGTTCACACTACTGACCTCTCCCCTTTAAAAGTCATGGCTTTTTGACCTGTTTCACCCTGGCTGGGTCGGGAGTGCACCCCCTAAACCATACAGCAGTATTAGATATCGAAGCGATACGTTTGATATTTGAATTCGTTGCCCCTTTTCAAAGGTCATCAGTACTGTTAATTGCTTGTCCGAAGAAGACGTTCTACTCTGAAGTTCAGTACTGTTAATTGCTTGTCCGAAGAAGACGTTCTACTCTGAAGTTCAGTACTGTTAATTGCTTGTCCGAAGAAGACGTTCTACTCTGAAGTTCAGTACTGTTAATTGCTTGTCCGAAGAAGACGTTCTACTCTGAAGTTCAGTACTGTTAATTGCTTGTCCGAAGAAGACGTTCTACTCTGAAGTTCAGTACTGTTAATTGCTTGTCCGAAGAAGACGTTCTACTCTGAAGTTCAGTACTGTTAATTGCTTGCCCGAAGAAGACGTTCTACTCTGATGTTCAGTACTGTTAATTGCTTGTCCGAAGAAGACGTTCTACTCTGAAGTTCAGTACTGTATCTATGTATCGGCACTAGATGACGTTTCCTGTACATCTGTATCAAAGTTATAATTAGGTCAGGATTTCCCAGTCCATTCCGCGATTACTTCCATGACTGGACATTTTGCCTCAGGCCAGAAATAATGCACGCAATTCCATCGAACAAGTACTCAGCCTGCATTGATGATTGGTTGACTCGTTGAATCAGATGAGCTAGTTCTAGGGCTAGAGATAAAACGTGAAGGTATGTCAAGGGTTAGCAATCTGACGCCGTAGGAGCCTGCAGCCATGTCACAGGGCAAGTGTGGTGGCACCATTTTAGCGTCTGTTTGGGGATGCTACTGGTGCATGAAAACTAAGATAGACAGAGCAACTCCCATTGGCAGGAACTTCTGACAGACATCTTCGGACATCTGAACTTATGTTTGTTTTACATGGCATCTGTCATGTGTTGAGGTCAGAGACATTATCAGAAGGGCAAAAGGAAACTTGACCTCTGCCTCTGGTCAGGTGGTCGGAGCAGATGTAAAATAGCCACGTCTCAGGTTCTCGCAGAACATGTTTAGATGGACCAGGAGCTAACGCTAAGCTACTCTAGTAGCTAAGCTACTCTATTCTAAAATACCCCAAAGATAAAACATTTTTAAAAATCATTACATTTCAACCTGGCTAATTGTCCTATGTCTGTCTACTATAGAGCACTGTTAAGTGAGTGTCATTGAGTCTCTGAGTCTGTCTCTCTCCTATAGGCAGAAACTGTTTAGGAACCAGAAGCTAGCTAACACTACTTAGTTATTTATATTCTATGTGGCTATGTTTACATTCTACATTTTTTAAAAAAAATTTATTTTATTTTTTATTTTTACCTTTATTTAACCAGGCAAGTCAGTTAAGAACAAATTCTTATTTTCAATGACGGCCTGGGAACAGTGGGTTAACTGCCTGTTCAGGGGCAGAACGACAGATTTGTACCTTGTCAGCTCGGGGGTTTGAACTCGCAACCTTCCGGTTACTAGTCCAACGCTCTAACCACTAGGCTACCCTGTCGCCCTACATGGCTAATCTACTTGGCTAACACTACTTGGTTTTCCTACTTGGCGAATCTACATGGTTATATGCTATGTAGCTATGCTACATGGTTATATTCTACTTGGCTATTCTACTTGGTTAAATTCTACATGGTTATTCTACTTGGATATTCTACATCGTTATAACCAACGTGGCTATACTACTTGGTTATTCTATTTTGTTAAATCTACTTGGCAATGCTACGTGGTTATATGCTACGTGGCTATGCTATGAGGCTATGCTACGTGGCTATGCTATGTGGCTATGCTATGTGGCTATGCTATGTGGCTATGCTATGTGGCTATGCTATGTGGCTATGCTATGTGGCTATGCTATGTGGCTATGCTATGTGGCTATGCTACGTGGCTATGCTACGTGGCTATGCTATGTGGCTATGCTATGTGGCTATGCTATGTGGCATATTAAATTGCACTTTGCCAGCTTCTACTTAGTACTGTTGAGTGAATGTCGTTGGGCTTTCAACACTGATATACCAGGAGGCAGTGAGCATTTAATGGATGTACAGTGCCTTGGGAAAGTATTCAGACCCCTTGACTTGTCCGCATTTTGTTACGTTACAGCCTTATTCTAAAATGGATTATATAAAAAATATATGTCCTCATCAATCTACACACAATACCCCTATAATTTACTAAGTAAAATTAGGTTTTTAGAAATTTTTGCAAAAGAAAATATAAAAATAAGATATACCTTATTTACATAAGTATTCAGACAGTTTGCTATGAGACTCAAAATTTAGTTTACATTGATCATCCTTGAGATGTTTCTACAACTTGATTGTAGTCCACCTGTGTTAAATTCAACTGATTGGACATGATTTGGAAAGGCACACACCTGTCTATATATGGTCTGCCTGAAAATCGTCACACGTCTCTGAATGATTTTACTTTCCCTACAGTAAATCAAATCAAACTTAATTTAAAGTGTATTTAAAATCTCAACACACTTACCTATCTGAGCACTACGATTGGTCTGGCTAGTTGGCAAATCATCTGAAAGTTCCAAAGTTACATTTGGCGTTCCTCAGGTCTCTACGCTCAGACCCATATAATTTGTTTTCCACAGTATAGGCAGTGTCATGGCATGCTAAAACCTCTGATGTCTCTAAGTGATACTATCCAGGCTGTATCACATCCGGCCGTGATTGGTAGTCTCATAGGGCGGCACACAATTGGCACAGCGTCGTCCGGGTTTGGCCCTGGGTAGGCCGTCATTGTAAATAAGAATTTGATCTTAACTGACTTGCCTGGTTAAATAAAGGTTAAATAAATAAATTAAATACAAATATGACACCCCCTTCTTTTCCAGACTCTCATCGGTGTGGTGTTTAAGGGGGTGGGAATTTAAAAAACAGATACATTTCTGTGTCGATGGGAAGAAAAAATATGATCTTCTGTTCTATTCAGTATCATGCTGAGACCATCAAGAATGTCCGTGAAGCCACCGAGAGCTTCGGTTCCGGCACCATCGAGTACAGACCAGTGGCCATCGCTCTGGACACCAAGGGACCCGAAATCAGGACTGGACTCATCAAGGGCGTGAGTAGTCATTCACCATGAACTAGTGTAAATCTTTATGAAAAATCCAACTTCAGTTCCAAGTGTATCATCACAAATGCACTTTACAGACAAATTAAAACAGAGACAAGCAGCTACGTTTCTTGACTGTAGTACCAAATGACCTAACCCCTATCGTGTAGGCCTACCTTTTGATTTGGTCAAAAGGAAGGCATTGGCCAAGCTAGGAGCAAGAAATACAACAACAAGCAATGATATCCTAAAGCTGATATACATCAACTCCTGTAAAACACTACTGGCATCAGAATGTATCTATTGATCATGAGCCAGGTCCTTCCCCATAGACATATACAGTACATGATACTATAATCCCTATCCTTCTCCGTAGACATATACAGTACATAATACTATAATCCATGTCCTTCCCCATAGACATAGACAGTACATAATACTATAGTAATAGTTGTGTAATCCATATGATTCTTCCCGTGTACAGAGTGGCGAAGCTGAGGTCGAGCTGAAGAAGGGAGGTCACATCAAGCTGACCTTGGACGACAAGTACAAGGACAACTGTGACGAGAAGCACCTGTGGTTGGACTACAAGAACATCACCAAGATCCTGAAGGTCGGAGCTCACGTCTACATCGACGACGGCCTCATGTCCCTGAAGGTCAAGGAAGTCGGTGAGTATCCTAGCAACATCCTACTGTAGCAACAGAATAACACTCTCACAACCTGACAAGTGACAGGAAGTAGCTACACGCTTAAACCAAAGTTAAGTCCTTCTACTTTGCCTGTTGAAACGTGTTACTGTACCGTTGTTCTGGCTGTGGCATTGTGATTGACACACATTATTGGGGCGGCAGGGTAGCCTAGTGGTTAGAGCGTTGGACTAGTAACCTGGAAGGTTGCAAATTCAAACCCCCGAGCTGACAAGGTACAAATCTGTCGTTCTGCCCCCTGAACAAGGCAGTTACCCCACTGTTCCTAGACCGTCATTGAAAATAAGAATTAGTTCTTAACTGACTTGCCTAGTTAAATAAAGGTAAAATAAAAAAAATTGTCCCCAGGCGCTGACTTCCTGGACTGTGAGATTGAAAATGGTGGTACTCTGGGCTCTAAGAAGGGTGTGAACTTGCCCGGTGCTGCTGTGGACCTGCCCGCTGTCTCTGAGAAGGACATCCAGGATCTGCAGTTCGGTGTGGAACAGGGAGTGGACATGGTCTTCGCCTCCTTTATCCGTAAGGCAGCTGATGTACACGCCGTCAGGAAGGTGCTGGGAGAGAAGGGCAAAAACATCAAGATCATCTCCAAACTGGAGAACCACGAGGGCGTCCGCAGGTGTGTGTGTAGGGTGTGTGTGTAGGGTGTGTGTAGGGTGTGTGTGTGTAGGGTGTGTGTAGGGTGTGTGTGTGTAGGGTGTGTGTGTGTAGAGTGTGTGTGTGTAGTGTGTGTGTGTAGGGTGTGTGTAGTGTGTGTAGGGTGTGTGTAGTGTGTGTAGGGTGTGTGTAGTGTGTGTAGGGTGTGTGTGTGTAGGGTGTGTGTGTGTAGTGTGTGTGTGTAGGGTGTGTGTAGGGTGTGTGTGTAGGGTGTGTGTGTGATATTGAGAGAGGCCTCACTGACTACACGATAGTATTGTAGTAAAATGTATTAAGTACATTTACAGTACTTTCAAAGGCTAAAAAAAAGCAAGAGATCTCCACTTGAAGGATCCTACTGTCTTGAGCGTCAGTTTAGCCTCTTGGAAATATAGATACCCGATGCCGGATAATACTGACTTGTAATAACTATCTGTCTGTCTCTGTGTAGATTCGACGAGATCCTGGAGGCTAGCGATGGCATCATGGTTGCCCGCGGCGACCTGGGTATTGAGATCCCCACGGAGAAGGTGTTCATCGCCCAGAAGATGATGACCGGACGCTGCAACAGGATCGGCAAGCCCATCACCTGCGCCACACAGGTTCGACACGTTGCCCGCAGACTAGACCTCCTTATACATGACTAGACCTCCTCATAATGACTACTAGACCTCCTCATAATGACTACTAGACCCCCTCATAATGACTACTAGACCTCCTCATACATGACTACTAGACCTCCTCATAATGACTACTAGACCTCCTCATAATGACTACTAGACCTCCTCATAATGACTACTAGACCTCCTCATAATGACTACTAGACCTCCTCATAATGACTACTCGACCTCCTCATAATGACTACTAAACCTCCTCATAATGACTACTAGACTTCCTCATAATGACTACTAGACCTCCTCATAATGACTACCAGACCTTCTTATACATGACTACTAGACCTCCTCATAATGACTACTAGACCTCCTCATAATGACTACTAGACCTCCTCATAATGACTGCTAGACCTCCTCATAATGACTACTAGACCTCCTCATAATGACTACTAGACCTCCTCATAATGACTACCAGACCTTCTTATACATGACTACTAGACCTCCTCATAATGACTACTAGACCTCCTCATAATGACTACTAGACCTCCTCATAATGACTACTAGACCTCCTCATAATGACTACTAGACCTCCTCATAATGACTACTAGACCTCCTCATAATGACTACCAGACCTCCTCATAATGACTACTAGACCTCCTCATAATGACTACTAGACCTCCTCATAATGACTACTAGACCCCCTCATAATGACTACCAGACCTTCTTATACATGACTACTAGACCTCCTCATACATGACTACTAGACCTCCTCATAATGACTACTAGACCTCCTCATAATGACTGCTAGACCTCCTCATAATGACTGCTAGACCTCCTCATAATGACTACTAGACCTCCTCATAATGACTACTAGACCTCCTCATAATGACTACTAGACCTCCTCATAATGACTACTAGACCTCCTCATAATGACTACTAGACCTCCTCATAATGACTACTAGACCTCCTCATAATGACTACTAGACCTCCTCATAATGACTACTAGACCTCCTCATAATGACTACTAGACCTCCTCATAATGACTACTAGACCTCCTCATAATGACTACTAGACCTTATACATGACTACTAGACCTCCTCATAATGACTACTAGACCTCCTCATAATGACTACTAGACCTCCTCATACATGACGACTAGACCTCCTTATACATGACTACTAGACCTCCTTATACATGACGACTAGACCTCCTCATAATGACTACTAGACCCCCTCAGACATTAGCATGTCACTGTGTTCTGTTATATTCGGCACACGTGACAAAAAAACTGATTAGACCCCCTCATACATGCTTCTTTTCCATCCCTGTCACCCAAAGCACACCCAAAACACACCCAAAGCACACCCAAAGCACACCCAAAGCACACCCAAAGCACACCCAAAGCACACCCAAAGCACACCCAAAGCACACCCAAAACACACCCAAAGCAGGGTCTGATAACCTGTTAAGACTCAAATACACTGAATTCAATGGCAGATAACAGCAGGGTTCCTAGTCCGGAGTGTTTGAGGTTTAAGAGGACCTCTGCTTTGACGAAACCTTAGAGGAAAGGGCTTTATGCCTAATAAGGGCAGTCTCTATAAATGAATCGATGTAAATAATCTATCCTGTCGTTGATTGGTGCCTAATGATCTCTCCTCTCTCTCCTGATTGGTCCAGATGCTGGAGAGCATGATCAAGAAGCCCCGCCCTACTCGTGCTGAGGGTTCCGATGTCGCCAACGCCGTTCTGGACGGCAACGACTGCATCATGCTGAGTGGTGAGACCGCCAAGGGAGACTACCCACTTGAGGCTGTCCGCACACAGCACAAGGTGAGAGACTGAGAGCAGAGCGCCCCCCCCCCCCCCCCCCCCCCCCTCTCTATAGGTCTTGCCTTGGCTCCTCCCAACACAAGGTGAGAGACTGAGAGCAGAGCGGCCCCCCCCCCCCCCTCTATAGGTCTTGCCTTGGCTCCTCCCAACACAAGGTGAGAGACTGAGAGCAGAGCAGAGCGCCCCCCCCCCCCCCCCCCCCCCCCCCCCCTCTATAGGTCTTGCCTTGGCTCCTCCTACACAAGGTGAGAGACAGAGCAGAGCGGCCCCCTCTATAGGTCTTGCCCTGGCTCCTCCCAACACAAGGTGAGAGACTGAGAGCAGAGCGGCCCCCCCCTCTATAGGTCTTGCCCTGGCTCCTCCCAACACAAGGTGAGAGACTGAGAGCAGAGCGGCCCCCCCCTCTATAGGTCTTGCCCTGGCTCCTCCCAACACAAGGTGAGAGACTGAGAGCAGAGCCCCCCGGCCCCCCCAATAGGTCTTGCCTTGGCTCCTCCCAACACCAGCACAACATCCACAATGTTTCCTGTAGCAGCCCTGCGAGCCACTGATTCAAAGTTCATGAGTGGTCAATGTGATCAGGTTTCCATCCAATTGGGCGACCAGGTTTTTCATCCGAATATGACTCAAATCTGCATGTAAAAAACCCAATATGCTGGTTTTCCCACCAGAGCTGTGTTTCCATCAACATTTGACTTGCTGCAGATGTAAAGGCTGTGATGGCGTCGTCCGCGTCGTCCAGCTCGTCACCGTGGACTTTCACCAAACCTGTGAAGTTTTTATTTCATCACCTAATAAACTGCTTTTCCCGACAAGTCGTAATATATATCAATATTTGTGCATAATTAATTTTACAGACACAAATAAAACATCCCGCCCTTGGCTAGCGTATTTTGTTTTGTAAACATTTTAGAAAATGTTCTGTTTCCGTCAGGCCTGTCATATACTTTACTCCCACGCGGCTGGACACCTGGTTATAGACAGAATCGTCCCAGCAAACCGCAACACAGGGTCAACGTTGAGACAACGTTGTGGTGTTGGTTGTGTTTGCCGGGCTGCCTCAGGGGAATTAACAAAAAGTAGCTGTAATAAAACAGTAATGTATTTCTGTGTGTTTTTGGTTTGTGATCTATGTACTAACGGCTTCTACACACTCACCATGCTACTGGCTCTGTGTGTTACTACTTCTCCTCCATCCCTCTGTTCTCTCTCTCTCCATCCCTCTGTTCTCTCTCCATCCCTCTGTTCTCTCTCCATCCCTCTGTTCTCTCTCCTCTCCATCCCTCTGTTCTCTCTCCTCTCCATCCCTCTCTTCTCTCTCCTCTCCATCCCTCTCTTCTCTCTCCTCTCCATCCCTCTGTTCTCTATCCATCCCTCTGTTCTGCCCCATCCCTCTGTTCTCTCCCCTCTCCATCCCTCTGTTCTCTCCCCTCTCCATCCCTCTGTTCTCTCTCCTCTCCATCTCTCTGTTCTCTCTCCTCTCCATCTCTCTGTTCTCTCTCCTCCCCCTTCTGTCTGTTCTCTATCCATCCCTCTGTTCTCTATCACTGCATCTGTTTTCTGCATCATGTTGCATTGGATGGGGACGTTGGGGTCGTCAGATTGCTCAATCAGCATGTGTCTGAGGATCAGCATCACAACACCTCAGGTATGCAGACCACAGTGATTCTATATTTACTAGTGGACTAGAGGAGACTGCCTCTCTTTTATGTTCCCCTTGCCCCTTCAGAGAAACTAGAATGAATCTAGCTTTTGAATGTTGCTGTATGAGTCTGTACAACTGTATGACTGTTGCTGTCTGACTGTTGCTGTCTGAATCTGTACGACTGTTGCTGTCTGAATCTGTACGACTGTTGCTGTCTGAATCTGTACGACTGTTGCTGTCTGAATCTGTACGACTGTTGCTGTCTGACTGTTGCTGTCTGAATCTGTACGACTGTTGCTGTCTGAATCTTGAAGTTTTTCATTCCCTGGACTTTACATTAGTGGTGTACCAAACCAACTAGCTTAGAAAAAGGCAGAGCCACGAACAATGAGTCATTCTGGTCTAAATCTGTACCGACCTTCATTGCATGTTTTCTGTTCATTACTGTAGTTGAATAGCAGGATTCTGACACCTCTCTCTCTCTGTCTCTCTCGCTCTCGCTCTCTCCCAGATTGCTCGTGAGGCAGAGGCCGCCATGTACCACAGGCAGATGTTTGAGGAAATCCGTCGTACCTCTCACCTGACCCGTGACCCCACTGAGTCCGTTGCCATTGGCGCCGTCGAGGCTTCCTTCAAGTGCTGTGCCAGTGCCATCATCGTGCTCACGAAGACTGGCAGGTACGAACCAGAGTCACACAGCAAACCTCTATACTTCTCCAACCTGCTTCTGAGGGGAAGGACAGACATGTACATGACGTTATTGACACCTTCTCTGAGCCCAGTCAAATTCCCTGTTCACACTGCTGAGCTGAACCGAGCCGAGCCGTGCTAGTCTGGTTACGCATTCACCACAGGTGCTGGAGATTTTAGTTGATTTAATCTGAGAACGCAGGTGAGGGAAGATGTTCTGTTCTGTACTCATTTTCTGTTCAGTTTCTGTTCACAAGAACCACGTCCTTAACCATAACTCTCCCATCATCCTCCCCTCTCACCTCAGCCCTGTAGCAGATACCCAGAACTCTCCCAGCCCTGTAGCAGATACCCAGAACTCTCCCAGCCCTGTAGCAGAGACCCAGAACTTTCCCATCATGCCCTCTCTCACCCCAGCTCTGTAGCAGAGACCCAGAACTCTCCCAACCCTGTAGCAGAGACCCAGAACTTTCCCATCATGCCCTCTCTCACCCCAGTTCTGTAGCAGAGACCCAGAACTCTCCCAACCCTGTAGCAGAGACCCAGAACACTCCCAACCCTGTAGCAGAGACCCAGAACTTTCCCATCATGCCCTCTCTCACCCCAGCTCTGTAGCAGAGACCCAGAACTCTCCCAACCCTGTAGCAGAGACCCAGAACTTTCCCATCATGCCCTCTCTCGCCCCAGTTCTGTAACAGAGACCCATAACACTCCCAACCCTGTAGCAGAGACGCAGAACTCTCCCATCATGCCCTCTCTCACCCCAGTTCTGTAACAGAGACCCAGAACTCTCCCAACCCTGTAGCAGAGACCCAGAACTCTCCCATCATGCCCTCTCTCACCCCAGTTCTGTAACAGAGACCCAGAACTCTCCCATCATGCCCTCTCTCACCCCAGCTCTGTAGCAGAGACCCAGAACTTTCCCATCATGCCCTCTCTCACCCCAGCTCTGTAGCAGAGACCCATAACTTTCCCATCATGCCCTCTCTCACCCCAGTTCTGTAACAGAGACCCAGAACTCTCCCATCATGCCCTCTCTCACCTCAGGCCCAGTCTGTGTAGTCCTTTGTGTCACTTAAACCCAATTCATAGATGCTAACCATCTTTAGCACCTATTGATGAAGGTGTCTTCTTCCTGGAGGGACTTTGGTTAAGAGCCCCTACCTATTGATGAAGGTGTCTTCTTCCTGGAGGGACTCTGGTTAAGAGCCCCTACCTATTGATGAAGGTGTCTTCTTCCTGGAGGGACTCTGGTTAAGAGCCCTTACCTATTGATGAAGGTGTCTTCTTCCTGGGGGGACTCTGGTTAAGAGCCCCTACACTCGCTCTAAACGCGAACACGCATCGCTTGGGAAACATAAAGAACGTATCTTTCATATCAGCAAGAAGGCAAAAGGTTAAATCACTACACACCTTTATAGGGATCCAGACGGACAACAGATATTTCTAGCATGTTCCTCGAAAACCTGTGTGTAACGGAAGAAGGTCGCCAGAAACGTGTTGTCACTGAAAAATACTGTCGTCTGCAACTTATGAAGCTGGTTAAAACTGTGAACAGCAAGTGTATATTTAGCATTTGTTAAATTATTATTTTGATGTGATATGAAAGTAAAGGGATTTATGTTTCTAGAACCGTATCGCAATTGAGAATCGATTCACGTTTAGGTGGAATATTTGGCTGTTTTGGTTGGCAGAGCCAGTTTACCTCAGAAGAGAAGTGCGTTGGACCTTAGGGTGTAACGGTAGACTCCTTAAGAGTACATTCTCCTTAGTGTGTCTCCAGATTTCTCCCATGCTTTCTCCCATGGGTCTATAGCAGAGACCCATGACTTGTTCCCAACCTTTACAGTCCTGAACCCTGACATTTAGGAAGTTAAATATAACTCTCCACTACTGTCCTCTTCACTCCTCTCCTGTCACTCACTACACTCCATTTCTACTCCACTCCACTCCTCTCCCCTCCTTCTCCACTCCTCTCCTGTCCCTCATTCCACTCCTCTCCTGTCCCTCACTCCACTCCTCTCCTGTCCCTCACTCCACTCCTTCTCCTGTCCCTCAATCAACTCCTTCTCCTGTCCCTCAATCATCTCCTTCTCCTGTCCCTCAATCATCTCCTCTCCTGGCCCTCACTCCACTCCTCTCCTGTCCCTCACTCCTCTCCTCTCCCCTCTCCGCTCCTTCTCCTGTCCCTCACTCCACTCCTCTCCTGTCCCTCACTCCTCTCCTCTCCCCTCTCCGCTCCTTCTCCTGTCCCTCACTCCACTCCTTATCCTTTCCCTCACTCCACTCCTCTCCTGTCCCTCACTCCTCTCCTCTCCCCTCTCCGCTCCTTCTCCTGTCCCTCACTCCACTCCTCTCCTGTCCCTCACTCATCACCTCTCCTGTCCCTCACTCCTCTCCTCTCCCCTCTCTGCTCATTCTCCTGTCCCTCACTCCACTCCTCTCCTGTCCCTCACTCCACTCCTCTCCTGTCCCTCACTCCACTCCTCTCCTGTCCCTCACTCCTCTCCTCTCCCCTCTCCGCTCCTTCTCCTGTCCCTCACTCCACTCCTCTCCAGTCCCTCACTCCACTCCTCTCCCCTCTCCGCTCCTTCTCCAATCAGAGTCAACCTGCACCACTATACAGTATTGGCCAGAGGAGGCTGGTGGTGGGATCTATAGGAGGATGGGTTCTTTGTAATGGCTGATGTGTGTTCCATTTTATTCCATCCCAGCCATTTTATAGCGGTTCCCACCAGCCTCCTCTGGTACGGACACTGTACAGTAGTCAGCTGTGTACTAAATGTGACAACATTTTGATAGAATACTGTCAACCTACAGTACTGCTGTCCGGAGTTTGGATCTTGGATTGATACAATGTTACATTAGATATAGTATAATGGTACATTAGATATAGTATAATGGTACATTAGATATAGTATAATTGTACATTAGATATAGTATAGTTGTTACATTAGATATAGTATAGTTGTTACATTAGATATAGTATAATATATTAGGTATAGTATAGTTACATTAGATATAGTATAATTGTTACATTAGATATAGTATAATTGTTACATTAGATATAGTATGTTACATTAGATATAGTATAGTTGTTACATTAGATATAGTATAGTTGTTACATTAGATATTGTATAGTTGTTACATTAGATATAGTATAGTTGTTACATTAGATATAGTATAGTTGTTACATTAGATATAGTATAGTTGTTACATTAGATATTGTATAGTTGTTACATTAGATATTGTATAGTTGTTACATTAGATATAGTATAGTTGTTACATTAGATATAGTATAGTTGTTACATTAGATATAGTATAGTTGTTACATTAGATATTGTATAGTTGTTACATTAGATATTGTATAGTTGTTACATTAGATATTGTATAGTTGTTACATTAGATATTGTATAGTTGTTACATTAGATATTGTATAGTTGTTACATTAGATATAGTATAGTTGTTACATTAGATATTGTATAGTTGTTACATTAGATATAGTATAGTTGTTACATTAGATATAGTATAATTGTTACATTAGATATAGTATAGTTGTTATATTAGATATAGTATAATGTTACATTAGATATAGTATAATATTACATTAGATATAGTATAATTGTTACATTAGATATAGTATAATGTTACATTAGATATAGTATAGTTGTTACATTAGATATAGTATAATGTTACATTAGATATAGTATAATGTTACATTAGATATAGTATAATGTTACATTAGATATAGTATAGTATTACATTAGATATAGTATAATAGTTACATTAGATATAGTATAGTTGTTACATTAGATATAGTATAGTTGTTACATTAGATATAGTATAATGGTACATTAGATATAGTATAATGGTACATTATATATAGTATAGTTGTTATATTAGATATAGTATAATATTATATTAGATATAGTATAGTTGTTACATTAGATATAGTATAATGGTACATTAGATATAGTATAATTGTTACATTAGATATAGTATAATTATTATAATCTACAGTGTCTTTCTCTAATGTGCTACATAATAATTACGGTTTTAAGTTTACCATGAGCAGTTTTTTGTCACGATGGTCATAATGATTGGACCAAGGCGCAGCGTGCGTAGAGTTCCACATATTTTAATAAATCAAAACTCACCAAACAAAACAATAAAGCACAAATGAAACGTGAAGCTACTGGTGTGCACACAGGCAACTATCTGTAGACAAGATCCCACAAATCACAATGGGGAAAATGGCTACCTAAATATGATCCCCCAATCAGAGACAATGATAAACAGCTGTCTCTGATTGGGAACCATACCAGGCCAACATAAACCATTAATCACCTAGATGACCCACCCTAGTAACTATCACGCCCCAACCAACATAGAGAATAAACAGCTCTCTATGGTCAGGGCGTGACAGTTTCACATAGCAATATGTTTTCATTCCACACCCTAACCTGCTGTTCCTTCCTGTGTCTGGTTCCACACCCTAACCTGCTGTTCCGTCCTGTGTCTGGTTCCACACCCTAACCTGCTGTTCCTTCCTGTGTCTGGTTCCACACCCTAACCTGCTGTTCCGTCCTGTGTCTGGTTCCACACCCTAACCTGCTGTTCCTTCCTGTGTCTGGTTCCACACCCTAACCTGCTGTTCCTTCCTGTGTCTGGTTCCACACCCTAACCTGCTGTTCCTTCCTGTGTCTGGTTCCACACCCTAACCTGCTGTTCCTTCCTGTGTCTGGTTCCACACCCTAACCTGCTGTTCCTTCCTGTGTCTGGTTCCACACCCTAACCTGCTGTTCCTTCCTGTGTCTGGTTCCACACCCTAACCTGCTGTTCCGTCCTGTGTCTGGTTCCACACCCTAACCTGCTGTTCCTTCCTGTGTCTGGTTCCACACCCTAACCTGCTGTTCCTTCCCGTGTCTGGTTCCACACCCTAACCTGCTGTTCCTTCCTGTGTCTGGTTCCACACCCTAACCTGCAATTCCTTCCTGTGTCTGGTTCTAGGTCCGCCCATCTGCTGTCCAGGTACAGGCCCCGTGCCCCCATCATCGCTGTGACCCGCTGCGGCCAGACCGCCCGTCAGGCCCATCTGTACCGCGGTATCTACCCAGTGCTGTACACCAAGCCTGCCAACGATGTCTGGGCCGAGGATGTCGACCTCCGCGTCAACTTCGCCTTGGAGATGGGTGAGTAATGACATGGCGTTAAATTCCAATGTGTAATACGTAATACTGAACTTTATTTGTAGAGCACATTTCATACAGAAAGACCGAAATTGAAGTATAAGATTTGAAGATTTCTCTCTCTGTGACCGTATGATTATCAAATATGGCTGTATTTCTATGGTTGGAGAGAACCTTGGTGGCTCTGGAGCCCCACCAAAAGACCAGAAATTAACACCCCCGTGTCTCCCCTCTTCCCTCCAGGCAAACACCGTCACTTCTTCAAGTCTGGAGATGTCATCATTGTCGTGACCGGATGGCGTCCAGGCCCTGGTTACACAAACACCATGCGTGTTGTGCTTGTTCCTTGAACAAACTCCAAAGGACATTACTCCTCCCCCCTTTACCCATCTCCTGTTCCTATAACCCCTCCCCCTTTACCCATCTCCTGTTCCTATAACCCCTCCCCCTTTACCCATCTCCTGTTCCTATAACCCCCCCCCCCCCCCCCCCACCGGAAGACATCTATTTGTCCTCTACAATTCTCTAGACTCCACCTTTGTAACCAAGACAACCGAACAGCAACACCAGGCCACTTCTTCAAAGGACGTTTGGGTGGTGCCATTCATACACAGACAGTCACTTTCCAACACTCTTTTAATTCCTATGTTACTATTACATAGGTGTTTCACCTCCTGTGTCCAAGTCATCCTTCAACAGGTTACACACCCTACTGAAAACACACACCTGAGTTTTCACAGTGAACAATAGTATATGTTTTTTTTCCCTTCTATATGTACATTGTACCGTAATCACACCTCTGCATGTCAGAGTCACTCGTTGTCAGTGGCTTTGTGGTCCAGTACGTTGACGTGGATTATGAATATATAACGAGGATCCTGCTCTATGTGGGTCTTCTCCTCACCTGGTAGACAGGTAAGACTCCACTGACATGTTGAAGGCAACGGTAACATCATGTTGTTGCTGAGGGTTATGGGGGATCTGGGCATGACTGGGTTTCCATTAAAAAGATGAACACCTGATTCTCTCCGTTGTTGTTCTTGTTGTTGTTTCCACCCCTCTATTAAGTTTATTAGGTATACTTTTGTTGACCTCAGATGTTGGCGTGGCGACAGTGTGGTTCATTAACATGTAATATAATAACATTTCTTATGCCGGTGTCGAAACCACCCAACATTTATCATTTTTTTGCGACACTAAAGATTGGCAATGAAAAGTAATGATGCGATTTCTGAAGCATTATGAAGTCACTTCTTAGAACCCATTGTCTGGTGCTATCACGGTCATTTCAGCAGACACGATCCTAACATAAGAGATGACACATACGCTTACTTAGTGGTCTTGGGTTGAAAGGGTTCCTGATTCTGGAGTAAAACTACAAAGTGTGTCTGAGCTTGCTCATTGGAAACACGTCTGGGGTGCGTTCAGTTCCATTCAACGTTTGCTACATTCCGTGACGGTTTGTATTGAACAACACACGTTTCCCCCAGAAAACAACAAAAACTTGAGAACAGGAGAAACGGGAAACACGCTGGTAAGACCTGACAAAAAACACAACGAACTGGCAACAGACAAACAGAACACGCAGGTATAAATACACAGGGGATAATGGGGGAATAATAGGAGACACCTAGTGGAGGGAGACAAGCCGCTTGTCTCCTAACAATAGGAGACACCTAGTGGAGGGAGACAAGCCGCGTGGAGACAAGCCGCTTGTCGTCGATACCTAGAGGTGGTCTTAAGAGGAGCGTACCGGGCTTCTTCTTCTTCCAGGTACGATGACAGCTGGGGATGAACATCTGGACCGAGGGTATGCTGACTTCTTCCTCTTGCTCAGGGAAGAGCGGAGGCGCTGGTAACCCAAGGAACACTCAAAGGGCGAGAGACCAGTGGCCGAGCAGGGAAGGGTGTTCTGCCAAGCAGGGAAGGGTGTTCTGCCAAGCAGGGAAGGGTGTTCTGCCAAGCAGGGCAGGGTGTTGCGGACGTATTCCACCTTTAACCAAGACAACAAGATAAAAGGCAAACGGAACCAAACAGCAACACCAGGCCACTTCTTCAAAGGACTTCTGGGTGGTGCCATTCATACACAGACAAGGTGAGCCAATGAGTTGTCTCCAGGTCCTGATTGGCTAGCTCCGACTGGCCGTTTAGATTGGGGCGGAAACCCGGAGGACAGGCTGGCCGATGACCCAATGAGGGTGCAGAACGCCTTCCAGAATCGGGACGAGAACTGAGGACCACGATCGGAGACCATGTCGACCGGAAGTCCATGGATCCGGAAAGACGTGCTGCACCATGAGCTGGTCCGTCTCCTTGGCTGAGGGTAACTTGGAAAGGGGAATGAAATGGGAGGCTTTGGAGAACCTATCCACCACCTGATGGAGGGAAGCCAGTGACAAAGTCCAGGGATATATGGGACCAGGGCCGGTGAGGAGGCCTGCCCCAGCTTGCCGCGGAGTCTTATTCTGCACACACACAGTGCAGAACGGCGATGAACGTGGAGACATCAGGAACCATGTTGGGACACCAAAACCGTTGTCTGAGGAAAGTCAGGGTCCGTCAGGAGCCGGGATGGCAGGTAAGGTTAGAGGAATGAGCCCATTCCAGGACCAGGGACCGGGCAGAATCTGGGACAAACAAACGGTTAGCTGGGTCTGGCTGGGAACGCTGCGCCTTGCGGACCAGGCTCTCGGTACCCCAGACGAGTGTAGCTGCCTGACAGGAGGTAGGGAGGATGGTCTCTGGATCAGACGGTGTAGCTGCCAGACAGGAGATAGGGAGGATGGTCTCTGGATCAGACGGTGTAGCTGCGGAGCTATACAAGCGAGAGAGGGCATCAGGCTTCACATTATTGGACCCAGGGTGGTGGGAAGTGGTCAAATAAAAAAATGAGAATATAACAAGAGCCCAAAAAGCCTGCCTTGAGTTAAGGTGCTTGGCGGTGCGGAGATATTACAGGTTCTTATGGTCGGTCCACCCTAAGAATGGATGTTCTGCCCCTTCTAGCTAGTGTCTCCAATCTTCCAACGCCATCTTGACAGCAAGAAGTTCCCGATTTCTCACGTCGTAGTTCCTCTCAGCGGGATTAAGACGATGGGTAGGAAAGCGCAGGGATGCAGCTTTTAGTCCCGGGCAGAACGCTGGGACAGGACGGCAACCCTGTCCAGTGTCTGAGACGCCGATCTCTACCGCGAACTGATGGGACGGGTCTGGATAGATTCAGGTGGCGGCTGTAGTGAATCGAATGCTTGAGATTTGAAAATGCACGGTCAGCAGCTGGGGACCAGAACCTTGAGTGAGGTGAGTGCAGAGAGGGGGAAGCCAGGGTGCTGTAGCCCCGGAGGAAGCGGCAATAGAAATGAGCAAATCCCAGGAAACGTTGAAGCTGCACTCTGGATGTGGGTTCGGGACAATCCTCCACCGCTCTCACCCTGTTAGGATCCATCTGAATGTGCCCTGCAGCAATGACGTAACCCATAATATAGATAGTGGAGCAATAGAACTAACATTTCACAGCTTTAACAAACAACTACGTCTCCGGGAGACGCTGAAGGACTAGTCGGACGTGTTCATGAACCGAACGGGAAAATAAAATAAAATTTTAGTTATAAAGCCCTTCTTACATCAGCTGATGTCACAAAGTGCTGTACAGAAACCCAGCCTAAAACCCCAAACAGCAAGCAATGCAGGTGTAGAAGCACGGTGGCTAGGAAAAACTAGAAAGGCCAAAACCTAGGAAGGAACCAGGCTCTCCGCCAGTCCTCTTCTGGCTGTGCCGGGTGGAGATTATAACAGAACATGGCCAAGATGTTCAAATGTTCATAGATGACCAGCAGGGTCAAATAATAATAATCACAGTGGTTGTCGAGGGTGCAACAGGTCAGCACCTCAGGAGTAAATGTCAGTTGTCTTTTCATAGCCAATCATTCAGAGTATCTCTACATCTCCTGTTGTCTCTAGAGAGTTAAAAACAGCAGGTACGGACCACATCGTTGACCAGGGTCTGGAACACTGCGGGAGCGTTGATCAGTCCGAATGGCATAACCAGGTACTCATAGTGCCGGCTAGTCGGGTTAAAGGCTGTCAACCGTTCGTCTCCTTCCCGTATCTGAACCAGATGATAGGCGTTCCTAAAGGTCCAACTTCGAGAAAATGGTCGACCTCCTTGAGAGGCTTGAAAGCCTTATGAAATGATACAGCGTACACCTCCACTACTTTGATACGCATCCTGGGGATTAAGAAGTGAGTATAGGCCACTAAAATAACAGGAATATATGGCATATAACTGCATATACCCACTGGGACAAGTATACCAGGTAATTTCAGCCATGTGTAGTCATGGTCACGCCCTGGACCAGAGCGAAGTCACGTGGTACAAAATGTAGCGCAAGCATAAGTATACAGTGCCTTGCGAAAGTATTCGGCCCCCTTGAACTTTGCGACCTTTTGCCACATTTCAGGCTTCAAACATAAAGATATAAAACTATATTTTTTTGTGAAGAATCAACAACAAGTGGGACACAATCATGAAGTGGAACGACATTTATTGAATATTTCAAACTTTTTTAACAAATCAAAAACTGAAAAATTGGGCGTGCAAAATTATTCAGCCCCCTGTTAAGTTAATACTTTGTAGCGCCACCTTTTGCTGCGATTACAGCTGTAAGTCGCTTGGGGTATGTCTCTATCAGTTTTGCACATTTGGCAACAATGCAAAACGTTATGTTTGGCGTAAAAGCAACACAGCTCATCACCCTGAACACCCCATCCCCACTGTCAAACATGGTGGTGGCAGCATCATGGTTTGGGCCTGCTTTTCTTCAGCAGGGACAGGGAAGATGGTTAAAATTGATGGGAAGATGGATGGAGCCAAATACAGGACCATTCTGGAAGAATGCCAGCTCCTGATGGAGTCTGCAAAAGACCTGAGACTGGGACGGAGATTTGTCTTCCAACAAGACAATGATCCAAAACATAAAGCAAAATCTACAATGGAATGGTTCAAAAATAAACATATCCAGGTGTTAGAATGGCCAAGTCAAAGTCCAGACCTGAATCCAATCGAGAATCTGTGGAAAGAACTGAAAACTGCTGTTCACAAATGCTCTCCATCCAACCTCACTGAGCTCGAGCTGTTTTGCAAGGAGGAATGGGAAAAAATGTCAGTCTCTCGATGTGCAAAACTGATAGAGACATACCCCAAGTGACTTACAGCTGTAATCGCAGAAAAAGGTGGCGCTACAAAGTATTAACTTAAGGGGGCTGAATAATTTTGCAAGCCCAATTTTTCAGTTTTTGATTTGTTAAAAAAGTTTGAAATATCCAATAAATGTCGTTCCACTTCATGATTGTGTCCCACTTGTTGTTGATTCTTCACAAAAACATACAGTTTTATATCTTTATGTTTGAAGCCTAAAATGTGGCAAAAGGTCGCAAAGTTCAAGGTGGCCGAATACTTTCGCAAGGCACTGTATATTCTACTCAATATTGCCTGAATAAATGTCCAATCTTTCACTTCCTGTCTTTCATATGCAATAACAACAATCTAACGTCTTTCAGAGAAGTCTCACACCATCTAGTGGTTCTTTGTAAAAAAAAAAAAAATCCCAGAGCGGCGTTAAAAACCATCTAACTGAAGGCATTTAGTTTATCCATCAAAGCCACAGAGAAAAATACCATTAGCAAGTGTGTATATTAGCGTGACACGGATACATGACCTTGATAGTCATATGGTATGTACTAAACTGGTCTGACAGCTGCATTACAGGCAAAATGGTAGCAGTAATCAGACAATTACCAAAGCAGTGGCTTCGTTGGACAGGTGTGAATAACTACAGTATGAAATCAATTTAAAAAAAAAATATTTCTTATCATACACAATGTCAGATCCTTTTCTGTATATTCGATGACAGAAAGAATGTCCTGAAATAAAAACGAAAGAATATAATCCTGTCCATTTGACATGTCAACACTAGATGTCGCGGGGCAGTTAAAAACAGAATTATAATCCGGATTAAAGCTCTGTGACTTTTCTAATGGAATTTCAACAGATGTTCAAATCTCACGCCGTACCTACCCACTGCTCATATTTATACCGGGAATCACAACATCATAGACAGATGCCAGTCGTTCACCAGAAATTGGATTTTATTATTGCATCCAATTCAACATTATTCAAAAAAAATATATATATATTATTTTGTTTATCATTGGTCGTCATGGAAACATACGGGGACGGGGAAGTCAAAAGGAACAAAATAAAATAAATATTTACGAAATAAAACACACAGTAACACATTAACACGTCCATCTTAAAGGTACAATCTGGGATCAGGAAGGGAATCGTCTACGTTGGAATATAATATAATGAATTCCAGATTGTAGCTTTACTAACTAGGCTGAGAGCTGATCTGATATTCATTCCAAATCTACGCGGCGCCTCTGTTGGAGAGGAGAGGGGTAGGACGGGGGGAGAGGAGTGGAGAGGGGTAGGATAGAGGAGAGGAGTGGAGAGGGGTAGGACGGGGGGAGAGGAGTGGAGAGGGGTAGGATAGAGGAGAGGAGTGGAGAGGGGTAGGACAGGGGGAGAGGAGTGGAGAGTGTTAGGATGGAGGAGAGGAGTGGAGAGGGGTAGGATAGAGGAGAGGAGTGGAGAGGGGTAGAACGGAGGGAGAGGAGTGGAGACGGGTAGGATAGAGGAGAGGAGTGGAGAGGGGTAGGACAGGGGGAGAGGAGTGGAGAGGGGTAGGATAGAGGAGAGGAGTGGAGAGGGGTAGGACGGGGGGAGAGGAGTGGAGAGGGGTAGGATAGAGGAGAGGAGTGGAGAGGGGTAGGACAGGGGGAGAGGAGTGGAGAGGGGTAGGATAGAGGAGAGGAGTGGAGAGGGGTAGGACAGGGGGAGAGGAGTGGAGAGGGGTAGGATAGAGGAGAGGAGTGGAGAGGGGTAGGATGGAGGAGAGGAGTGGAGAGGGGTAGGACGGGGGGAGAGGAGTGGAGAGTGTTAGGACGGAGGAGAGGAGTGGAGAGGGGTAGGATAGAGGAGAGGAGTGGAGTGGGGTAGGACGGGGGGAGAGATTACTTGTTATTACTGCATTGTCGGAACTAGAAGCACAAGCATTTCGCTACACTTGCACTAACATCTGCTAACCATGTGTATGTGACAAATACATTTGATTTGATTTGATTTGATTTGAGAGGGGTAGGATGGAGGAGAGGAGTGGAGAGGGGTAAGTGGAGAGGGGTAGGACAGAGGAGAGGAGTGGAGAGGGGTAGGATGGAGGAGAGGAGTGGAGAGGGGTAAGTGGAGAGGGGTAGGACAGAGGAGAGGAGTGGAGAGGGGTAGGACGGAGGAGAGGAGAGGAGAGGGGTAGGACAGAGGAGAGGAGTGGAGAGGGGTAGGACGGAGGAGAGGCCTGGAGAGGGGTAGGACAGAGGAGAGGAATGAGAGGGTTAGGACGGAGGAGTGGAGTGGAGAGGGGTAGGAGGAAGAGAGGAGTGGAGAGGGGTAAGACGGAGGAGAGGAGTGGAGAGGGGTAGGACGGAGGAGAGGAGTGGAGAGGGGTAGTAATGGAAGGTTGATCCACCACCAGTAGCAGGCCCAGTGACTGAGGAGTGACTGATGTGATTTATATCCCTGCCTATAGGGTCAGTCAGAGAGTCACTACAGGACTGTGAGTGTACACCTGCCCTCACCTGCCAGCTCAGGCTCCCAGGGACCCCCAGGGACCCCCAGTAACCAGGCAACTGAGGCGTTTGGATTGGATTCTCAAGGGCATGACCTTGCGATCAGTTTAATATTCGCCCAAGTCAGAGATCAGATAACAGGTCAGAGGTCAGATAAATAAAATAGTCAAACATAAACACGTTATTATATACACAAATAGCAGGATATATAGATATGGAGATACTGGGTGAAATCTAGAGGCCTTTGGTTTGTTGACCTTTTCAGAATAAAAGTAACCTTTTCAAAATAAGAGTTAGTCATTGATCAATCATGATCAATTCAATTCCTATGTCTGTGGACAACGTGATTTAGAGAACGTCGTCAAGGCGACCAGAACAATCATTTCTATAACTGGACAAGGGGATAGTAAACCTTGTATAAGATAATAATAATGACTAGATAATCTTAAATCATAAAACAACGAAAAACAAAAGGAAAATATACAGAAAAATGACACCCAGGAATTTATTATCTTTGTTCTCAAAGTAACAACTTCTGACCCTTTTGATTTGGTGCAATATAAACATCATCGTTGTCTCTCAGACATTAAACTGTTCAGTGGTGACACCATTCACAGACCTTGGGCTCTATTCAATCCGTTATTTTTTAAATTCATTTTAAATTCAGCGTTACAGCTGTGATTGAATTTTAGAGGCCATGTTCCCGCGTTAGCTGAGACCGCATTCAAGGTAAACGCTGCATACATCGGCGCAATCTGAAAATGAACATTGCATTTCTACCAGCGAAACAGACTCAATAGAGCCCCTTGTGTATCCAAACCTGAGTCTTGTTCATTAGGCCACACAATGGAACATTTAAAAAATAAAAAAAAACATTTTTGCAACAGAAAACAAAAATGAGTCTTTCTTATTGGACAAGTCCAGATAGTCCCTCCCCGTTTCAGTCTGTTCTCTTCTGTTTGGTGCCTGATGAACACACCTCTGTCTCCTGTTTATCTCGTGTTTAAGTCGAGCGAACGTCTCTGTTGCCCATCTGTCCACTGTTGTTATGGACAAAGAGACTGTTCCTCTGACTGTACTGTCTGTATAGCCACACAAACACAAAGATTACTGTGTCGAGTCACTCCAACCAGTCCACACACAGACCTCACATGTACCTCTGTAAAACCTCTGTATCTTTATCGTCCCATAGGGTAAACAAGGTCATCATTCAGTAGGAAACAAGGTCACCATTCAGTAGGAAACAAGGTCATCATTCAGTAGGAAACAAGGTCATCATTCAGTGGGAAACAAGGTCACCATTCAGTAGGAAACAAGGTCATCATTCAGTGGGAAACAAGGTCATCATTCAGTAGGAAACAAGGTCACCATTCAGTAGGAAACAAGGTCCTCATTCAGTAGGAAACAAGGTCATCATTCAGTAGAAAACAAGGTCATCATTCAGTAGGAAACAAGGTCATCATTCAGTAGGAAACAAGGTCATCATTCAGTAGGAAACAAGGTCATCATTCAGTGGGAAACAAGGTCATCATTCAGTAGGAAACAAGGTCACCATTCAGTAGGAAACAAGGTCCGCATTCAGTAGGAAACAAGGTCATCATTCAGTAAGAAACAAGGTCATCATTCAGTAGGAAACAAGGTCACCATTCAGTAGGAAACAAGGTCATCATTCAGTAGGAAACAAGGTCACCATTCAGTAGAAAACAAGGTCATCATTCAGTAGGAAACAAGGTCACCATTCAGTAGAAAACAAGGTCATCATTCAGTAGGAAACAAGGTCATCATTCAGTAGGAAACAAGGTCACCATTCAGTAGAAAACAAGGTCATCATTCAGTAGGAAACAAGGTCATCATTCAGTAGGAAACAAGGTCACCATTCAGTGGCTGATGTTCAGACTACAATGGCAGAAGTTGTTCAATTGTGTGCGTGTGTGTGCGTGTGTGTGCGTGCGTGTGTGTGCGTGTGTGTGTGTGTGTGTGTGTGTGTGTGTGTGTGTGTGTGTGTGTGTGTGTGTGTGTGTGTGTGTGTGTGTGCGTGTGTGTGTGTGTGTGTGTGTGTGTGTGTGTGTGTGTGTGTGTGTGTGTGTGTGTGTGTGTGTGTGTGTGTGTGTGTGTAGTATAGTGTAGTGTAGTGAAGTGTTGGCAGAGGAGTTACCTTGCAGGAAATATGACAGACAGACAATGGCCAAAGCTGAATTACTTATTTTCTAAATGCAACTTTTTTCCTCACTGTATTCTCAAGTATTACTGTATTCTCACTAGGCTTAGTGTATTCTGACAATGATTACTGTATTCTCACAATGCTTACTGTATTTCTTTCATCCAAACCCCAATGATTAATTTCCAAACGGTTTACTTTAAAATCCACAGTCACTTGTCAAAAACATATATTCATGTCTTTTGATGAGATATTATTATGTTTAGATATCTAGTTAAAAATGTATACAGAATGTAGACATATATTCTTGGAACACATACACAAGGATCCATCCAATATGGCTGAAACAAGATATTGATAGACATACCATCTACATTTTTTTCAGTTAATCTCTGAAATTTACCAAAGTGCAGTTCAGTCATAGTCCTTTACTTTGGGTGGCCTCACGTTCTCCACACTTCCACAACAGGAAGTGAAAAGGGGAACCACAGTACACTGAGAAAATATCATATTATTCAAAAAGGTCAATATTTTTTGTTGTTATAATCTCTATAAGGGTCAAAGGTTAGATAAATATGCATGTTTAACAAATACTTTAACACAAAAACATTACAACGTGAGGATATAGGCTAGAATATATATTTTATGTGATCGGAAATTGGTCAATATATTTTCTTGCGGTTTAATATTATCCAGCAATCCATATTGGTACAGTACCTCCACATTCAACATAGTACAGTAGCAGTAGTAGCATTGTACTGTAGAAAAATACTTAACCCAGTGGGCAAAGATGGCTGAAATGACATCATTACCAATTGTTTACAACCAGAACTGGTTTCGCCCGCTGGGAACTCACTCTGTTCTTTCACTCTGCATAAAAAATACATATTTCATATTAAGTCTTTTTCCTGCAATATAGATACGTATATATATATATATATATATCCCTCACACCATCCTTAAATAATACAAAACCTACACTAGCAATTAAAAAAAACACAATGCCAATAAGGAAGACAATTTCCCCATAGTTCAAGCATCGCAGGAGGGTGTTTTTAAACCTCACAAGTTGGAAGGGAGATTGGAGACTGTGTAATCTGCCCCGGATGTAACAGGACGACTGCGGTTGGGATGCGAAGAGTTCGGTGCTTCTTGGCTCACGGCAGTTGGAGGTTCCGATCCCATGGGAGTGTAGTGACTCAGAGGAGTGGCGTGCCCTGGGGTGGGGCTGTACCATTTATTACTGCTGCCATCCACCATGGGGAGGGAGGAACCAAGCCCCCCCCCTGAAGATATGGAGAGAGGCGGTATGGAGAGAGCCCCTTCCTGGGGTAGATAGGTGTGTGAGCCCGAGGTGGAAACAGTGGAAATAGTCCTGACATCCTGCGTGAAGAGATCCACCAGAGACTCTGCTCTCTGCCCTCTCCCATCGACCT
The DNA here is from genome assembly GCF_013265735.2 of Oncorhynchus mykiss. Taxonomy (NCBI): domain Eukaryota; kingdom Metazoa; phylum Chordata; class Actinopteri; order Salmoniformes; family Salmonidae; genus Oncorhynchus; species Oncorhynchus mykiss. The sequence continues at coordinate 98,643,364 of NC_048566.1, forward strand.
GGGGAGGGCATGATGTCTGTGGGGTGAGGGAGCTGTGAGAGCCATTGGCGCTGGAGGGTTGGCTGTGGAGCTGGCTGTGGAGCTGAAGCACCGTCCTGCCTGTCAGCGGGCTCTGGATGGTGGGGCTGTGTGTTACCGGTGGGGTACAGGCCGGGGAGCCATCCCCTGACCCGTACTGGGCCAGCGAGGCCAGGGCAAAGTGGGAAGAATGAGCAGAGTGCTCTGGGAGAACCTGTGGGAGGAGACTGGGGTGGAGGCCGGGGTGGAGGCCGGGGTGGAGGCCTGCCAGACTGTGATGCACCAGGGAGGATGGGACTCCAACACCTCCAACGCCTCCAACACCTCCAACACCCCCAACGCTGGCCTGTTCTGGGATAGATATAGATAGAAACCCACTGGAGCTGTGGTGCTGGGTGGGGTTGCTAGGGCTTGTGGTCGTGTAGGGACAGTGGGGGAGGAGGAGGTGGCCTGCTCTCTCCTGATGACCAGGTCCCATCTTGACGTGCTGCTGCTGCTGCTGAGCGCTGGTAGTGTGAGAGTTCTGTAGCTGGCTCAGGATGGGGCTGACAGGGCTACAGATGAGAGGGCTTAGGGTGGAACCAGAGGGGGCTGAGTGGGCTGGGTATCTCGGCGTGCCCATGGTGGGCCTCCCTGATGCCTCCTGCTGGTGGGTCCCTGGTGGGCCGTATGGGTGGTGGTGCTGGAGCTGCGCCATGCAGGTGGAGGTGGAGGAGGAGGGTGGATACTCCCGGATGGAGGCCTGGCCCAGGGGGAAGGGAGAGGCTCTGCTGGGCTGAGCCTGGATGTCGGTGGAGGTGATGGAGGAGGTGGGATGGTACATGGAGGTCAGAGGTGACAGAGGATACATGGAGGAGGCTGTGGAGACTAAATGCTGCGCCCGGAGCGAGGCTAATATTGGAGTGTCCACTCCAGAACGAAACATCACAGAACTGTCCGGAGGCGCAGCCCCGGAGCCACTGGACACGCCCACAAACATGCCCCTCTGCAGACGGTGGCCTCTAGGATCCTTGAATGACTCGGAGACAGAGAGCGGACGGTGAAAGAGGATCGGAGGGAGCTGGGCGTGGAGATGGGAGTGGGAGAAGGCCAGAGCCAGAGAGGTTGTGGCTGCAGCGGTCTGGAGGGGGCCCTGGACCAAGGGAGCCCAGATGACCCCCGGGGTTGAGGTGGGAGATGGGGCGTCGGCATCCAGGGACAGGAGAGAGATGTTGCTCTGGATGGCCATGTCCCGGTCTTGTTGTACAATCCTCTGGATGATCGCGTTCTCTAGGAGGTTCACAGCTCCTGAGTTCTGGGTGACTTTGTGTTGGAGCACAGAGTTCCTCTTTCCTGTAGAGAAGAAAGTCAAAGAGAGAAAGATTAGTATGTGTATCTGTTGCAGTCATCTTTGGGTGTGGCTGTCATATTTGATTCATCATTAGCGAGAACCAGAATTAGAGTGAACCAGAATGAGAGAGAACCAGAATTAGAGAGAAACAGAATTGGAGAGAAACAGAATTGGAGAGAAACAGAATGAGAGAGAACTAGAATTGGAGAGAAAAATTATTGTAGAGAAACAGAATTGTAGAGAAACAGAATTAGAGGGAACCAGAATTAGAGAGAACCAGAAATAGAGAGAAACAGAATTGTAGCGAAACAGAATTGGAGAGAAACAGAATGAGAGAGAACGAGAATTAGAGAGAACGAGAATTAGAGAGAACGGGAATTAGAGAGAAACAGAATTAGAGAGAACCAGAATTAGAGAGAATGAGAATTAGAGAGAACGAGAATTAGAGAGAGGCCTTGGTTCTGCACACCATAGTAGGGCTTATCAAACCCTGCCTGTCATCCATTAAACCACAGCTAAATGAGGGCCTTTTTTACACAATGCTTTCACCTCAGGGCAACGAGATATCTCTCCCCTTCTGAAATTAAAACAGTCAAATGTGCTGACATAAGAGATCCCCATCGGCTTGCCTGAATTTAATTCTCACACTTTCTTTTCACATATTCAGCCAGTTAAAATCCTTCCAGGTTATAATTAAAATGCATTAAGAACAGTACAGAGATAACCTATAGTGCAGTAGAGCTGCTCTAGGACTGGCACAGGGACTGGCACAGTGACTGGCACAGTGACTGGCACAGGGACTGGCACAGTGACGGGCACAGTGACTGGCACAGTGAGTGGCACAGTGACAGGCACAGTGACTGGCACAGTGAGTGGCACAGTGAGTGGCACAGTGACTGGCACAGTGACTGGCACAGTGACTGGCACAGTGACTGGCACAGGGACTGGCACAGTGAGTGGCACAGTGACAGGCACAGTGACTGGCACAGTGACAGGCACAGTGACTGGCACAGTGAGTGGCACAGTGACAGGCACAGTGACTGGCACAGTGACTGGCACAGTGACTGGCACAGGGACTGGCACAGTGACGGGCACAGTGACTGGCACAGGGACTGGCACAGTGACGGGCACAGTGACTGGCACAGTGACTGGCACAGGGACTGGCACAGTGACGGGCACAGTGACTGGCACAGGGACTGGCACAGTGACTGGCACAGGGACTGGCACAGTGACTGGCACAGGGACTGGCACAGTGACGGGCACAGTGACTGGCACAGGGACTGGCACAGGGACTGGCACAGTGACTGGCACAGTGACTGGCACAGTGACTGGCACAGTGACGGGCACAGTGACTGGCACAGTGAGTGGCACAGGGACTGGCACAGTGACTGGCACAGTGACGGGCACAGTGACGGGCACAGGGACTGGCACAGTGACTGGCACAGGGACTGGCACAGTGACTGGCACAGGGACTGGCACAGTGACTGGCACAGTGACTGGCACAGGGACTGGCACAGTGACTGGCACAGTGACTGGCACAGTGACAGGCACAGTGACTGGCACAGTGACGGGCACAGTGACAGGCACAGTGACAGGCACAGTGACTGGCACAGTGACGGGCACAGTGAGTGGCACAGTGACCGGAACAGTCACACTTTGGGAGAACAGCAATATGCCTAATTTTTACAAATTGTGTTAGGTTGTTGAGAGGTTCTTGAGAGGTTCTTGAGAGGAATATCATACTACTGTAGCTACGAAGGCTTTGGGAAACCAATCCTAGGTTGATGGCCCTCTGTAAAGTTGTCACCTATGCGGTCCAGCCGGTCCAGAGCCACGGTCTCGAAGGCCCGTCTCATCATGGGGTACTCCTCCAGGACCTGGTTAAAGTTGTCCACAGACAGAGAGTACAGCCGGCAGTAGGTCTCAGCGCGAACACTGGCCGTTCTTCTGCCTCGAGTCAGCAGGCAGATCTCTGCAGGGAAAAGAAGAATGATTCAGTCCTAGACGTCAACCGACCACTTGGCTTTTGTTTTGTCCGCACATGTAGCATGAAATATATTTTTTGATATTGAGGAGAGGAGCACTGTCATGTCCTATTTCTATGTAAAACACATTATACAATATGAGTATTTGATTTCCAAAATAAACGTTTACAAAACGTCTGATATTCTCATTAGGAAACAGAGCTGTTTGTGTTGGGCTCCATGTACTGTACTGTTACGCACCAGAGGACAGGGAGTCAGAATAAATGATCATATGATGATCAAACACACAAAACAAGAGCAGTGTTTTCTGGACTAATTCAGCCGATGGAGGACTTAATGTTCTGACCTCGTCTGGTCCTTCTATCGTCAGATCAGCACAATAAAAACAACCCAAGCTCCGTCTGTCTGTCTGTCTGTCTGTCTCCCTCCCTGTCTGTCTGCACGTGACCTCGTCTGGTCCTTCTATCGTCAGATCAGCACAATAAAAACAACCCAAGCTCCGTTCTAGTAAAAATCAATGTAGGAGTATTATCAAGGGAAGCTGTCTGTCTGTCTGTCTGTCTGTCTCCCTGTCTGTCTGTACGTGACCTCGTCTGGTCCTTCTATCGTCAGATCAGCACAATAAAAACAACCCAAGCTCCGTCTGTCTGTCTGTCTGTCTGTCTCCCTGTCTGTCTGTACGTGACCTCGTCTGGTCCTTCTATCGTCAGATCAGCACAATAAAAACAACCCAAGCTCCGTCTGTCTGTCTGTCTGTCTGTCTCCCTGTCTGTCTGTACGTGACCTCGTCTGGTCCTTCTATCGTCAGATCAGCACAATAAAAACAACCCAAGCTCCGTCTGTCTGTCTGTCTGTCTGTCTCCCTGTCTGTCTGTACGTGACCTCGTCTGGTCCTTCTATCGTCAGATCAGCACAATAAAAACAACCCAAGCTCCGTCTGTCTGTCTGTCTGTCTGTCTCCCTGTCTGTCTGTCTCCCTGTCTGTCTGTACGTGACCTCGTCTGGTCCTTCTATCGTCAGATCAGCACAATAAAAACAACCCAAGCTCCGTTCTAGTAAAAATCAATGTAGGAGTATTATCAAGGGAAGCTGTCTGTCTGTCTGTCTGTCTCCCTCCCTGTCTGTCTGCACGTGACCTCGTCTGGTCCTTCTATCGTCAGATCAGCAAAATAAAAACAATGTGGGAGTATTATCAAGGGAAGCTGTCTCCCTCCCTCCCTGTCTCCCTCCCTCCCTCCCTGTCTGTCTGTCTGTCTGTACGTGACCCTGTCTGTCTGTCTGTCTGTCTGTCTGTCTGTCTGTACGTGACCCTGTCTGTCTGCCTGCCTGCCTGCCTGCCTTCCTGCCTGTCTGTCTGTCTGTCTGTCTGTACGTGACCCTGTCTGTCTGTCTGTCTGTCTGTCTGTCTGTCTGTCTGTCTGTACGTGACCCTGTCTGTCTGTCTGTCTGTCTGTCTGTCTGTCTGTCTGTACGTGACCCTGTCTGTCTGCCTGCCTGCCTGCCTGCCTTCCTGCCTGTCTGTGTCTCTCTCTCTCTTTCTGGCCTCCTTTAGTTCTATTTCGTTTTTTTAATCTATTTATTTATTCGATTTCTCAAATCTTTTGCTTATCATGAATTCCTGTTCAACACAGTGCACAGACACATAACACACATTTCAGGTTTAATCTTCACGTTGAATGGATCATATTCTCATGTTACAGTTTAATAGACACAGTGGAAACAACTCCGTCACAAAGCTCAACCTTAACTAAATCCAAAAGCCCTTGTGAGATGATTGGTATAAATGATTGTCTTGTCTGTAACACAGAGTCATATCAATTCATCTAATGAATCAATGGATTATGTCCGGAGAAGAACATCCCTGGGAATCTCCCCCGGAACCTCCAGCACCCATGTGAGGTCACCCGGGGATTACGTTTCGACAACATTCTATCTCCAGGGACTATGATCCAAATGTAGCTAAATCTGCCTACTTGGATAACGCTGGTACATTAACATTGATATTAGGTGAACACTGAAATATTGATTAATGGCAAATGTCTCTGTCAAATAAATTCCATAAATAAATCAAACGAATATCCCGGAACGATGTGGGGTCCCCCAGGGGCGGGTATTGACACGATGTGGGGTCCCCCAGGGGCAGGTATTGACACGATGTGGGGTCCCCCAAGGGCGGGTATTGACACGATGTGGGGTCCCCCAGGGGCGGGTATTGACACGATGTGGGGTCCCCCAAGGGCAGGTATTGACACGATGTGGGGTCCCCCAAGGGCAGGTATTGACACGATGTGGGGTCCCCCAGGGGCAGGTATTGACACGATGTGGGGTCCCCCAGGGGCGGGTATTGACACGATGTGGGGTCCCCCAAGGGCAGGTATTGACACGATGCGGGGTCCCCCAGGGGCAGGTATTGACACGATGTGGGGCCCCCCAGGGGCGGGTATTGACACGATGTGGGGTCCCCCAGGGGCGGGTTTTGACACGATGTGGGGTCCCCCAGGGGCAGGTATTGACACGATGTGGGGTCCCCCAGGGGCAGGTATTGACACGATGTGGGGTCCCCCAGGGGCAGGTATTGACACGATGTGGGGTCCCCCAAGGGCAGGTATTGACACGATGCGGGGTCCCCCAGGGGCGGGTATTGACACGATGTGGGGTCCCCCAGGGACGGGTATTGACACGATGTGGGGTCCCCCAGGGGCGGGTATTGACACGATGTGGGGTCCCCCAGGGGCAGGTATTGACACGATGTGGGGTCCCCCAGGGGCAGGTATTGACACGATGTGGGGTCCCCCAGGGGCAGGTATTGACACGATGTGGGGTCCCCCAGGGGCGGGTATTGACACGATGTGGGGTCCCCCAGGGGCGGGTATTGACACGATGTGGGGTCCCCCAGGGGCGGGTATTGACACGATGTGGGGTCCCCCAGGGGCAGGTATTGACACGATGTGGGGTCCCCCAGGGGCGGGTATTGACACGATGTGGGGTCCCCCAGGGGCGGGTATTGACACGATGTGGGGTCCCCCAGGGGCAGGTATTGACACGATGTGGGGTCCCCCAGGGGCAGGTATTGACACGATGTGGGGTCCCCCAAGGGCAGGTATTGACACGATGTGGGGTCCCCCAGGGGCAGGTATTGACACGATGTGGGGTCCCCCAGGGGCAGGTATTGACACGATGTGGGGTCCCCCAGGGGCAGGTATTAACACGATGTGGGGTCCCCCAGGGGCAGGTATTGACACGATGTGGGGTCCCCCAGGGGCAGGTATTGACACCGTCCACATTCAAACTTTAATATATTTTTTGCTGTTTTATTGTGTTTTAATTGTGTTTTATTGCGTTTTCTTGTGTTTTTCTTGTGTTTTCTTGTGTTTTTATCATGTTTTATTGTGTTTTCAGACCCTGGTTCGATTCCAGGCTGTATCACAACCCGGCCGTGATTGGGAGTCCCATAGGGCGGCGCACAATTGGCCTAGCGTCGTCCGGGTTTGGCCGGTGTGTGTGGATATTGTAACAGAGGCTCTGTGACATCTTTCCTACCTCCAAAGTAGGACCCGTCAGACAGCTTGGTCTCTTTGTTGCCCTTGGCGATGACGCAGACCACCCCGTGTTGGATGAAGTACATCTTTCTGCCGACGGTCCCTTCCATAACAACGCTATCCATGGGCTGGAACACCTCGAAACGCAGCTTGGTCAACATTGACGTCACAAAGTTGGGGTCGGCGTTGGCGAACAGAGGCATCGAAGCCACCAGCTTACGACAGTTGAAGTTGACGATCTCCTGCAAAGACAGAAATCATGAAATAGAAGAAAACTATATTTTAAGTACACAAAAAAAAAAAAGTGTTCCGTAAAGAGAATAAGATTCAGGACACTAGCAAGGTGGTATCGTGATAAACATTTGGACACTTCTAAGAGACGTATGAACAAGAGATCTATTGGTATATATCATATGTATAGGTTGTCAGATCTACATTATACAATTCGATCGTTGTTTACACAAGTGGTATCATGATAAACATTTTGTAGGCAGGTAGCCTAGTGATTAGAGCGTTGGGCCAGTAACCGTAAAGGTTGCTAGATCGAATCCCCCGAGCTGACAAAGTACAAATCTGTCGTTCTGCCCCCTGAACAAGGCAGTTAACCCACCGTTCCTAGGCCGTCATTGTAAATAAGAATGTGTTCTTAACTGACTTGCCTAGTTAAATAAAGGTAAAATACACTATGTCCCTTATTTGCAGCAAACATAAACCCTGTCCAAAATGACTCCCTACGTAGTGCACTACTTTTTGACCAGAGCCTAATGGTCCCTGATCAAAAGTAGGGCACTAAATAGGGAATAGGGTGCTACACAGAATATTGAACGGATACGTGCCTCAACAAAGTCCGAATGTGTCCTATCTACTAGCCAATGAGATGAAGGCATCACGCCCTGCCATCATTAGGGTGATAAATAACTGCAGTCATAGGGGTTGAGTTCCAAATGGAACCCTATCCTCTACATACTGTAGTGCACTACATGCCAGAGCCCTGTGGGCTAGAAAGGGAATAGTGTGACATTTGGGACTCAGCGAAGGTTATTATTATCATGATATTGTGTCTGACGTCACGCACACGCGCACACACACACACACCCACACACACACACACACACACAAACACTGACCTCTCTGAGCGGTTCGTTCAGCTCCCCCAGAATGCTCTCCTCGTCAAACATCTTGCCCTGGAAGCGATGTTCGTAGTAGTCATGGACCCGCTGCCGCATGCCGGCAGGAAGCTTGTGGAAGGACATGTACTGCTCCACCTGTTTATACTGTACAAGACAAAGATAATTGATTAGTTGATTCAGTGATTCATTAAAAAGGCATGTACTGCTCCACCTTTTTATACTGTACAAGACAAAGATAATTGATTAGTTGATTCAGTGATTCATTAAAAAGGCATGTACTGCTCCACCTGTTTATACTGTAGACACAAAGATAATTGATTAGTTGATTCATTGATTTATTCATTAAAAAGGCATGTACTGCTCCACCTGTTTATACTGTAGACACAAAGATAATTGATTAGTTGATTCATTGATTGATTAATTAAAAAGGCATGTACTGCTCCACCTGTTTATACTGTAGACAAAGATAATTGATTAGTTGATTAATTGATTGATTAATTAAAAAGGCATGTACTGCTCCACCTGTTTATACTGTCATGACGTTGGCCTGGGGGTAGGTTTATGACAGTCATAAATACCTCTCCCCCCCTTTATCCTCTCTCTACCCTAGAGATTCTGGGAACATCAGTAGGTGGGGGGAAATGAACTATATTCTGGTAATCCGAACAATTGAACATATGCAGTGGTACTTAATGAATATGATGTCAGTTCGGTTGTCATCTGAGACATTCTCATCAATGATAAGATAACATAAACTCTACAGTGGAAAGTCTGCACATTGTAGTTATCGGAGTCACATGGAATTTTTTTTCAATGTAAATGTTTGAATATAAAATTATTGGTGAAGAGATGAAATGTAATTTTAGCTTCCAAATGAGAGATTTGGGTTTTCATAAGTTTAGGGCTCTGCTCAATCAGTGGCCCGCCCCTGTGAAAGAGACATGGGTTATAAAACTTTTCAGACACACCCTTCTCGCTCCACTATATAAAGCCTTGACGAAAATGTAACCTCCTGTTCCAAGTACGTGAGGGCTGCAGCCTCTGCGTTAAAAGGGCAAATAACTTGCTGTTCCGAGGATGTGAGGACGACGGTCCGATGTCAGAATGGTTCAGATAATAACTACAGAACGAAGCCAACATCAGCGTGAGCTTTTGTTGCGAATGGTATGAACCTTGAACTCTTAGTTACTACAGAAGTGATACCTCCTAGCCGTTGAGTTAGCAACAGCAGCTGCAAACGTGGGCTAGGAAAGAACAGACAGAGTATCCCTTCTACCACACAATGACATTACTACAACGTATCCAATTTACCGCCAGAGACATTCTTCAAAGGACTCGGTTGGGCAACACGGCCTTCCATCTACCACCAACCTACCGATGCGCAGCTCAGAGTAAATATTTATTGCATTTTCCTTTTCCAAATGGGCGGTAATTTAGAATGCATAAGATACTGTATTTACGATAGCACAGCTTCTTCCCTTTGTTCCTCAGTCTTCCCCCTCTTTCACTCAAACCCAGACCCTTTTCTTTTGTGTAACCAGCTGTCATATCTGTTCCGTCCACTAGGGACATTTCCCTTTATGACATCGTTTGTAATCAATGTATGATTTATTCTGTGCATATGTAATTCTGTGTGATTAGTTAGGTATTTAGTGAATAAATAATTAATCCCAATTTTGTATTGCTGATTCAACTTGTTAGCCAGGGTTCGTGAAGATAACCAAGAATTTACAACTTTCAGATGAGACTGAAATAAGGTGACGATTAATATTGACTGCTATTGATGTAAAATATAACTAGATCTTTAAGAGTTTATTCGGAAGATAACAGTTCTATAAATATTATTTCGTGGTGCCCCAACTTTCTAGTTAATTACAATGACATGATTAGCTCAATCAGGTAATATTAATTACGGAGAAAGGATTTTATAGAATAGCATGTCATATCACTTAATCCGGCATAGACAAAGACACGACAATACTCAAATCAAATGAATCAAATCAAATGGTATTCGTCACATGATTCGTAAACAGGTGTAGACTAACAGGTAGACTAACAGTGAAATGCTGACTGACGGGCCCTTCCAAACAATGCAGAGAGAAAAATATAGAAAAATAATAGCACAGGGAATAAATACACAATGAGAAACGATAACTCGGCTTTATACACGGGGTACCAGTACTGAGTCAATGTGCAGGGTACCAGTACTGAGTCAATGTGCAGGGTACCAGTACTGAGTCAATGTGCAGGGTACCAGTACTGAGTCAATGTGCAGGGTACCTGTATTGAGTCAATGTGCAGGGTACCTGTATTGAGTCAATGTGCAGGGTACCTGCATTGAGTCAATGTGCAGGGTACCAGTACTGAGTCAATGTGCAGGGTACCTGTATTGAGTCAATGTGCAGGGTATCAGTACTGAGTCAATGTGAAGGGTACCAGTACTGAGTCAATGTGCAGGGTATCTGTACTGAGTCAATGTGCAGGGTACCAGTACTGAGTCAATGTGCAGGGTACCAGTACTGAGTCAATGTGCAGGGTACCAGTACTGAGTCAATGTGCAGGGTACCAGTACTGAGTCAATGTGCAGGGTACCAGTACTGAGTCAATGTGCAGGGTACCAGTACTGAGTCAATGTGCAGGGTACCATTATTGAGTCAATGTGCAGGGTACCAGTACTGAGTCAATGTGCAGGGGTACCAGTACTGAGTCAATGTGCAGGGTACCTGTATTGAATCAATGTGCAGGGTATCAGTACTGAGTCAATGTGAAGGGTACCAGTACTGAGTCAATGTGCAGGGTATCTGTACTGAGTCAATGTGCAGGGTACCAGTACTGAGTCAATGTGCAGGGTACCAGTACTGAGTCAATGTGCAGGGTACCAGTACTGAGTCAATGTGCAGGGTACCAGTACTGAGTCAATGTGCAGGGTACCAGTACTGAGTCAATGTGCAGGGTACCAGTACTGAGTCAATGTGCAGGGTACCATTATTGAGTCAATGTGCAGGGTACCAGTACTGAGTCAATGTGCAGGGGTACCAGTACTGAGTCAATGTGCAGGGTACCTGTATTGAATCAATGTGCAGGGTACCTGTATTGAGTCAATGTGCAGGGTACCTGTATTGAGTCAATGTGCAGGGTACCTGCATTGAGTCAATGTGCAGGGTACCAGTACTGAGTCAATGTGCAGGGTACCTGTATTGAGTCAATGTGCAGGGTATCAGTACTGAGTCAATGTGAAGGGTACCAGTACTGAGTCAATGTGCAGGGTATCTGTACTGAGTCAATGTGCAGGGTACCAGTACTGAGTCAATGTGCAGGGTACCAGTACTGAGTCAATGTGCAGGGTACCAGTACTGAGTCAATGTGCAGGGTACCAGTACTGAGTCAATGTGCAGGGTACCAGTACTGAGTCAATGTGCAGGGTACCAGTACTGAGTCAATGTGCAGGGTACCATTATTGAGTCAATGTGCAGGGTACCAGTACTGAGTCAATGTGCAGGGGTACCAGTACTGAGTCAATGTGCAGGGTACCTGTATTGAATCAATGTGCAGGGTATCAGTACTGAGTCAATGTGAAGGGTACCAGTACTGAGTCAATGTGCAGGGTATCTGTACTGAGTCAATGTGCAGGGTACCAGTACTGAGTCAATGTGCAGGGTACCAGTACTGAGTCAATGTGCAGGGTACCAGTACTGAGTCAATGTGCAGGGTACCAGTACTGAGTCAATGTGCAGGGTACCAGTACTGAGTCAATGTGCAGGGTACCAGTACTGAGTCAATGTGCAGGGTACCAGTACTGAGTCAATGTGCAGGGTACCAGTACTGAGTCAATGTGCAGGGTACCAGTACTGAGTCAATGTGCAGGGTACCAGTACTGAGTCAATGTGCAGGGTACCAGTACTGAGTCAATGTGCAGGGGTAATACATAATGGACGTATTGGGACAGTGACCAATGTGTTGTTGTTTTGGCTCTGTACTCCAGCGCTTTGGATTTGACATGATACAATGATTTGGACAGTGCAGACTGGCAGCTTTAATTTGAGGTTATTTTCATCCATATTGGGAGAGTGAGGGTATTACGTGGAGAGTGAGGGTATTACGTGGAGAGTGAGGGTATTACGTGGAGAGTGAGGGTATGTCCACTAGTTGCAGATAATTCAACACACCATTAATTTCCCATGGAGAGTAGAAGTGAACGATGGAAGATTTGTCTAATTCCGCCTTTCCCATCCACCTCTCTCTCTGTCTCTCTGTCTCTCTGTCTCTCTCTCTCTCTCTCTCTCTCTCTCTCTCTCTCTCTCTCTCTCTCTCTCTCCCTCCCTCCCTCCCTCTCTCCCTCCCTCCCTCCCTCTCTCCCTCCCTCCCTCCCTCCCTCCCTCCCTCCCTCCCTCCCTCCCTCCCTCCCTCTCTCCCTCTCTCCCTCTCTCTCTCTCAGGCCCTCACTACTGAGAAGGCAAGGCCAGACCATCGGACTCGGAGTCCAGCAGTCACTCACCTTCTCCTGGTACTGACGTCGGGACGAATCCAGTGACTGGATCAGAGCGGTAGCATGGCCTACGAACATGGCATAGCAAGTGGCTCCCACGATCATACTGAGGATGGTGAGCCAAACGTCTACCAGGCCCACAGGAGGGTACATACCGTACCCGATACACAGCATGTGACTCATAGCCTTGAACAGGGCATAGGAATACTGCTGGCCCCACGTGTCATTCTGTAGGAGGGATGGAGAGAGGAGAAGAGAAGGAGACATTAAAAGAAGAGTGAGAGAAAAGAAAAGGAATGAGAGATGAGGAGGAGGAGACAAAGGGGTTCAGAGGGTGAAGCACTAGGGGTAGACTGGACACTAGGGGTAGACCAGACACTAGGGGTAGACCAGACACTAGGGGTAGACTGGACACTAGGGGTTGACTGGACACTAGGGGTAGACTGGATACTAGGGGTAGACTGGACACTAGGGGTAGACTGGACACTAGGGGTAGACCAGACACTAGGGGTAGACTGGACACTAGGGGTTGACTGGACACTAGGGGTAGACTGGATAATAGGGGTAGACTGGACACTAGGGGTAGACCAGACACTAGGGGTAGACCAGATACTAGGGGTAGACCGGACACTAGGGGTAGACCGGACACTAGGGGTAGACCAGACACTAGGGGTAGACCAGACACTAGGGGTAGACCGGACACTAGGGGTAGACTGGACACTAGGGGTAGACTGGACACTAGGGGTAGACCAGACACTAGGGGTAGATTGGACACTAGGGGTAGACCAGACACTAGGGGTAGACTGGACACTAGGGGTAGACTGGACACTAGGGGTAGACTGGACACTAGGGGTAGACCAGACACTAGGGGTAGACTGGACACTAGGGGTAGACCGGACACTAGGGGTAGACCGGACACTAGGGGTAGACTGGACACTAGGGGTAGATTGGGCACTAGGGGTAGACTGGATACTAGGGGTAGATTGGGCACTAGGGGTAGACCAGACACTAGGGATAGACCAGACACTAGGGGGTAGACTGGACACTAGGGGTAGATTGGGCACTAGGGGTAGACTGGATACTAGGGGTAGATTGGGCACTAGGGGTAGACCAGACACTAGGGATAGACTGGACACTAGGGGTAGACCAGACACTAGGGGTAGACCAGACACTAGGGATAGACTGGACACTAGGGGTAGACCGGACACTAGGGATAGACTGGACACTAGGGGTAGATTGGGCACTAGGGGTAGACTGGATACTAGGGGTAGATTGGGCACTAGGGGTAGACCAGACACTAGGGATAGACTGGACACTAGGGGTAGACCAGACACTAGGGGTAGACCAGACACTAGGGATAGACTGGACACTAGGGGTAGACCAGACACTAGGGATAGACTGGACACTAGGGGTAGACTGGACACTAGGGGTAGACTGGACACTAGGGATAGACTGGACACTAGGGGTAGACTGGACACTAGGGGTAGACTGGACACTAGGGGTAGACCAGACACTAGGGGTAGACCGGACACTAGGGGTAGACTGGACACTAGGGGTAGAATGGACACTAGGGGTAGACTGGATACTAGGGGTAGACTGGACACTAGGGGTAGACCAGATACTAGGGGTAGACTGGACACTAGGGGTAGACCAGACACTAGGGGTAGACCAGACACTAGGGGTAGACCAGACACTAGGTGTAGACCAGACACTAGGGGTAGACTGGACACTAGGGGTAGACCAGACACTAGGGGTAGACTGGACACTAGAGGTAGACCAGACACTAGGGGCAGACTGGACACTAGGGGTAGACTGGACACTAGGGGTAGACCAGACACTAGGGGTAGACTGGACACTAGGGGTATACTGGACACTAGGGGTAGACTGGACACTAGGGGTAGACTGGACACTAGGGGTAGACCAGACACTAGGGATAGACTGGACACTAGGGGTAGACCAGACACTAGGGGTAGACCAGACACTAGGGGTAGACTGGACACTAGGGGTAGATTGGGCACTAGGGGTAGACTGGATACTAGGGGTAGATTGGTCACTAGGGGTAGACCAGACACTAGGGATAGACTGGACACTAGGGGGTAGACTGGACACTAGGGGTAGATTGGGCACTAGGGGTAGACTGGATACTAGGGGTAGATTGGGCACTAGGGGTAGACCAGACACTAGAGATAGACTGGACACTAGGGGTAGACCGGACACTAGGGGTAGACCAGACACTAGGGATAGACTGGACACTAGGGGTAGACCGGACACTAGGGGTAGACTGGACACTAGGGGTAGATTGGGCACTAGGGGTAGACTGGATACTAGGGGTAGATTGGGCACTAGGGGTAGACTGGATACTAGGGGTAGACTGGACACTAGAGGTAGACCAGACACTAGGGGCAGACTGGACACTAGGGGTAGACTGGACACTAGGGGTAGACCAGACACTAGGGGTAGACTGGACACTAGGGGTATACTGGACACTAGGGGTAGACTGGACACTAGGGGTAGACTGGACACTAGGGGTAGACCAGACACTAGGGATAGACTGGACACTAGGGGTAGACCAGACACTAGGGGTAGACCAGACACTAGGGGTAGACTGGACACTAGGGGTAGATTGGACACTAGGGGTAGACTGGACACTAGGGGTAGATTGGACACTAGGGGTAGACTGGATACTAGGGGTAGACTGGACACTAGGGGTAGACTGGACACTAGGGGTAGACCAGATACTAGGGGTAGACTGGACACTAGGGGTAGACCGGACACTAGGGGTAGACTGGACACAAGGGGTAGATTGGGCACTAGGGGTAGACTGGATACTAGGGGTAGATTGGGCACTAGGGGTAGACCAGACACTAGGGATAGACTGGACACTAGGGGGTAGACTGGACACTAGGGGTAGATTGGGCACTAGGGGTAGACTGGATACTAGGGGTAGATTGGGCACTCGGGGTAGACCAGACACTAGGGATAGACTGGACACTAGGGGTAGACCAGACACTAGGGGTAGACCAGACACTAGGGATAGACTGGACACTAGGGGTAGACCGGACACTAGGGGTAGACTGGACACTAGGGGTAGATTGGGCACTAGGGGTAGACTGGATACTAGGGGTAGATTGGGCACTAGGGGTAGACTGGATACTAGGGGTAGACTGGACACTAGGGGTAGACCAGATACTAGGGGTAGACTGGACACTAGGGGTTGACTGGACACTAGGGGTAGATTGGTCACTAGGGGTAGACCAGACACTAGGGGTAGACCAGATACTAGGGGTAGACTGGACACTAGGGGTTGACTGGACACTAGGGGTTGACTGGACACTAGGGGTAGAATGGACACTAGGGGTAGACTGGATACTAGGGGTAGACTGGACACTAGGGGTAGACTGGACACTAGGGGTAGACTGGACACTAGGGGTAGACCAGACACTAGGGGTAGACTGGACACTAGGGGTAGACTGGACACTAGGGGTAGACTGGACACTGGGGGTAGACTGGACACTAGAGGTAGACTGTATACTAGGGGTAGACTGGACACTAGGGGTAGACTGGACACTAGGGTTAGACTGGATACAGGGATAGACTGGACACTAGGGGTAGACCAGACACTAGGGGTAGACTGGATACAGGGATAGACTGGACACTAGGGATAGACTGGACACTAGGGGTAGACTGGATACAGGGATAGACTGGACACTAGGGATAGACTGGACACTAGGGGTAGACTGGACACTAGGGATAGACTGGACACTAGGGGTAGACTGGACACTAGGGGTAGACTGGACACTAGGGGTAGACTGGACACTAGAGGTAGACTGGATACTAGGGGTAGACTGGACACTAGGGGTAGACTGGACACTAGGGGTAGACTGGACACTAGAGGTAGACTGGATACTAGAGGTAGACTGGACACTAGGGGTAGACTGGACACTAGGGGTAGACTGGACACTAGGGGTAGACTGGACACTAGAGGTAGACTGGATACTAGAGGTAGATGGACATGATGGAAAGACGGAGCAGATTGCCCAATGCTCCAGGATGAGTAAAAGGCCTGAGGGGGTAAGTATGTGAGTAAGACCTTTGGAACACAGGACTTTTAGAACACTGGACTTTTGGAATGCTTACCACCATCTTGTTTCTGATTACCCAACAGTCAGAAGGGGAAGTCCTGTAGCACAGGAACCGGTGTGTGTGCGTGTGTGTGTGTTTGTGTGTGTGTGCGTGTGTGTGTGTGTCTACTCACCACCATCTTGTTTCTGGTGACCCAGCAGTCAGAGGGGAACTCTTGCAGCATGGGAACCAGGAATTGCAGACATCCATCCCAGTGACACAACAGCAGCATCATAGCTATCAGGTTCACAATCCTCACCATGGCACTGGCCAGGTCATAGGTCATATGGAAAACCTAGGAGATTAGAATTCGAATGAGAAAAACGTTATTGTCCACCACGCAAGGAGGATTAACTAACATTACTGAACCTGCAGCTAGCTAAGTAACTATTCTATTCTAATTCTCCAACAGTGTAAACACCACTAAACACAAATAAACACTACTACATACTACTAAACACCTCTAAACACTACTACATACTACTAAACACCACTAAACACTACTACATACTACTAAACACCACTAAACACCACTAAACACCACTAAATACTACTACATACTACTACATACTACTAAACACCACTAAATACTACTACATACTACTACATACTACTAAACACCACTAAACACCACTAAATACTACTACATTCTACTAAACACCACTAAACACCACTAAATACTACTAAATACTACTACATTCTACTAAACACCACTAAATACTACTACATTCTACTAAACACCACTAAATACTACTACATACTACTAAATACTACTACATTCTACTAAACACCACTAAATACTACTACATTCTACTAAACACCACTAAACACCACTA
Source organism: Oncorhynchus mykiss (assembly GCF_013265735.2). Taxonomy (NCBI): domain Eukaryota; kingdom Metazoa; phylum Chordata; class Actinopteri; order Salmoniformes; family Salmonidae; genus Oncorhynchus; species Oncorhynchus mykiss. The sequence goes on from NC_048566.1 coordinate 98,660,810, forward strand.
AACACCACTAAATACTACTACATACTACTACATACTACTAAACACCACTAAATACTACTACATACTACTAAACACCACTAAATACTACTACATACTACTACATACTACTAAACACCACTAAACACCACTAAATACTACTACATTCTACTAAACACCACTAAACACCACTAAATACTACTAAATACTACTACATTCTACTAAACACCACTAAATACTACTACATTCTACTAAACACCACTAAATACTACTACATACTACTACATACTACTAAACACCACTAAACACCACTAAATACTACTACATTCTACTAAACACCACTAAACACCACTAAATACTACTAAATACTACTACATTCTACTAAACACCACTAAATACTACTACATTCTACTAAACACCACTAAATACTACTACATACTACTAAACACCACTAAATACTACTAAACACCACTAAACACCACTAAATACTACTAAACAACACTAAATACTACTAAACACCACTAAATACTACTACATACTACTAAACACCACTAAATACTACTAAACACCACTAAACACCCCTAAATACTACTAAACACCACTAAAAACCACTAAACACCCCTAAATACTACTAAACACCACTAAACACCACTAAATACTACTAAACACCACTAAATACAACTAAACACCCCTAAACACCACTAAACACCACTAAACATCACTAAATACTACTAAACACCACTAAACACCAATAAACACCACTAAATACTACTAAACACCACTAAACACTACTAAACACCACTAAAAACCACTAAACACCCCTAAATACTACTAAACACCACTAAACACTACTAAACACCACTAAATACTACTAAACACCACTAAATACTACTAAATACTACTAAACACCACTAAATACTACTAAACACCACTAAATACTTCTAAATACTACTAAACACCACTAAATACTACTAAACACCACTAAACACCACTAAATACTACTAAACACCACTAATCACCACTAAACACCACTGCGGTGTAATCAGTTAGTAGTGAGTACAGTAAAATTGTAGTAGGTGCTCTGTGGCCAGGCCTTAATCTGTAGTCTATCATCTGAGTCCCTTTCCTCATACATCACGTTGTTAATCTGAGTCCCTCTCCCCATAGACCATATCACATGTTGTTAATCTGAGTCCCTCTCCCCCATAGACCACATCACATGTTGTTAATCTGAGTCCCTCTCCCCCATAGACCACATCACATGTTGTTAATCTGAGTCCCTCAGTGGTAAAGATCACACTGAGAACCAGATGGAGTTTACTGGGATGGAGTTTACCAGATGGAGTTTACCGGGATGGAGTTTACCGGGATGGAGTTTACTGGGATGGAGTTTACCAGATGGAGTTTACCAGATGGAGTTTACCAGATGGAGTTTACTGGGATGGAGTTTAGCAGATGGAGTTTACCAGATGGAGTTTACCAGATGGAGTTTACCGGATGGAGTTTACCAGATGGAGTTTACCAGATGGAGTTTACTGGGATGGAGTTTACCAGATGGAGTTTACCAGATGGAGTTTACCAGATGGAGTTTACCGGATGGAGTTTACCAGATGGAGTTTACCAGATGGGGTTTACCAGATGGAGTTTACCAGATGGAGTTTACCAGATGGAGTTTACCGGGATGGAGTTTACCGGGATGGAGTTTACTGGGATGGAGTTTACCAGATGGAGTTTACCAGATGGAGTTTACCGGATGGAGTTTACCAGATGGAGTTTACCAGATGGAGTTTACTGGGATGGAGTTTACTGGGATGGAGATTACCAGATGGAGTTTACCGGATGGAGTTTACCAGATGGAGTTTACCAGATGGAGTTTACCGGGATGGAGTTTACCGGGATGGAGTTTACCAGATGGAGTTTACCAGATGGAGTTTACCAGATGGAGTTTACTGGGATGGAGTTTACCAGATGGAGTTTACCAGATGGAGTTTACCGGGATGGAGTTTACCAGATGGAGTTTACCAGATGGAGTTTACCAGATGGAGTTTACCAGATGGAGTTTACCGGGATGGAGTTTACCAGATGGAGTTTACCAGATGGAGTTTACCAGATGGAGTTTACTGGGATGGAGTTTACCAGATGGAGTTTACCAGATGGAGTTTACCAGATGGAGTTTACGGGATGGAGTTTACCAGGATGGAGTTTACCGGGATGGAGTTTACTGGGATGGAGTTTACCAGATGGAGTTTACCAGATGGAGTTTACCGGGATGGAGTTTACTGGGATGGAGTTTACCAGATGGAGTTTACCAGATGGAGTTTACCAGATGGAGTTTACCAGATGGAGTTTACCGGATGGAGTTTACCAGATGGAGTTTACCAGATGGAGTTTACTAGATGGAGTTTACCAGAAGGAGTTTACCGGATGCTTAATCAATTACACCTCTATTACTAAAATCCTCCTTTAATGCAAATGTTACAGATCGAGAATCTAAACTAGCATCATATCTTTAACCTCTGAACCAGCAGTGTGTAATAACAGGTACTGTTAACAGGTACTGCTCCTCAAACCCCACCTCCTGGGCTCCTCAACCCCTACCTCCTGGGCTCCTCAAACCCCACCTCCTGGGCTCCTCAAACCCCACCTCCTGGGCTCCTCAAGCCCCACCTCCTGGAATCCTCAAACCCCACCTCCTGGGCTCCTTAAACCCCACCTCCTGGGCTCCTCAAGCCCCACCTCCTGAGCTCCTCAAGCCCCACCTCCTGGGCTCCTCAAACCCCACCACCTGGGCTCCTCAAACCCCACCTCCTGGGCTCCTCAAGCCCCACCTCCTGGGCTCCTCAAACCCCACCTCCTGGGCTCCTCAAACCCCACCTCCTGGGCTCCTCAAGCCCCAGCTCCTGGGCTCCTCAAACCCCACCTCCTGGGCTCCTCAAGTCCCACCTCCTGGGCTCCTCAAGCCCCAGCTCCTGGGCTCCTCAAACCCCACCTCCTGGGCTCCTCAAGCCCCAGCTCCTGGGCTCCTCAAACCCCACCTCCTGGGCTCCTCAAGCCCCACCTCCTGGGCTCCTCAAACCCCACCTCCTGGGCTCCTCAAGCCCCAGCTCCTGGGCTCCTCAAACCCCACCTCCTGGGCTCCTCAAGCCCCAGCTCCTGGTGCTCCCATGAGAGGGGCAGGACACTAGGAGTCTTTCACCTTCTTATGAAAGGACATTCTCTCTCTCTCCCTACCTCTACCTCCTACCTCCCATCCCCCACCTCCCTACATCCTACCTCCTCCTACTCTACCTAATACCTCCCTACCTACTACCTCACTAACCACCAACCATCTCCTTCTTCCTACTCCCTACCCCTCTACCTCCTTTAACCTACCTCCCAACCTTCTCCTTCCCTACCTCCCTACCTCTCTACCTCCTTTCTCCCTACATCATACCTCCCTACTTCCCTAACTCCTATCTCCTCCTACCTACCTACCTCCTCCTACCTCCCTACCTCCTACCTCCCTACCTCCTTTCTCCCTACATCCTACCTCCCTATCTCCTCCTACCTCCCTTCTCGCTACATCCTACCTCCCTACCTCCTTTCTCCCTACATCCTACCTCCCTACTTCCCTAACTCCTCCTACCTACCTACCTCCTACCTCCCTACCTCCTTTCTCCCTACATCCTACCTCCCTACATCCTACCTCCCTATCTCCTCCTACCTCCCTTCCTCCTTTCTCCCTACATCCTACCTCCTCCTACCTCCTACCTCCCTACCTCCTTTCTCCCTACATCCTACCTCCCTATCTCCTCCTACCTCCCTTCTCCCTACATCCCTATCTCCTCCTACCTCCCTATCTCCTCCTACCTCCCTACCTCCCTTCCTCCTTTCTCCCTACATCCTACCTCCTCCTACCCCCTACCTCCCTACCTCCCTTCTTGCTACATCCTACCTCCCTACCTCCTTTCTCCCTACATCCTACCTCCCTACTTCCCTAACTCCTATCTCCTCCTACCTACCTACCTCCTACCTCCCTACCTCCTTTCTCCCTTCCTCCTTTCTCCCTACATCCTAACTCCTCCTACCTCCTACCTCCCTACCTCCTTTCTCCCTACATCCTACCTCCCTATCTCCTCCTACCTCCCTATCTCCTCCTACCTCCCTTCCTCCTTTCTCCCTACATCCTACCTCCTTATCTCCTCCTACCTGCCTACCTTCCTTCCTCCTTTCTCCCTACATCCTACCTCCCTATCTCCTCCTACCTCCCTACCTCCCTAACTCCTACCTCCTCCTATCTTCCACCTCCCCACCTCCTCCTCACCTCCTCCCACTGGTGTATATATCTAATGAGTCTGGACAGCCTCAGGAGCCTCAACAAACTCAAGATCTTCGTAAACCGCACGATCCTCAGCGCCCGGGCCGTCTTGTAGAAGTCTGAGTCGATCCTGGTCTCCACGATGAGGAAGATGTAATCTACTGGTATGGACGAGATGAAGTCCACCATGAACCAGCTCTTCAGATACTTGATCTTGATGGTCTGTGGGTCCAGGATGATCTCGGTGTTGTCCTCCTTGACGATGCCCGTCCGGAAGTTGAGGACGAGGTCGATGAGGAACAAGGTGTCTGAGATGACGTTGAAGACGATCCAGGGGGGAGTGTGCTCGTCCTTGAAGAAGGTGATGCCCACAGGGATGATGATGAGGTTCCCCACCATGAGGAACAGCATTATCAGATCCCAGTAGAACCTGGAGAGCACAAACAGCTTTAACAAAATAACCTAGAGAGAGGAACAGGGAGGAACCAAACAGACCTTAGAACCTAGTAGGAACAGGGAGGAACCAAACAGACCTTAGAACCTAGTAGGAACAGGGAGGAACCAAACAGACCTTAGAACCTAGTAGGAACAGGGAGGAACCAAACAGACCTTAGAACCTAGTAGGAACAGGGAGGAACCAAACAGACCTTAGAACCTAGTAGGACCAGGGAGGAACCAAACAGACCTTAGAACCTAGTAAGAACAGGGAGGAACCAAACAGACCTTAGAACCTAGGAGGGACAGGGAGGAACCAAACAGATTTTAGAACCTAGAGAGAACAGGGAGGAACCAAACAGATCTTAGAACCTAGGAGGGACAGGGAGGAACCAAACAGATCTTAGAACCTAGGAGGGACAGGGAGGAACCAAACAGACCTTAGAACCTAGTCGGAACAGGGAGGAACCAAACAGACCTTAGAACCTAGGAGGGACAGGGAGGAACCAAACAGATTTTAGAACCTAGAGAGAACAGGGAGGAACCAAACAGATCTTAGAACCTAGAGAGAACAGGGAGGAACCAAACAGATCTTAGAACCTAGGAGGGACAGGGAGGAACCAAACAGATCTTAGAACCTAGAGAGAACAGGGAGGAACCAAACAGATCTTAGAACCTGGTAGGAAGAGTGGGGAACCAAACAGATCTTAGAACCTGGTAGGAAGAGTGGGGAACCAAACAGAAAAAAGCGATTACCGATACCGATTAATCAGCCGATTTTTATTTTTATTTGTAATAATGACAATTACAACAATACTGAATGAACAATTATTTTAACTTAATATAATACATCAATAAAATAAATTTAGCCTCAAATAAATAATGAAACATGTTCAATTTGGTTAAAATAATGCAAAAACAAAGTGTTGGAGAAGAAAGTAAAAGAGCAATATGTGCTATGTAAGAAAGCTAACGTTTCAGTTCCTTGCTCAGAACATGAGAACATATGAAAGCTGGTGGTTCCTTTTAACATGAGTATTCAATATTCCCAGGTAAGAAGTTTTAGGTTGTAGTTAATATAGGACTAATTCTCTCTATACCATTTGTATTTCATATACCTTTGATGATTGGATGTTCTTATAGGCACTTTAGTATTGCCAGTGTAACAGTATAGCTTCCGTCCCTCTCCTCGCTCCTACCTGGGCTCGAACCAGGAACACATCGACAAAAGCCACCCTCGAAGCAGTGTTACCCATGCAGAGCAAGGGGAGCAACCACTCCAAGTCTCAGAGCGAGTGACGTTTGAAACGCTATTAGCGCGCACCCCGCTAACTAGCTAGCCATTTCACTTCGGTTACACCAGCCTCATCTCGGGAGTTGTTAGGCTTGAAGTCATAAACAGCGCAATGCTTGATGCACAACGAAGAGCTCCTGGCAAAACGCACAAAAGTGATGTTTGAATGAATGCTTACGAGCCTGCTGCTGCCTACCACCGCTCAGTCAGACTGCTCTATCAAATCATAGACTTAATTATAACATAACACACAGAAATACGAGCCTTAGGTCATTAATATGGTCCAATCCGGAAACTATCATCTCGAAAACAAGACGTTTATTCTTTCAGTGAAATACGGAACCGTTCTGTATTTTATCTAACGGGTGGCATCCATAAGTCTAAATATTCCTGTTACATTGTACAACCTTCAATGTTATGTCATAATTATGTAAAATTATGGCAAATTAGGCGGCCCAAACTGTTGCATATACACTGACTCTGCGTGCAATGAACGCAAGAGAAGTGACACAATTTCACCTGGTTAATATCGCCTGCTAACCTGGATTTCTTTTAGCTAAATATGCAGGTTTAAAAATGTATACTTCTGTGTATTGATTTTAAGAAAGGCATTGATGTTTATGGTTAGGTACACATTGGAGCAACGATACGCACCGCATCGATTATATGCAACGCTAGATAAACTAGTAATATCATCAACCATGTGTAGTTAACTAGAGATTATGATTGATTGATTGTTTTTTATAAGATAAGTTTAATGCTAGCTAGCAACTTACCTTGGCTTACTGCATTCGCGTAACAGACAATCTCCTTGTGGAGAAGCAACGAGAGAGAGGCAGGTCGTTATTGCGTTGGACTAGTTAAGGTTGCAAGATTGAATCCCCGAGGTTGACAAGGTACAAATCTGTCGTTCTGCCCCTGAACTAGGCAGTTAACCCACCGTTCCTAGGCCGTCATTGAAAATAAGAATTTGTTCTTAACTGACTTTCCTAGTTAAATAAAGGTTGAATAAAAGGTGTAACAAATAAATAATAATAAAAAAATTGTTACGAAAACTTGAAATCGGCCCTAATTAATCGGCCATTCTGAATAATCGGTCGACCTCTAGTTAGAAGAGTAGCAAATTACTCAGGAGGAACATGTGTAACTGAAGAGAGCAGAACAAAACACAGAGGTATGCACCATGTGATGTGTTTGCTGTGTGTGTCTGTGTGTGCGTGCGCATGTGTGTTTGTTGTGTATTCCAGTCCATTCTTGTGTTGTAATTATTTTACATTAGATTTTTTTTATCCCTTTTCTTCCCAATTTCCCGTAGGGACTTGGGAGAGGCGAAGGTCGAGAGCCATGCGTCCTCCGAAACACAACCCAACCAAGCCGCACTGCTTCTTGACACAATGCCCACTTAACCCGGAAACCAGCCCGCACCAATGTGTAGGAGGAGGAAACAACGTACACCTGGCGACCGTGTCAGCGTGCACTGCACCCCGCCCGCCGCAAGAGTCGCTAGTGCGCCCTTCTTGTGCTGTAATTCACCTAAAATCAATGTAGCTGGAAGACGATACACCCTCACCACAGTATGGATGAGAGAGAGAGAGATTGAATTGAGAGAGAGAGAGAGAGAGAGAGAGAGAGAGAGATTGAATTGAGAGACAGAGTGATTGAATTGAGAGACAGAGAGATTGAATTGAGAGACAGAGAGATTGAATTGAGAGACAGAGATTGAATTGAGAGAGAGAGATTGAATTGAAAGAGAGAGCGAGATTTATATATTATCTACCTCACTTGCTACCTCACTTGCTATATTATCTACCTTACTTGCTTTGGCAATGTTAACACGTTTCCCATGCCAATAAAGCCCTTGAATTGAATTTAATTGAATTGAATTGAATTGAGAGAGAGAGAGAGCGAGAGAGAGAGAGAGAGAGAGAGAGAGAGAGAGAGAGAGAGAGAGAGAGAGAGAGAGAGCGAGAGAGAGATAGAGATTGAATTGAGAGAAAGAGTTATTCAATTGAGAGAGATTTAATTGAGAGCCAGAGAGACAGAGAGAGATTGAATTGAAAGAGAGAGAGAGAGATTTAATTGAGAGAGAGAGATTGAATTGAGAGATAGAGTGATTGAATTGAGAGAAAGAGAGATTGAATTGAGAGAGAGAGAGATTGAATTGAGAGAAAGAGAGATTGAATTGAGAGAGAGAGATTGAATTGAGAGAAAGAGAGATTGAATTGAGAGAGAGATTGAATTTAATTGAGAGACAGAGAGACAGAGAGAGACAGAGAGACAGAGAGATAGAGAGAGAGAGATAGAATTGAGAGAGAGAGAAATTGAATTGAGAGAGAGAGAGATTGAATTGAGAGACAGAGAGAGAGATAGAGAGAGAGATTGAATTGAGAGAAAGAGAGATTGAATTGAGAGAGAGAGAGATTGAATTGAGAGAGAGATTGAATTGAGAGACAGAGAGAGAGATAGAGAGAGAGATTGAATTGAGAGAGAGAGAGAGATTGAATTGAGTGAAAGAGAGATTGAATTGAGAGAGAGATTGAATTGAGAGACAGAGAGACAGAGATAGAGAGAGAGATATTCTGAACCTGACCTATGAGGATGCATGTATTAACCCACGTTCAGCTTCCACCTCCTATAGGTTGTACCCCAGCGTACGAGCAGAATATATCTTCTAAATAGGATCTACCCTTCAAATGCTGATGATCACTGGTCATGAAAACATGATTAACGTATGCATTCATTCATTCATAATAATCCACGTGGCTAAAATAGACTACGTTTTAATAGTGGTGACTGGAAAGTCAACACTACTGATGTGGACAGTGACGGAATCAGAATACCGAACTTCAGCACCACATGACGGTGGACAGCGACCGCCAGACTCACTGTGTCACACCGTCGCTTTCCATTCCAATGGTGCTGAATCCCTTCCTTCAGATAAACACAGCAAGTCTGCAGGGGTGCATAGCCTTTATGCTAGACTGTTCAGCCATATAAATGTTTTCACCTCAGACTTTAGAATTTTAAATAGTTTTGAGTAAATCTGCAAATAATTTAAATAGAAACATCTTTCTACAGTCAGCACCAGTCTAAATCCCCAGTCTCTGATCCTCTTTCTATAGTCACCACCAGTCTAAATCCTCAGTCTCTGATCATCTTTCTACAGTCACCACCAGTCTAAATCCCCAGTCTCTGATCCTCTTTCTACAGTCACCACCAGTCTGATCATCTTTCTAGTCACCACCAGTCTAAATCCCCAGTCTCTGATCATCTTTCTACAGTCACCACCAGTCTAAATCCCCAGTCTCTGATCATCTTTCTAGTCACCACCAGTCTAAATCCCCAGTCTCTGATCATCTTTCTACAGTCACCACCAGTCTAAATCCTCAGTCTCTGATCATCTTTCTACAGTCACCACCAGTCTAAATCCCCAGTCTCTGATCATCTTTCTACAGTCAGCACCAGTCTAAATCCCCAGTCTCTGATCCTCTTTCTATAGTCACCACCAGTCTAAATCCTCAGTCTCTGATCATCTTTCTACAGTCACCACCAGTCTAAATCCCCAGTCTCTGATCCTCTTTCTACAGTCACCACCAGTCTGATCATCTTTCTAGTCACCACCAGTCTAAATCCCCAGTCTCTGATCATCTTTCTACAGTCACCACCAGTCTAAATCCCCAGTCTCTGATCATCTTTCTAGTCACCACCAGTCTAAATCCCCAGTCTCTGATCATCTTTCTACAGTCACCACCAGTCTAAATCCTCAGTCTCTGATCATCTTTCTACAGTCACCACCAGTCTAAATCCCCAGTCTCTGATCATCTTTCTACAGTCAGCACCAGTCTAAATCCCCAGTCTCTGATCATCTTTCTACAGTCACCACCAGTCTAAATCCCCAGTCTCTGATCGTCTTTCTATAGTCACCACCAGTCTAAATCCCCAGTCTCTGATCCTCTTTCTACAGTCACCACCAGTCTAAATCCCGTCTATGATCCTCTTTCTACAGTCAGCACCAGTCTAAATCCCCAGTCTCTGATCATCTTGCTATAGTCACCACCAGTCTAAATCCCGAGTCCCTGATCCTTTTTCTATAGTCACCACCAGTCTAAATCCTCAGTCTCTGATCATCTTTCTACAGTCACCACCAGTCTAAATCCCCAGTCCCTGGTCCTCTTTCTACAGTCACCACCAGTCTAAATCCCCAGTCTCTGATCATCTTTCTACAGTCACCACCAGTCTAAATCCCCAGTCTCTGATCCTCTTTCTATAGTCACCACCAGTCTAAATCCTCAGTCTCTGATCATCTTTCTACAGTCACCACCAGTCTAAATCCCCAGTCTCTGATCCTCTTTCTACAGTCACCACCAGTCTGATCATCTTTCTAGTCACCACCAGTCTAAATCCCCAGTCTCTGATCATCTTTCTACAGTCACCACCAGTCTAAATCCTCAGTCTCTGATCATCTTTCTACAGTCACCACCAGTCTAAATCCCTAGTCTCTGATCCTCTTTCTACAGTCACCACCAGTCTAAATCCCGTCTCTGATCCTCTTTCTACAGTCAGCACCAGTCTAAATCCTCAGTCTCTGATCATCTTTCTACAGTCACCACCAGTCTAAATCCCCAGTCCCTGATCCTCTTTGTACAGTCACCACCAGTCTAAATCCTCAGTCTCTGATCATCTTTCTACAGTCACCACCAGTCTAAATCCCCAGTCTCTGATCCTCTTTCTATAGTCACCACCAGTCTAAATCCTCAGTCTCTGATCATCTTTCTACAGTCACCACCAGTCTAAATCCCCAGTCCCTGATCCTCTTTCTACAGTCAGCACCAGTCTAAATCCCCAGTCTCTGATCATCTTTCTATAGTCACCACCAGTCTAAATCCTCAGGTTTTGATCATCTTTCTACAGTCACCACCAGTCTAAATCCCCAGTCCCTGATCCTCTTTCTACAGTCACCACCAGTCTAAATCCTCAGTCTCTGATCATCTTTCTACAGTCAGCACCAGTCTAAATCCTCAGTCTCTGATCCTCTTTCTACAGTCACCACCAGTCTAAATCCCCAGTCTCTGATCATAATCCTACAGTCACCACCAGTCTAAATCCTCAGTCTCTGATCCTCTTTCTACAGTCACCACCAGTCTAAATCCCCAGTCTCTGATCCTCTTTCTATAGTCACCACCAGTCTAAATCCTCAGTCTCTGATCATCTTTCTACAGTCACCACCAGTCTAAATCCCCAGTCCCTGATCCTCTTTCTACAGTCACCACCAGTCTAAATCCTCAGTCTCTGATCATCTTTCTACAGTCACCACCAGTCTAAATCCTCAGTCTCTGATCCTCTTTCTACAGTCAGCACCAGTCTAAATCCCTAGTCTCTGATCCTCTTTCTACAGTCACCACCAGTCTAAATCCCGTCTCTGATCCTCTTTCTACAGTCAGCACCAGTCTAAATCCTCAGTCTCTGATCATCTTTCTACAGTCACCACCAGTCTAAATCCCCAGTCCCTGATCCTCTTTGTACAGTCACCACCAGTCTAAATCCTCAGTCTCTGATCATCTTTCTACAGTCACCACCAGTCTAAATCCCCAGTCTCTGATCCTCTTTCTATAGTCACCACCAGTCTAAATCCTCAGTCTCTGATCATCTTTCTACAGTCACCACCAGTCTAAATCCCCAGTCCCTGATCCTCTTTCTACAGTCAGCACCAGTCTAAATCCCCAGTCTCTGATCATCTTTCTATAGTCACCACCAGTCTAAATCCTCAGGTTTTGATCATCTTTCTACAGTCACCACCAGTCTAAATCCCCAGTCCCTGATCCTCTTTCTACAGTCACCACCAGTCTAAATCCTCAGTCTCTGATCATCTTTCTACAGTCAGCACCAGTCTAAATCCTCAGTCTCTGATCCTCTTTCTACAGTCACCACCAGTCTAAATCCCCAGTCTCTGATCATAATCCTACAGTCACCACCAGTCTAAATCCTCAGTCTCTGATCCTCTTTCTACAGTCACCACCAGTCTAAATCCCCAGTCTCTGATCCTCTTTCTATAGTCACCACCAGTCTAAATCCTCAGTCTCTGATCATCTTTCTACAGTCACCACCAGTCTAAATCCCCAGTCCCTGATCCTCTTTCTACAGTCACCACCAGTCTAAATCCTCAGTCTCTGATCATCTTTCTACAGTCACCACCAGTCTAAATCCTCAGTCTCTGATCCTCTTTCTACAGTCAGCACCAGTCTAAATCCCCAGTCTCTGATCATCTTTCTACAGTCAGCACCAGTCTAAATCCCCAGTCTCTGATCATCTTTCTACAGTCACCACCAGTCTAAATCCCCAGTCTCTGATCAGATGAATGTATTTGTTACATAGTGAAAGAGAAGAAGACAGTGAGGAGACTGGTGAGGGGGAGAAGGAGAATGTAATTGATTCTATAGTAATATATTGACAGTACCACAGACAGTTTACAGCTCACTGAGTCTCTCTCTCTCTCTGCCCTCTCTCTCTCTCTGTCACTCTCTCTCTCTGTCCCCCTCTCTCTCTCTCTCTGTCCCTCTCTCTCTTTCTGCCCTCTCTCTCTCTCTGTCCCTCTCTCTTGCTCTCTCTGTCTCTTTTTCTCACTGTCCATCTCTTTCTCTTCCTCTATCTCTGCCTCACCCTCGCTCTCTGTCCCTCTATATCAATTCAATTCAATTCAATTCAAGGGCTTTATTGGCATGGGAAACATGTGTTAACATTGCCAAAGCAAGTGAGGTAGACAACATACAAAGTGAAAATATAAAGTGAAAAACAACAAAAATTAACAGTAAACATTACACATACAGAGGTTTCAAAACAGTAAAGACATTACAAATGTCATATTATATATATATATACAGTGTTTTAACAATGTACAAATGGTTAAAGGACACAAGATAAAATAAATAAGCATAAATATGGGTTGTATTTACAATGGTGTGTGTTCTTCACTGGTTGCCCTTTTCTCGTGGCAACAGGTCACAAATCTTGCTGCTGTGATGGCACACTGTGGAATTTCACCCAGTAGATATGGGAGTTTTTCAAATTTGGATTTGTTTTCGAATTCTTTGTGGATCTGTGTAATCTGAGGGAAATATGTCTCTCTAATATGGTCATACATTGGGCAGGAGGTTAGGAAGTGCAGCTCAGTTTCCACCTCATTTTGTGGGCAGTGAGCACATAGCCTGTCTTCTCTTGAGAGCCATGTCTGCCTACGGCGGCCTTTCTCAATAGCAAGGCTATGCTCACTGAGTCTGTACATAGTCAAAGCTTTCCTTAATTTTGGGTCAGTCACAGTGGTCAGGTATTCTGCCGCTGTGTACTCTCTGTTTAGGGCCAAATAGCATTCTAGTTTGCTCTGTTTTTTTGTTAATTCTTTCCAATGTGTCAAGTAATTATCTTTTTGTTTTCTCATGATTTGGTTGGGTCTAATTGTGCTGTTGTCCTGGGGCTCTGTAGGGTGTGTTTGTGTTTGTGAACAGAGCCCCAGGACCAGCTTGCTTAGGGGACTCTTCTCCAGGTTCATCTCTCTGTAGGTGATGGCTTTGTTATGGAAGGTTTGTGAATCACTTCCTTTTAGGTGGTTGTAGAATTTAACGGCTCTTTTCTGGATTTTGATAATTAGTGGGTATCGGCCTAATTCTGCTCTGCATGCATTATTTGGTGTTCTACGTTGTACACGGAGGATATTTTTGCAGAATTCTGCGTGCAGAGTCTCAATTTGGTGTTTGTCCCATTTTGTGAAGTCTTGGTTGGTGAGCGGACCCCAGACCTCACAACCATAAAGGGCAATGGGCTCTATGACTGATTCAAGTATTTTTAGCCAAATCCTAATTGGTATGTTGAAATTTATGTTTCTTTTGATGGCATAGAATGCCCTTCTTGCCTTGTCTCTCAGATCGTTCACAGCTTTGTGGAAGTTACCTGTGGCGCTGATGTTTAGGCCAAGGTATGTATAGTTTTTTGTGTGCTCTAGGGCAACAGTGTCTAGATTGAATTTGTATTTGTGGTCCTGGTGACTGGACCTTTTTTGGAACACCATTATTTTGGTCTTACTGAGATTTACTGTCAGGGCCCAGGTCTGACAGAATCTGTGCATAAGATCTAGGTGCTGCTGTAGGCCCTCCTTGGTTGGTGACAGAAGCACCAGATCATCGGCAAACAGCAGACATTTGACTTCGGATTCTAGCAGGGGGAGGCCGGGTGCTGCAGACTTTTCTAGTGCCCGCGCCAATTCGTTGATATATATGTTGAAGAGGGTGGGGCTTAAACTGCATCCCTGTCTAACCCCACGACCCTGTGTGAAGAAATGTGTGTGTTTTTTGCCAATTTTAACCGCACACTTGTTGTTTGTGTACATGGATTTTATAATGTTGTATGTTTTACCCCCAACACCACTTTCCATCAGTTTGTATAGCAGACCCTCATGCCAGATTGAGTCGAAGGCTTTTTTGAAATCAACAAAGCATGAGAAGACTTTGCCTTTGTTTTGGTTTGTTTGGTTGTCAATTAGGGTGTGCAGGGTGAATACATGGTCTGTTGTACGGTAATTTGGTAAAAAGCCAATTTGACATTTGCTCAGTACATTGTTTTCATTGAGGAAATGTACGAGTCTGCTGTTAATAATAATGCAGAGGATTTTCCCAAGGTTACTGTTGACACATATTCCACGGTAGTTATTGGGGTCAAATTTGTCTCCACTTTTGTGGATTGGGGTGATCAGTCCTTGGTTCCAAATATTGGGGAAGATGCCAGAGCTAAGTATGATGTTAAAGAGTTTTAGTATAGCCAATTGGAATTTGTTGTCTGTATATTTGATCATTTCATTGAGGATACCATCAACACCACAGGCCTTTTTGGGTTGGAGGGTTTTTATTTTGTCCTGTAACTCATTCAATGTAATTGGATAATCCAGTGGGTTCTGGTAGTCTTTAATAGATGATTCTAAGATCTGTATTTGATCATGTATATGTTTTTGCTCTTTATTCTTTGTTATAGAGCCAAAAAGATTGGAGAAGTGGTTTACCCATACATCTCCATTTTGGATAGATAATTCTTCTTGTTGTTGTTTGTTTAGTGTTTTCCAATTTTCCCAGAAGTGGTTAGAGTCTATGGATTCTTCAATTGCATTGAGCTGATTTCTGACATGCTGTTCCTTCTTTTTCCGTAGTGTATTTCTGTATTGTTTTAGTGATTCACCATAGTGAAGGCGTAGACTCAGGTTTTCCGGGTCTCTATGTTTTTGGTTGGACAGGTTTCTCAATTTCTTTCTTAGATTTTTGCATTCTTCATCAAACCATTTGTCATTATTGTTAATTTTCTTCGGTTTTCTATTTGAGATTTTTAGATTTGATAGGGAAGCTGAGAGGTCAAATATACTGTTAAGATTTTCTACTGCCAAGTTTACACCTTCACTATTACAGCGGAACGTTTTACCCAGGAAATTGTCTAAAAGGGATTGAATTTGTTGTTGCCTAATTGTTTTTTGGTAGGTTTCCAAACTGCATTCCTTCCATCTATAGCATTTCTTAATGTTACTCAGTTCCTTTGGCTTTGATGCCTCATGATTGATTATTGCTCTGTTTAAGTAGACTGTGATTTTGCTGTGGTCTGATAGGGGTGTCAGT
This sequence comes from Oncorhynchus mykiss, assembly GCF_013265735.2. Lineage (NCBI taxonomy): Eukaryota > Metazoa > Chordata > Actinopteri > Salmoniformes > Salmonidae > Oncorhynchus > Oncorhynchus mykiss. The sequence goes on from NC_048566.1 coordinate 98,676,456, forward strand.
GGGCTGACTGTGAACGCTCTGAGAGACTCTGGGTTGAGGTCGGTGATAAAGTAGTCTACAGTACTACTGCCAAGAGATGAGCTATAGGTGTACCTACCATAGGAGTCCCCTCGAAGCCTACCGTTGACTATGTACATACCCAGCGTGCGACAGAGCTGCAGGAGTTGTGACCCGTTTTTGTTGGTTATGTTGTCATAGTTGTGCCTAGGGGGGCATATGTGGGAGGGAATGCTGTCACCTCCAGGCAGGTGTTTGTCCCCCTGTGTGCTTAGGGTGTCAGGTTCTTGTCCGGTTCTGGCATTTAGGTCGCCACAGACTAGTACATGTCCCTGGGCCTGGAAATGATTGATTTCCCCCTCCAGGATGGAGAAGCTGTCTTCATTAAAATATGGGGATTCTAGTGGGGGGATATAGGTAGCACACAGGAGGACATTTTTCTCTGTTAGGATAATTTCTTTTTGAATTTCTAGCCAAATGTAAAATGTTCCTGTTTTGATTAATTTAATGGAGTGAGTTAGGTCTGCTCTATACCAAATTAGCATACCCCCTGAGTCCCTTCCCTGTTTCACACCTGGTAGTTTGGTGGATGGGACTACCAGCTCTCTGTAACCTAGAGGGCAACCAGTGGGTCCGTCTCCTCTATACCAGGTTTCTTGCAGGATGACAATGTCTGTATTACCGATTTCTTTGGTGAAGTCCGGGTTTCTGCTCTTTAGGCCAAAGGCAGATGACCTCAGGCCTTGGATATTCCATGATAATATAGTGAAGGCTTTTTGTTCCATAGAGTGTCCAATGTTGTTGGTCGTGGTTTGGCCTCAGGCCAGTAAGTGTGAGCAGAGCCTGCTGAGCATCTGGTACATGCCATTGGCTTCGGCGAGTGTGAGAGTGGGGGTTGGGACTGTTTGCCCGCTCACTACCTGGGCGTATGTGTGGCTTCCATGTTGAGGCCCTCTTTGCGGGGGTGGGGTGCATGGGGTGGGCAGGAGTGGCATAGGTCTGACCTGGGTGGGCCTAAATGGGGTGTGGGCATGGTTGACGTGGGGGGGTGTTGATTGGTTGGGGTGGGGGTGTGGATGTGTCTGGGTGTACTGTGGTCTGGATGTAATTCCTCTTGGCGTGGGTCCTCTATGTGTAGGTCCAGGGGGGGGTCCTGCAGATCTGGGAGGGTGTCTCGCTGGTCTGGATGGGGTGTCTATTGATCTGTTGCTCCTGTGTGAAGTGTTGGGGATACGTTTGAGAGCGATGTCCTTTAGAGTTCGGGCAAAGGTGGGCACTGCTGCCTTGTAGAGGTGGACCTGGTCATAGAGGCTGTTCAAGTCCAGGGTGGAGTGGTGGGCCAGGAAAACGTTTGGTTTTGAGGCACAGTCACGGGAAATACTTGCATTTACCCGCTGTATTGTGGCAGGGTGGAAGTCTTTTCGTGGTAGCAGGGTGGAGATAACCACTTGTGCGTTGGGGAAAGTAGAAGAAGCCTTTTCAATCACTCTCTTCAGTGCTGTGGCCACTCTTTCCTGCAGTGCTCTCAGGTCGTTTGTGCCTGTGTGTATTATTATGTGGCTGGGTGAGCCTAGTTTGGCCTCAGACAGAAGGTCGAGGGCACGCTGGGTGTTTGGACACCAGAGTTTAGACACACTGTGTTTGGGAAAAAGTTTTTTTTTCTTCTATATATTTCCCATTTGAGTCCATAAGTAGTACAATCTGTGTCTTGTGTTTGTCCTCAGTGGGTGTGGGGGGGTTGTCAAAAGGGCTATCAGGGTGGCTGACAGGGGGGGTGCTCAGAGGGGGTGAGAGCCTCTGGGCTTGGGGTTCTTCATTTGTCTGTTCTGCTGTGATTTCGACTCTATGGTCAGGGTCTGGTGTGGACTGTTCTGCTGTGGTGTCGACTCTATGTTCAGGGTCTGGTGTGGACTGTTCTGCTGTGGTGTCGAGACTTTTGTTGGGTGCTGAAGTGGGCTGTTCTGCTGGCTTCTCTGTGGGGGTGGCCACCTCTCTAGTGGGTTGTTCTCTGTCACACGCCGTCCCCATCAACTTCTCCTCCATCCCCCTCAACCTCTCCTCCACCAGCAGTCTGATACTCTCCTCTAGTGCTCTGTTCTGCTCCTCTTTCTCCTGTTGTATTTGTCTCACCATTGTCCAAAGTGAGTATCTCTCTGTCCCTCTATCTCTCTGTCCCCCTCTCTCTCTGTCTCTCCTTCTGTCTCTGCGTCTCTCTTTCTCTCTCTCTCCCTGCCTCTCTCTTTCTCTCTCTGTTCCCTTTTCTCACTATCTCTTTCTCTGCCTCACCCTCGCTCTCTGTCCCCCCCTCTCTCTCTCTCTCTCGCTCTTTCTCTCTTTGTCCCTTTCTCTCTCTGCCTCTCCCTCTGTTCCTTTTTCTCTCTCTGCCCATCTCTCTCTCTTTCTGCCTTTTCCCCACTCTCTACCCCTCTCTATCTGTCCCTCTCTCTGCTCTTTTGCCTGTTGCCTGTTTCTCTTTCTCCCTCTTCCTCTGTCTATAACCCCTCTCTCTCTCTCTCTCTCTTTCTGTTCCTAACTTTCTGTTTCTTTCTGTTCTCCCTCTCTTTCTGTTCCTAACCCCCCTCTCTTGCTCTCTCTCGTACTCTCTCTCTCTCTCTCTCTCTGTGTCCCTAACACTCTGTCCCGCTCTCTCTGTCCCAAACCCCCCCCCCCCCTCTCTCTCTCACTCTCTCTCTGTCCCTAACCCCCCCTCTCTCTATCTCTGTCCCTAACCCCCCCTCCCCCTATCTCTGTCCCTAAACCCCCCTCTCTTTCTTTCTCTCTATCTCTCTCTGCCCTCTCTCTCTCTCTCTCTGCAGTGCTGTGACACACTGATCCTAATTGCTCTTCCCTCCTCTGGTGGATAAATCCCTGCGTTATCTCTTGGGAATCCATGTCCTCTCCAGGAGCACGCCCTCACCAGCCAGATGTTTGAGCAATTAGCATTAAAGGGAAAATCTGGGATTTGAAAAACAACAGAGGGGTCAACCCGACCCCGGCATTTGCCAACTGTAAAGTTTTGTAGAGGAGGAATAATGGTCTGGGGTTGTTTTTCATGGTTCATTCTAGGCCCTTACAGATAGTTTGGGTGAATGGAAATCTTAATGCTACAGCATACAATGACATTCTAGATGATTCCTTGCTTCCAACTTTGTGGCAACTTTGGGGAAGGTCCTTTCCTGTTTCGGCATGACAATGACCCTGTGCACGAAGCGACGTCCATACAGAAATGGTTTGTTGAGATCGGTGTGGAAGAACTGGCCTGCACAGAGCACTGACCTCAACCCCATCGAACACCTTTGGAATGAATAGCCAGGCCTAATCGACCAAAATCACTGCCCGACCTCACTAATGCTCGTGGCTAAATGGAAGCAAGTCCCTGCAGCAATGTTCCAACATCTAGTGGAAAGCCTTCCCAGAAGAGTGGAGGCTGTTATAGCAGCAATGTTCCAACATCTAGTGGAAAGCCTTCCCAGAAGAGTGGAGGCTGTTATAGCAGCAATGTACCAACATCTAGTGGAAAGCCTTCCCAGAAGAGTGGAGGCTGTTATAGCAGCAATGTTCCAACATCTAGTGGAAAGCCTTCCCAGAAGAGTGGAGGCTGTTATAGCAGCAATGTTCCAACATCTAGTGGAAAGCCTTCCCAGAAGAGTGGAGGCTGTTATAGCAGCAATGTTCCAACATCTAGTGGAAAGCCTTCCCAGAAGAGTGGAGGCTGTTATAGCAGCAATGTTCCAACATCTAGTGGAAAGCCTTCCCAGAAGAGTGGAGGCTGTTATAGCAGCAATGTTCCAACATCTAGTGGAAAGCCTTCCCAGAAGAGTGGAGGCTGTTATAGCAGCAATGTTCCAACATCTAGTGGAAAGCCTTCCCAGAAGAGTGGAGGCTGTTATAGCAGCAATGTTCCAACATCTAGTGGAAAGCCTTCCCAGAAGAGTGGAGGCTGTTATAGCAGCAAATGGAATGAGATGTTTGACGAGCAGGTGTCCACATACTTTTGGTAATGTAGTGTATGCTGAATGCACCGAGCTGTCTGTTTAAACTACTGGCACACAGCTAAGACACCCATGCATACCCCACAAGACATGTCACCAGAGGTCTCTTCACAGTCCCCAAGTCTAGAACAGACTACGGGAGGCACCCAGTACTACATAGAGACATGACTACATGGAACTCTATTCCACAGTACTACATAGAGCCATGACTACATGGAACTCTATTCTACAGTACTACATAGAGCCATGACCACATGGAACTCTATTCCACAGTACTACATAGAGCCATGACCACATGGAACTCTATTCCACAGTACTACATAGAGCCATGACTACATGGAACTCTATTCCACAGTACTACATAGAGCCATGACTACATGGAACTCTATTCCACAGTACTACATAGAGCCATGACTACATGGAACTCTATTCCACAGTACTACATAGAGCCATGACTACATGGAACTCTATTCCACAGTACTACATAGAGCCATGACTACATGGAACTCTATTCCACAGTACTACATAGAGCCATGACCACATGGAACTCTATTCCACAGTACTACATAGAGCCATGACTACATGGAACTCTATTCCACAGTACTACATAGAGCCATGACTACATGGAACTCTATTCCACAGTACTACATAGAGCCATGACTACATGGAACTCTATTCCACAGTACTACATAGAGCCATGACTACATGGAACTCTATTCCACAGTACTACATAGAGCCATGACTACATGGAATGATTTCATATCAAGTAACTCATGCAAGCAGTAGAATCAGATTTAAAAATCTACACTTTATGGAACAATGCTGTGAAGAGACACACACACACACACACACACACACACACACACACACACACACACACACACACACACACACACACACACACACACACACACACACACACACACACACACACGCACACACACAGACACACACACACACACACGCACACACACTCTACACAACCAGGTACATTGTAATATTGTTGTATGGTGGTACTCAGTGGTGGAAAAAGTACCCAATTGTCATACTGTAGTAAAAGTAAAGATACCTTAATAGAAAATGACTCAAGTAAAAGTGAAAGTCACCCAGTAAAATATTACTTGAGTAAAAGTCTAAAAGTATTTGAGTTTAAATATACTTAATTATCAACATTAAATGTAACTGCAAAAAAATATACTTTTACAAGAGTAAAAGTATAAATCATTTCAAAATGTCTAAAACTAAGCAAACCAGACGGGATTATTTTTTCTTGTTTTTTTAAATGTATTTACTGATAGCCAGGACCCCAACACTCCGACATCATTTATAAAGGAAGCATGTGTTTAGTGAGTCTGCCAGATCAGGCAGTCGGTGTGTGTGTGTGTGAATTAGACCATTTTCCTGTTCCTCAAAAATGGAACAAGTACTTTTGTGTGTCAGGGGAAAATGTATGGAGTAAAAAGTACGATATGTTTTTTTAGGAATGTAGTGAAGTAAAGTAGTAAAACAATATAAATAGTAAAGTACAGATACCCTGAAAAACTACTATTTTAACTAAAGTACTTTATACCACTGGTGGTACTATACATGTTGTGTTGTAGATATGTAATAATGTTTTTATAATGATTATAATAATAATAATTATATTATGTTTTATCTTTTGTTTTATATCTGATGTAACTGCCTCAATATGTTTGGGACCCCAGGAAGAGTAGCTGCTGCCTTGGCAGGAACTAACGGGGATCCATAATAAACCCCAGGAAGAGTAGCTGCTGCCTTGGCAGGAACTAACGGGGATCCATCATAAACCCCAGGAAGAGTAGCTGCTGCCTTGACAGGAACTAATGGGGATCCATAATAAACCCCAGGAAGAGTAGCTGCTGCCTTGGCAGGAACTAACGGGGATCCATAATAAACCCCAGGAAGAGTAGCTGCTGCCTTGGCAGGAACTAACGGGGATCCATCATAAACCCCAGGAAGAGTAGCTGCTGCCTTGGCAGGAACTAATGGGGATCCATAATAAACCCCAGGAAGAGTAGCTGCTGCCTTGGCAGGAACTAATGGGGATCCATAATAAACCCCAGGAAGAGTAGCTGCTGCCTTGGCAGGAACTAACGGGGATCCATAATAAACCCCAGGAAGAGTAGCTGCTGCCTTGGCAGGAACTAATGGGGATACATAATAAACCCCAGGAAGAGTAGCTGCTGCCTTGGCAGGAACTAACAGGGATCCATAATAAACCCCAGGAAGAGTAGCTGCTGCCTTGGCAGGAACTAATGGGGATCCATAATAAACCCCAGGAAGAGTAGCTGCTGCCTTGGCAGGAACTAATTGGGATCCATAATAAACCCCAGGAAGAGTAGCTGCTGCCTTGGCAGGAACTAACAGGGATCCATAATAAACCCCAGGAAGAGTAGCTGCTGCCTTGGCAGGAACTAACGGGGATCCATAATAAACCCCAGGAAGAGTAGCTGCTGCCTTGGCAGGAACTAATTGGGATCCATAATAAACCCCAGGAAGAGTAGCTGCTGCCTTGGCAGGAACTAACAGGGATCCATAATAAACCCCAGGAAGAGTAGCTGCTGCCTTGGCAGGAACTAACGGGGATCCATAATAAACCCCAGGAAGAGTAGCTGCTGCCTTGGCAGGAACTAACGGGGATCCATAATAAACCCCAGGAAGAGTAGCTGCTGCCTTGGCAGGAACTAATGGGGATACATAATAAACCCCAGGAAGAGTAGCTGCTGCCTTGGCAGGAACTAACAGGGATCCATAATAAACCCCAGGAAGAGTAGCTGCTGCCTTGGCAGGAACTAATGGGGATCCATAATAAACCCCAGGAAGAGTAGCTGCTGCCTTGGCAGGAACTAATTGGGATCCATAATAAACCCCAGGAAGAGTAGCTGCTGCCTTGGCAGGAACTAACAGGGATCCATAATAAACCCCAGGAAGAGTAGCTGCTGCCTTGGCAGGAACTAACGGGGATCCATAATAAACCCCAGGAAGAGTAGCTGCTGCCTTGGCAGGAACTAATTGGGATCCATAATAAACCCCAGGAAGAGTAGCTGCTGCCTTGGCAGGAACTAACGGGGATCCATAATAAACCCCAGGAAGAGTAGCTGCTGCCTTGGCAGGAACTAACGGGGATCCATCATAAACCCCAGGAAGAGTAGCTGCTGCCTTGGCAGGAACTAATGGGGATCCATAATAAACCCCAGGAAGAGTAGCTGCTGCCTTGGCAGGAACTAATTGGGATCCATAATAAACCCCAGGAAGAGTAGCTGCTGCCTTGGCAGGAACTAATTGGGATCCATAATAAACCCCAGGAAGAGTAGCTGCTGCCTTGGCAGGAAGTAACGAGGATCCATAATAAACCCCAGGAAGAGTAGCTGCTGCCTTGGCAGGAAGTAACGAGGATCCATAATAAACCCCAGGAAGAATAGCTGCTGCCTTGGCAGGAACTAATGGGTATCCATAATAAACCCCAGGAAGAGTAGCTGCTGCCTTGGGAGGAACTAACGAGGATCCATAATAAACTAATCAGCGAAATAGTGACATAGAGTAGGCCTAATCAGATTAGTAGTGACATAGAGTAGGCCTAATCAGCGAAATAGTGACATAGAGTAGGCCTAATCAGATTAGTAGTGACATAGAGTAGGCCTAATCAGAGACATAGTGACATAGAGTAAGCCTAATCAGATACGTAGTGACATAGAGTAAGCCTAATCAGATACGTAGTGACATAGAGTAGGCCTAATCAGAGACGTAGTGCCATGGAGTAGGCCTAATCATCGGATGGGTCCTCAGTGTCTCCTGACCCCTCCAGTCTCAGCCTCCAGTATTCATGCTGCAGTAGTTTAAGTGTCGAGGGGCTAGGGTCAGTCTGTTGTATGTGGAGTACTTCTCCTGTCTTATTCAGTGTCCTGGTGTGAATTTAAGTATGCTCTAATTCTCTCTTTCTTTCTCTCTCTCTCTCAGAGGACCTGAGCCCTAGGACCATGCCTCAGGACTACCTGGCATGATGACTCCTTGCTGTCCCCAGTCCACCTGGCTGTGCTGCTGCTCCAGTTTCAACTGTTCTGCCTGCAGCTATGGAACCCTGGCCTGTTCACTGTGAGTGCTATTATTTTACCATGCTGGTCATTTATGAACATTTGAACATCTTGGCCATGTTCTGTTATAATCTCCACCCGGCACAGCCAGAAGAGGACTGGCCACCCCCTCATAGCCTGGTTCCTCTCTAGGTTTCTTCCTAGGTTTTTGGCCTTTCTAGGGAGTTTTTCCTAGCCACCGTGCTTCTACACCTGCATTGCTTGCTGTTTTGGGGGTTTTAGGCTGGGTTTCTGTACAGCACTTTGAGACATAAGCAACATCTTTTTTAATACGACACAAATTAGTAACCTAGTAAAAACAACCTTGTCTTGAATGCAACAGTGAAGCCATGAAGGGGAGACAGAAATTGTACAATATGACGTCCATCTAGCCTGGGCAAGGAAATTATTCTTCCCCCCCCCCCCCCCCCCCCCCCCCCACCAAAGATAAAACATATTCCAGAGGGACTGATCCAATGATAAAGACAGTGAATATGGGTGTACTGACCGGGGCTATGGCCAATGGTACAAACATACGGTTACTGTTCCTTCCACTTGGTAGGTGAGAAATGTGAGAACCGATTAGAGTAATACACACACACACACACACACACACACACACACACACACACAGAAGTCAGCTCAGACTGATCCAGCTCAGACAGGCCCAGCTCATGAGCTCTATCAGCTGCAGATTTTTAATTTAGAAAATGTACGTGTTTATGTAACGAATGTTGGTGCAACGAACCGAATCGCATCGATTCGTTTCAAATGAAAACGTATCGTTGATGTATGGTACGGGGAGCCCATGTATACGTATTGAATCAACTTGAAAGGGAAAGATGCACATCTCCAGTGACATTAAAACCTCTTAGGGCTAGGGGGCAGTGTTCAGAAGTTCAGATGAGTGACGTGCCCAAAGTAAATTGCCTGTTACTCAGGCCCAGAAGCTAGGATATGCATATTATGGTAGCATTGGATAGAAAACACTCTGAAGTTTTTACAACTGTTAAAATAATGTCTGTGAGTATAACAGAACTGATATGGCAGGTGAAAACCCGAGGAAAATCTGAAAAAAAATGTTTGAGGTCACAGTCCATTTCAATGCTTGTCCATGGGATATTCAAAGGAATTCCTCCCAGATTGCAGATCCTATGGCTTCCACTAGATATCAAGAGTCTTTAGAAATGGTTTCAGGCTTGTTTTTTGAAAAATGACCTAGTATTTGTAGTTTTTCCAAGATGTCTCTCATTAGAAAAGTAGTCTTGTTGGCGCGTGAATGAGGTGCGCACTCTTCGTTATTTATCTTCCCTGTTGAACATACTATTCTCCATCTTAAATTGTATCGTTTATTTAGATATTAGAGTACCTGACGATTCATTAGAAACATTGTTTGACTTGTTTGGACAAACTTTAATGGTAACTTTTTGGATTCGTTTGTATGCATGTTGAAAGAGTGGATTACTGAATCAAGCGTGCCAACTAAACAGACATTTTTGGGATATAAAGAAGGACTTTATTGAACAAAACGACCATTTGTTGTGTAGCTGGGACCTTTGGGATTGCAAACAGATCTTCAAATGTAAGTGATTTATTTTATCGCTATTTGGGATATTGTGACACCTGTGCTGGGTTTGAAAAGTATTTTGGTGTGGGGCACTGTCCTTAGATAATCGCATGGTATGCTTTCGCCTTAAAGCCTTTTTGAAATATGACAATGCGGTTGGATTAACAAGAAGTTAAGCTTTTAAACGATGTAAGACACTCGTATTTGCATGAATGTTTAGTATTACGATTTTGTCATTTGAATTTGGCATCGCTCCAGCTTCACCGGATGTTGTCGATTTTGAGCCCGGTAACGGGATCCGCTTCCCTAGTAACATTAAGACAGTTTCCTAGTAACATTAAGACAGTTTCCTAGTAACATTAAGACAGTTTCCTAGTAACATTAAGACAGTTCCCTAGTAACATTAAGACAGTTTCCTAGTAACATTAAGACAGTTTCCTAGTAACATTAAGACAGTTTCCTAGTAACATTAAGACAGTTCCCTAGTAACATTAAGACAGTTCCCTAGTAACATTAAGACAGTTCCCAAAATCAGTATTTCAAAACGTTTTTTTAGATTATCGTCACAGTATAGTTACAGAAACAACTTGTGCTCATATACATGTAACTTCATCACCACTGTTACTAACTACTCTTCCACCTGAGAAAACACTGGTAACCTCCCTCTGTCCTCCCCTCCTCCTCTCTCCCCCCATCTTCCTCTGTCCTCCCCTCCTCCTCTCTCCCCCCACCTTCCTCTGTCCTCCCCTCCTCCTCTCTCCCCCACCTTCCTCTGTCCTCCCCTCCTCCTCTCTCCTTCCTCTGTCCTCCCCTCCTCCTCTCTCTTTCCTCACCTTCCTCTGTCCTCCCCTCCTCCCACCTTCCTCTGTCCTCCCCTCCTCTCTCCCCCACCTTCCTCTGTCCTCCCCTACTCCTCTCTCCCCCACCTTCCTCTGTCCTCCCACCTTCCTCTGTCCTCCCCTCCTCCTCTCTCCCTTCACCTTCCTCTGTCCTCCCCTCCTCCCACCTTCCTCTGTCCTCCCCTCCTCCTCTCTCCCCCCACCTTCCTCTGTCCTCCCCTCCTCCTCTCTCCCCCACCTTCCTCTGTCCTCCCCTCCTCCTCTCACCTTCCTCTGTCCTCCCCTCCTCTCTACCCCCACCTTCCTCTGACCTCCCCTCCCTCCCCCCACCTTCCTCTGTCCTCCCCTCCTCCTCTCTCCTCTCTCCCCCCTCCTCATCTTTCCCCTTCCTCCCCCATTCCCCCCTTCCTCCTCTCCCCCCTACCTTCCCCTGTCCTCCCCCACCCCCTCCTCCTCTTTCCCCTGTCCTCCCCACCTTCTCTCTCCCCCTACCTTCCCCTGCCCCCCCCCCCCCCCCCCCCCCCCCACCACACACACCCCGCATTAACCTAATTGTGAGGTCATAATCCTGCCTGATGTGTGCTTCTAATATCTTGAATGGTCATGTTACCCTATTTTAATTACCCCATTTCAAAAAGCCCTGACCTAGCTCATAGCGGTCTGGCCTGCTGCACACTCTCTCTCTCTCTTTCTGTAATCCCATGGCCTCACTAAATGTAATTCAGATGAGTGTGTATGGGGGGCAAGGTAAGGGGGGGGGGGACACTGTAACACATCAGGATTGGAGGATAAGTCCCAACATGCCAGGACGGTGGACATGTCCTGTTGATGACAGCAGAGAGAGAACTCAAGGTTAAAATGATACGGAGAAAAAAACAAACATTTTATGTGTGTGGTGATGAACAGATGGCATGATGGAATGAATGCCCTTGTTTGTGTTGGTGGTATGAAATAAATAGTTGTGGGACAGGATCTCTCTCTCTCTGAGCACACATGTGTACACACACAGACATAGCCATATTGAGTCAAAACAAACTGAGCCTAAAAGATCAGTACCAGCAGTATTAGTTGGATATGAATATGCATGCCAGTAGTCAAATCTAAAAACGGTATTTAAATTGAACTGGCATCTCTGTTTGAGCTTTACTTCAGACAAGACCCAACAGCATTGAGTTTAAATAAAAAAAAAACAGAAAGAGCCTTGACTCATATTGGTTTCATGTTGTCGATGGGTGCAGAGGGTCCCTGGTTCGCGCCCGGGTATGGGCGAGGGCACGGTCTAAAATTATACTGTTACACTGACACCATCTCAAACAGCCTAGCTTTGGACACTGTACCCTGTGAAGATAACTCCAAGGGTGACCACAAACTTTTATTCATATGCTACTGGGAAAGCTGAACTTGGTGAGCTAGTAAACTATGCTAGGCTATTATCACAACAATGAATCGGAGAGGGTGTGAAAACTATGAGAGGCCTTTAACTTGTCTAATCAGACACTTGTCTGGTTTCAGTCAAACTATTCACTAACCTAATTAATGACTGCTAAAGATCCTCTGAACAATAATTACCTAAAATCACTGTATGGGTGAATGATCCAAAATCCTGCAGACTTGACGCGTTCCCTTTCGTGTTCCACGGCCCTCTCGCTCCCCAACATTCTCAGAGAGAACTTGTTGACTCCCGGTTGAAGCATCGCCCCGAACTGCCGGTGCATGAAGCCCGCCCGGTACAACTGCTCTGCTTCGTCTGACATGATCGGTTCGGTTCCTTCTAACTTGATGAAAGTGGACTGATCGAAGACGGACGATCGGCGATGTGCACTAGCACTGCGACCGCCGGAACCCTGCTCTCCCAGCTCGCCCCCTCCGGGGTAACTCTCTTCGTTAGCACCGGTGTCTGCCTCGGAGATCAGCCTCCGCTGCTCAGCTGGATCTGACCCAAGAGTGTTTCGGCCAGTGATGGAGGAAAGGCGACCTCTGACCAGACGACAGTCCCCATTCAAGTTGGTCTTGATGGCAACGTCCGTTTCCAAGTCTCCGGCGGTTCCGCTCTTGGGGTCCCGGTCCCCGTTGCTCTTCCAACTGCTGGTGGGGGATGAAGGTCCATGAGGAGGGAGATACTTCAGCCTGATACCGGTACTTTTCTTCTTGGTGTCCTTGTCGCCACCACCGTATTCTCCTCCGTCGTCAACCATCACAGATACAGAGCCTTTTTGACCAATGTTTTGTGGCAAGCTGTACAGCCTTTTGCGCATGGATGAATGAAACTTATCCATTATGATGGTATTTAGGAACAGATGCGACAGACACGCACTAGTCTGGGCTATGAGAAAAACGCGTTGGACAAAGAAACAAAAATATACAAGCTATGATGATTATAAAACATGTATTTCATAACCTCAAAAGGCGCAGGGTTCCGAAAAGAGTGACGGCGCATCTGCAGCAGAACAGGGACAGTTCGAATCTTACTTGACACTTGAAATGTGTTTCTGCCTGCTCCGGGTTGCAACAGTTCGTACCGCTTTGGCGCGACGGTCATATTACGGTAGGCCTACATGCCCGGGAACTCAATGAATGACACCCAGCTATCAAGTTATTCCTAAATCAGAGTGTAGTAGCCTAGATGACGACAACACATCAGTGGTACTGATGCTGCCTGCATGCTGTCTGCGCTAATTATCGGACGTGCCAGTCGGGAGGCAGAGTGAGGAAGAATGCTGTCTGGCTTGTGTCTTTGTGGTCCTTCATGACAAAGCATGATCTCCTCTCTCCTCTCTCTCCTCTCTCTCCTAAATGATAAACTATAGGCTGCTACACAAACACACACACACACACACACAAAGACACACACACACAAAGACACACTGGTTCATACCTGAACTTGTTATTTATCTGGGTTAATTGATGGGTCAATGACATTCACAAATAACATTTCCATTTTACTTCCTAAATTGAAAATACATGTATCCAACTGTGCTGGTCATACAGAGAGTGTCACACCCTGACCATAGTCTGCTTTGTATGTTTCTATGTTTTGTTTGGTCAGGGTGTGATCTGAGTGGGCATTCTATGTTGGATGTCTAGTTTGTCTGTTTCTATGTTTGGGCCTGATATGGTTCTCAATCAGAGGCAGGTGTTCGTCATTGTCTCTGATTGGGAACCATATTTAGGTAGCCTGTTTGGTGTTGGGTTTTGTGGGTGATTGTCTATGTTGATTGCTTGTGTCAGCACGGTTCTCATTAGCGTCACGGTCGTTATTTACTTTATTGGTTTTGTATAGTGTGTTTCAGTGTTTGCTTTATTAAATATCAAGATGAACACTTACCACGCCGCATTTTGGTCCTCCGATCCTTCTCGCCTCTCCTCTTCAGACGAAGAGGAGGAAGACCGTGACAGAAAGACAATGACCTCCTCACAAATGGTTCCCTATTCCCTAAATATAGATTACTATAAACCGAGAGCACTGAAGAGACTGGTAGTGTTATTCCTGATGATCTCATTGCAGACAAAGTGACAGTCCCAAATGGCACCCTATTCCCTATATAGTGCACTACTTTAGACCAGGGCCCTATAGAACCCTATTCCCTATATAGTGCACTACTTTAGACCAGGGCCCTATTCCCTATATAGTGCACTACTTTAGACCAGAGCCCTATAGAACCCTATTCCCTATATAGTGCACTACTTTAGACCAGGGCCCTATAGAACCCTATTCCCTATATAGTGCACTACTTTAGACCAGGGCCCTATAGAACCCTTATAGAACCCTATTCCCTATATAGTGCACTACTTTTACCCAGAATCCTATAGAACCCTATTTCCTATATAGTGCACTACTTTAGACCAGGGCCCTATAGAACTATATTTCCTATATAGTGCACTACTTTTGACCAGAGCCCTATGGACCCTAGTGCACTATATAGGGACTAGGGTACCATTATTTAGGGTCTAAATGGCTTTGTTTAATTGTCTTAAGGGGCAGAGAGAGAAGGGAAATTAGCTTTCCAACAACTGCTTCTGTTATTATGATATCTTGCAGTCTGATAGAGTCATTGTATTGGTGCTGTGTGTGTGTGTGTGTGTGTGTGTGTGTGTGTCTGTGGGGGAGGGGGGGGGGGCATCTGTCAAATAAATGTTTATTTATTTACTGAAAACACTAACATTTTATCTTTGAATAAACCAACTGGTACTTCTTTATTACAAATCTGATTTGCTTAGCTATGCTTTGTTCTCCAGTCTGTATGTGTGTGTGTGTGTGTGTGTGTGTGTGTTTGTTCCGCCCACTGTGTGACAACCTCAGTCCAGATGTTGTGCTTCGTTGTATTACATGGTTCTGTCAGATAGCTGACTCTCTCTATATGGGATACATGGTTCTGTCAGATAGCTGACTCTCTCTATATGGGATACATGGTTCTGTCAGATAGCTGACTCTATATGGTATACATGGTTCTGACAGATAGCTGACTCTCTAAATGGGATACATGGTTCTGCCAGATAGCTGACTCTCTAAATGGGATACATGGTTCTGCCAGATAGCTGACTCTATATGGGATACATGGTTCTGCCAGATAGCTGACTCTATATGGGATACATGGTTCTGCCAGATAGCTGACTCTCTATTTGGGATACATGGTTCTGTCAGATAGCTGACTCTATATGGGATACATGGTTCTGCCAGATAGCTGACTCTCTATTTGGGATACATGGTTCTGCCAGATAGCTGACTCTATATGTGATACATGGTTCTGTCAGATAGCTGACTCTCTATTTGGGATACATGGTTCTGCCAGATAGCTGACTCTCTAAATGGGATACATGGTTCTGCCAGATAGCTGACTCTATATGGGATACATGGTTCTGCCAGATAGCTGACTCTATATGGAATACATGGTTCTGCCAGATAGCTGACTCTCTATATGGGATACATGGTTCTGCCAGATAGCTGACTCTCTATTTGGGATACATGGTTCTGCCAGATAGCTGACTCTCTGTATGGGATACATGGTTCTGCCAGATAGCTGACTCTCTATTTGGGATATATGGTTCTGTCAGATAGCTGACTCTCTATATGGGATACATGGTTCTGCCAGATAGCTGACTCTCTATTTGGGATACATGGTTCTGTCAGATAGCTGACTCTATTTGGGATACATGGTTCTGTCAGATAGCTGACTCTATATGGAATACATGGTCCAATAGTGGTTCAATGAGACAATAGTGCCCCCTTCAGTTGTGTTTCTGCCGTTCGGGTCTGGATGGAAGAGTTCTGAACTTAAAAACAGAGAGAGAATTTTGAGCCCGATGATGGAGAAATTAAAGATGCACATAGTCACACACACACATACACCACACACACATTGTACACACAGCGTACACAACCCGTAAAAAGGTTTTAGCTTTATTTAGTTGGTAGTCTTTTCCCTGCATCAACCAGTAACTAACTACCTGTAGCTTTTCTACTCACACAGCGTTGTTGGTTCCTCATGTGACCACTAGGTGGTGCTGTTTTCACATTTAACACTAAAGAAGCCAGCACAATGTTTACAGCCCATGCCTGTGCTGGTTGTGAAGAGGTGTTTGTGTGTGTGTGTGTGTATGTATGTGTGTGTGTGTGTGTGTGTCTGTGTGTATGTGTGTGTGTGTGTGTGTGTGTGTTTATGTGTGTGTGTGTGTGTATATGTGTGTGTGTGTATATGTGTGTGTGTGTGTGTGCGCGTGCGTGCGTGCGTGCATGTGTGTGTCTGTGCGTGCATTAGTGTGTGTGTGCAAGCTCGGAAATGGATGAAAATCAAGTCATCAAACTGAAACAAACCATTTATTTTTAAAGTTTTTATTATTAAAAATGACTTGTAAAGCAATCCCAAAATCAATCACAAGTGTCAATCAATCTTGACATACATGACATAGTTCCTGTTGTCGCACTGCCTCCTACCTAGCTCCAACTTCTAGATATACTGTATAACATTATCAACTATAAAGATCAACAAGCTGTCCGGTACGCTATCTATCAATGCTCTAAAGATCATTCTAGATCAACATAGAGAATCTAAAAGCTGCTAAGAGGGATTTGTATATATTAATATCAATATTGATTATTATTGCATAGGATAATAGCCATGCTATCTATACACAATACACACTTTAATTTCAGTTAAACACAGCAGTTAGAATGATTAGGAGGAGTTGTTACAATTACATACTAAATTAACTTTATATAGAGATCTTTTTTTATTTCCATTATTTTTGCAAAATGTAAGTGCATCTCATGAATGAATATCCTTCATATTACTCTACATGTATTGTTACATAAGGTGGTTGGATACATACAATACAGTACATGTTAAATATAGGAATTTTCAATCAAATTCAAAAAGACAGGGACATTGCAAAGCCCTTACTAAAACGCGAAACCAGATGTGATCTGATAAAATATGAATGAATAAGTAACCGATTTATAAAATGGTATGCGGCAGAATGATAAACTGTACAGATCTACTGTCATACCAGATTATAATTGGTGCCGAAGTCTTTAGCTTCTCATAATCAACACAAATAGTGATTATCTATTATCTGAGTAAACAAAAAAACAAGCCTGTGTCCCAAGTGACACCCTATTCCATATCATTCCATTCACATTCAAATCTGGACTTTGAAACCATTTCCACTCCTTTTTCTTTGATCCGGGGGGCCTGGTTTAGACCTGGAACACCAGGTAGGTCAAATGCATTAACAGGTAGAAAAACCGAAAAAAAACATCAGTTCTTGTATGCTTGTATGATAAGCTTGTATGATAAGATTTGAATACTCCTGCCCTATAGAGTGCAGTACTTTTGACCAGAGACGTTTGGGGGGCGGGGGACTATATAGGGAAAAAGAGTGTCATTTGGGACACAGTCAAAAAAGCCATGTCAGGTCCGGGACCAAACAGAAAGTTAGAATACCTTGCATGCATT
The DNA here is from genome assembly GCF_013265735.2 of Oncorhynchus mykiss. Classification (NCBI taxonomy): domain Eukaryota; kingdom Metazoa; phylum Chordata; class Actinopteri; order Salmoniformes; family Salmonidae; genus Oncorhynchus; species Oncorhynchus mykiss. The sequence goes on from NC_048566.1 coordinate 98,693,895, forward strand.
ACTTCAGAATTGAGTAAAAATCGGAAAAATGATAAGAATTTGATCAGACTAAATAATCAAATCAAAACGATCAATAAACAGCGACAATCAATAACTGCATGCAGCAAACAATGGTTATAATGCTTCCATAGACACTTCATAAGTCATTCATAATGCTATGGGATCACGTTCATTGATCACATTCTTCACCCGATAGCTAGATAATCAAAATCAGAAGGCATGCCTCATCAATAATCAATCAATACAGACATGTACAGTAGCTCCTTCCTCCTCCTCTTCTTCTTCTACGTCGTTTTATTGGCAGATAAATTCTTATTAACACATTTCTATAAATCCCTTTTCCTGGTTACTTTCATATGGTCGATACATACATGTATAATATGTTATTATCTGTGGAAGGAAAATCAGGAAGTCAGTCATTAGCGTGTAAGTTAAATTGCTTAGGTTGTAATGACACCATGGTTGGGGATAATTCCATTTTGAATTCAGTCCGTTAGGTTCACTTCCTGGATTTATTGAAATGGAATTGACCCCACAACCCTGGCTGTTGCACACCACTTTCAGGGGGGCGATTTCATGTATAATATATAACTATCTGTCAGTTTATAATATATAACTCAGAACAGCCTCGATTTGTCGGGGCATGGACTCGACAAAGCGTTCCACACAGGGATGCTGGCCCGTGTTGACCAATACTTCCCACAGTTGTGTCAAATTGCCTGAATGTCCTTTGGGTGATGGACCATTCTTGATACACACGGGAAACTGTTGAGCGTGAAAAACCCAGCAGGCTTCCAGTTCTTGACTCACTCAAACCCGTTTAAAGGGTTTGAATCTTTTGTCTTGCCCATTCACCCTTTGAATGGAACACAGACACAATCCATGTCTCAGTTGTCTCAAGGCTCAACAATCCTTCTTTAACCCCGTCTCCTCTCCTTCATCTTCACTGATTTAAGGGGATTTAACAGGTGACATCAATAAGGGATTATAGCTTTCACCTAGATTCACCTGGTCAGTCTGTTGCGGAAAGAGAAGGCGTTCTTATTGTTTAGTCCACTCAGTGTACATCTGTCTGTCAGTGGTATTGACGAGATTACATCTATCTGTCAGTGGTATTGACGAGATTACATCTATCTGTCAGTGGTATTGACGAGAGTACATCTATCTGTCAGTGGTATTGACGAGATTACATCTATCTGTCAGTGGTATTGATGAGATTACATCTATCTGTCAGTGGTATTGACGAGATTACATCTATCTGTCAGTGGTATTGACAGGATTACATCTATCTGTCAGTGGTATTGACGAGATTACATCTATCTGTCAGTGGTATTGACGAGATTACATCTATCTGTCAGTGGTATTGACGAGATTACATCTATCTGTCAGTGGTATTGACGAGATTATATCTATCTGTCAGTGGTATTGACGAGATTACATCTATCTGTCAGTGGTATTGACGAGATTACATCTATCTGTCAGTGGTATTGATGAGATTACATCTATCTGTCAGTGGTATTGACAGGATTACATCTATCTGTCAGTGGTATTGACAGGATTACATCTATCTGTCAGTGGTATTGACAGGATTACATCTATCTGTCAGTGGTATTGATGAGATTACATCTATCTGTCAGTGGTATTGACGAGATTACATCTATCTGTCAGTGGTATTGATGAGATTACATCTATCTGTCAGTGGTATTGATGAGATTACATCTATCTGTCAGTGGTATTGATGAGATTACATCTATCTGTCAGTGGTATTGACGAGATTACATCTATCTGTCAGTGGTATTGATGAGATTACATCTATCTGTCAGTGGTATTGACGAGATTACATCTATCTGTCAGTGGTATTGACGAGATTACATCTATCTGTCAGTGGTATTGATGAGATTACATCTATCTGTCAGTGGTATTGACGAGATTACATCTATCTGTCAGTGGTATTGATGAGATTACATCTATCTGTCAGTGGTATTGACGAGATTACATCTATCTGTCAGTGGTATTGATGAGATTACATCTATCTGTCAGTGGTATTGACGAGATTACATCTATCTGTCAGTGGTATTGACAGGATTACATCTGTCTGTCAGTGGTATTGACAGGATTACATCTATCTGTCAGTGGTATTGACGAGATTACATCTATCTGTCAGTGGTATTGATGAGATTACATCTATCTGTCAGTGGTATTGACAGGATTACATCTATCTGTCAGTGGTATTGATGAGATTACATCTATCTGTCAGTGGTATTGATGAGATTACATCTGTCTGTCAGTGGTATTGACGAGAGTACACCTATCTGTCAGTGGTATTGACAGGATTACATCTATCTGTCAGTGGTATTGACGAGAGTACATCTATCTGTCAGTGGTATTGACGAGATTACATCTATCTGTCAGTGGTATTGACGAGAGTACACCTATCTGTCAGTGGTATTGACGAGAGTACACCTATCTGTCAGTGGTATTGATGAGATTACATCTATCTGTCAGTGGTATTGACGAGAGTACACCTATCTGTCAGTGGTATTGACGAGAGTACACCTATCTGTCAGTGGTATTGATGAGATTACATCTATCTGTCAGTGGTATTGACGAGATTACATCTATCTGTCAGTGGTATTGACAGGATTACATCTATCTGTCAGTGGTATTGACAAGATTACATCTATCTGTCAGTGGTATTGACGAGATTACATCTATCTGTCAGTGGTATTGATGAGATTACATCTATCTGTCAGTGGTATTGACGAGATTACATCTATCTGTCAGTGGTATTGATGAGATTACATCTATCTGTCAGTGGTATTGATGAGATTACATCTATCTGTCAGTGGTATTGACGAGATTACATCTATCTGTCAGTGGTATTGACGAGATTACATCTATCTGTCAGTGGTATTGACAGGATTACATCTGTCTGTCAGTGGTATTGACGAGATTACATCTATCTGTCAGTGGTATTGACGAGATTACATCTATCTGTCAGTGGTATTGATGAGATACAGTGTGGTCACAGTTTATTGATAAAGTAGACTAGCTTTGTTTTTCAATATTGATCCCCTGTACAACATGTGGCTATCTGTGGTGATTAACAGGTTATTCATAACATACTGTAGCTACATGATGCAGTAAACAACAACAACATACAACTGGATAAACAGATCATATGTATCAAGCTTCTCAGATTAGGAGTGATGAATTAGGATCAGCCCCCACCCCCCCTCCCCCCCCATGTCTGTGATCCTATTAATTGTGTTCTGTAAGCAAAAACGATCCTGAATCAGATGCTTGATGCTTTAGTTTCTTATCTTGGCATTACCAATTAAAAAAAGTCTAACTTACCAGTGTGCTCAGTTTGTGTTCCTCTGACGAAGGTTCTTGTCTTTGTGATTGTTGGTGGAATTAGTTTTCCTTCAATAGGATACACACACGTTAGACTGGGATACCATCAAAATAATTCTACTGTAATGCACCTTATTGCTGATCACAAATATTACATCTACTGATCATTCAAAGGGGTTAGAACCCTACAACTACTGATCATTCAAAAGGGTTAGAACCCTACAACTACTGATCATTCAAAGGGGTTAGAACCCTACAACTACTGATCATTCAAAGGGGTTAGAACCCTACAACTACTGATCATTCAAAGGGGTTAGAACCCTACAACTACTGATCATTCAAAAGGGTTAGAACCCTACATCTACTGATTATTCAAAAGGGTTAGAACATTACATCTACTGATCATTAAAAAGGGTTAGAACCCTACATCTACTGATCATTCAAAAGGGTTAGAACCCTACATCTACTGATCAGTCAAAATAGTTAGAACATTACATCTACTGATCATTCAAAATGGTTAGAACCCTACATCTACTGATCATTCAAAATGGTTAGAACCCTACATCTACTGATCATTCAAAATGGTTAGAACCCTACATCTACTGAACATTCTAAAGGGTTGGAACATTACATCTACTGATCCTTCAAAAGGGTTAGAACCCTACATCCTTGACCATTCAAAAGGGTTAGAACCCTACATCTACTGATCATTACAAAGGGTTAGAACCCTACATCTACTGATCATTACAAAGGGTTAGAACCCTACATCCTTGACCATTCAAAAGGGTTAGAACCCTACATCCTTGACCATTCAAAAGGGTTAGAACCCTACATCTACTGATCATTACAAAGGGTTAGAACCCTACATCTACTGATCATTCAAAAGTAGTTTTTTTCAAGCATGCCGTATGGATGACTCATTGTTGCTGTCAATTAGGAACATTGGAATTTGAAGATCAATTTCAGTTTACTTTCTGAATTCAAATAGAACCCTGATTTACAGTAGTTTACAGAAACAGGTACAGCACGGAAATACTAGAGTAAAACACCACACATAGACTTCTAACTAAATAAATGATTGTAACATAGATGTACTTACATTGGTCCAGCTGGTTCGTCATCTGATGCACAAAGGGAAAACATAGAGAAATGAAGACAAATGAACAAAATGGTGCACGCTGATGGTGAAATGGCAATTTGTTATGGTAGAAAGTACGTCTAAAAATAAGCAATGTGTTACGGTGGTAATGCGACTGTAACATCTTGCCTGGTTGGAGGCTCGGTCGAACGATGTTCAAAGACAGTTCTGCGTGTTCCAATAGTTCCATCATTTTGGAATTGAACTTAGTTCCATAAGTGGAATTAAAAGGGCAATTTCACATATTCATAATCTCCCGCATCACTCCAACATTAACATGCAGTGTGTGAAAATGGAGCGTCTTTATGTTTTGTAGTAGTAAAAAAATAAAGAAAGGAAGATTAGTTGTTTCCAATGACATCAGTGTACATATTTTGATTTTAAACAATTATGAATATGCATCGATTACTAATTAAAAAATACTCATTGTCTACTAATTGTCCACTAAATGTCTACATATTGGTTAATGATGTCATTCAAAACACTTATCTTGATTATGGCAGCCCCCGGGCCCCCCCAACCTCACCTCTCTGACTCAGAGGGGTTGGGTTAAATGTGGTAGACACATTTCAGTTGAAGGCCTTCAGTTGTACAACTGACTAGGTATCCCCCTCTCCCTTTCCCTCTCTCTTTTTAACTACAAAAACATAGAAACACGCCATTTTCACATATGTTGATGTTGGGGTGGTGCTGGAGATGATGAATATGAAGTTGAAACATTTTCTATATGTCCCTTTAAATTCCATAAGTGGAATTCAGTTAAATTCCATGTGTGGAATTCAGTTAAATTCCATAAGTGGAATTCAGTTAAATTCCATAAGTGGAATTCAGTTAAATTCCATGTGTGGAATTCAGTTAAATTCCATATGTGGAATTCAGTTAAATTCCATGTGTGGAATTCAGTTAAATTCCATAAGTGGAATTCAGTTAAATTCCATAAGTGGAATTCAGTTAAATTCCATGTGTGGAATTCAGTTAAATTCCATGTGTGGAATTCAGTTAAATTCCATGTGTGGAATTCAGTTAAATTCCATATGTGGAATTCAGTTAAATTCCATGTGTGGAATTCAGTTAAATTCCATGTGTGGAATTCAGTTAAATTCCATATGTGGAATTCAGTTAAATTCCATATGTGGAATTCAGTTAAATTCCATAAGTGGAATTCAGTTAAATTCCATATGTGGAATTCAGTTAAATTCCATATGTGGAATTCAGTTAAATTCCATGTGTGGAATTCAGTAAAATTCCATATGTGGAATTCAGTTAAATTCCATGAGTGGAATTCAGTTAAATTCCATGTGTGGAATTCAGTTAAATTCCATGTGTGGAATTCAGTTAAATTCCATAAGTGGAATTCAGTTAAATTCCATAAGTGGAATTCAGTTAAATTCCATAAGTGGAATTCAGTTAAATTCCATAAGTGGAATTCAGTTAAATTCCATAAGTGGAATTCAGTTAAATTCCATGTGTGGAATTCAGTTAAATTCCATAAGTGGAATTCAGTTAAATTCCATGTGTGGAATTCAGTTAAATTCCATGTGTGGAATTCAGTTAAATTCCATGTGTGGAATTCAGTTAAATTCCATGTGTGGAATTCAGTTAAATTCCATGTGTGGAATTCAGTTAAATTCCATAAGTGGAATTCAGTTAAATTCCATAAGTGGAATTCAGTTAAATTCCATAAGTGGAATTCAGTTAAATTCCATAAGTGGAATTCAGTTAAATTCCATATGTGGAATTCAGTTAAATTCCATGTGTGGAATTCAGTTAAATTCCATAAGTGGAATTCAGTTAAATTCCATAAGTGTAATTCAGTTAAATTCCATAAGTGGAATTCAGTTAAATTCCATAAGTGGAATTCAGTTAAATTCCATAAGTGGAATTCAGTTAAATTCCATGTGTGGAATTCAGTTAAATTCCATAAGTGGAATTCAGTTAAATTCCATGTGTGGAATTCAGTTAAATTCCATGTGTGGAATTCAGTTAAATTCCATAAGTGGAATTCAGTTAAATCCATAAGTGGAATTCAGTTAAATTCCATAAGTGGAATTCAGTTAAATCCATAAGTGAATGAACTAAACTTAACCTCATAACCATGCTGATGGAATGGAAGCTCAGATAAAGAGGTTAAATAGAGAATAGAACCTATGCTGAATGGAAGCCATTTTAAAACTTAGCGTGAGACGTACAAATCACAGTAACAATTAACACCAAATGCAGTCAAAAAGAGCAATTAAAACCAACAAGAACCATGGGATGACAAAGTGATTATGAAATTCAAGCAGAGCAGATGCAAGTTTAAAATTCACTTTTGTTACACACATACCGTATCATGCATAGGCAGACAGACTGCGCACAAAAGTCTATTCACGAACTGCCATTGAAATTGACCAGCACAGAGAAAACAATTGTTGTCCTGTGAGGCTAAATCGGTAGTGCATGGTGCTTGCAAAGCCAAGGAGTGTGGGTTCGATTCCTACTGTAAGTCACTTTTTATTAAACCGTCTGCTACATGGCATGTATTATATTATATTCATTGACTCTTTACAAAAGGTATATATGCTCCTAGCATAAACTAGAGAATACAAAACATTCAAAACTGAAGATACCCTTGAAGGTGACCTTGAAGGTGACCTTGGCACAATATACCATTTGCTTTGTTTATGTAAGCTCAGAGTCTTTGACTGAGAAACGCCATAGAGAAGTTAAGATGCATTACACTTTTAAGGTTCTAAAGAAAACCCAGTGAGCAAAACGAGCGATATGTCCAGATGACAACCAAAATATGACGTCTTGATGAAATCTTGATGCCGTCAGTAAAATAAACATCTTTACAGAGACCATTTAGTTGTAAACTGGTAATATGACCAGATGACAACCAAAATATGACGTCTTGATGACATCTTGATGCCGTCAGTAAAAAAAGAACATCTTTACAGAGACCGTTTAGTTGTTTAGTTGTAAACCAGTAATATAAATCTTTCCAATATCTTTCCAACAACAAAATCAGTTTAAAACCAGAGAATTACGTCTGTTTGACGTCTTGTGCCAAATTTTGCCCACTGTGGACAGATGCATGTAGATAATGTTGTGTGAATATGTCCTGGGGTCAGATTTGCTGTCTTGGCCAATATCCTATGGTACAACAACCATAGGAGTTAGCTGAACAACACAAACAGCTCTTGGGCCAGGCATAGTATGTTATAGATGCTGATTGAAACTCAAGAGGCATGCAGGAGTCTCTCACTTACCAAACATTGGTTGGGTTATGCAATTTGGGAAAGAGGCGGGGAAAATATTACACAGTAATACCCTACTTGTATACTCTAAACTTGTCTTAGCACTGCTAATGTATATTAACTAAGGGTGTGTGTGTGTGTGTGTGTGTGTGTGTGTGTGCGCGCGTGTCACACCTTCGCAGTAGACATCTGCTCTGTCGTTACCTGACACTATGCTGGCTGCGCCTGCACTCAATAATTCAGTCTGAGTAGCTTCACCCAACAGGCGGACACACACACACACACACACGACACACAACTCAGTTGTTGTAGAACACACCTTGTCAGGACAATCTCAGGGATAAAATATTATTGGGTAGTATGACACTGTAGCCAACAGGGAAGTGTCTATTATTAACGACTGTCGAAGTGCCTTGGCTTGCTCCCCAAATGGCACCCTGTTCTCTATACAGAGCCCTATATGCCCACTGTCCAAAGAAGTGCACTATAAAGGCAATAAGGCACCATTTGAAACGCATGTCATTCTCTTGTTTTCAGTTAGGCCAGCTGGGACGATGGTAGACTAGCTGGGACGATGTAAAACCAGCTGGGACGATGTTAGGCCAGCTAGGACGATGTTAGGCCAGCTGGGACGATGTTAGGCCAGCAGGGACGATGGTAGGCCAGCTGGGACGATGTTATGCCAACTGGGACGATGTTATGCCAGCTGGGACGATGTTATGCCAGCTGAGACGATGTTATGCCAGCTGGGACGATGTTATGCCAGCTGGGACGATGTAAAACAAGCTGGGACGATGTTAGGCCAACTGGGACGATGTAAAACAAGCTGGGACGATGGTAGGCCAGCTGGGATGATGGTAGGCCAGCTGGGACGATGGTAGGCCAGCTGGAACGATGGTAGGCCAACTGGGACGATGGTAGGCCAGCTGGGACGATGTTAGGCCAACTGGGACGATGTTAGGCCAGCAGGGACGATGTTAGGCCAGCTAGGACGATGTTAGGCCAGCTGGGACGATGTTAGGCCAGCAGGGACGATGGTAGGCCAGCTGGGACGATGTTATGCCAACTGGGATGATGTTATGCCAGCTGGGACGATGTTATGCCAGCTGGGACGATGTTATGCCAGCTGAGACGATGTTATGCCAGCTGGGACGATGTTATGCCAGCTGGGACGATGTAAAACAAGCTGGGACGATGGTAGACTAGCTGGGACGTTGTTAGACTAGCTTGGACGATGTTAGGCCAACTGGGACGATGTAAAACAAGCTGGGACGATGGTAGGCCAGCTGGGATGATGGTAGGCCAGCTGGGACGATGTTATGCCAACTGGGACGATGTTAAGCCAACTGGGACGATGTTAAGCCAACTGGGACGATATTAGGCCAGCTGGGACGATGTTAGGCCAGCTGGGACAATGTTAGGCCAGCTGGGACGATGGTATGCCAGCTGGGACGATGTTATGCCAGCTGGGACGATGTTAGGCCAGCTGTGACGATGTTAGGCCAGCTGGGACGATGTTAGGCCAGCTGGGACGATGTTAGGCCAGTTGGGACGATGTTAGGCCAGCTGGGACGATGTTAGACCAGCTGGGACGATGTAAGACCAGCTGGGACGATGTTAGGCCAGCTGGGACGATGTTAGACCAGCTGGGACGATGTTAGGCCAGCTGGGACGATGTTATACCACCTGGGACGATGTTAGGCCAGCTGGGACGATGTTATACCACCTGGGACGATGGTAGGCAGCTGGGATGATGGTAGGCCAGCTGGGACGATGTTAGGCCAACTGGGACGATGTTATGCCAGCTGGGACGATGTTATGCCAGCTGGGACGATGTTATGCCAGCTGGGACGATGTTATGCCAGCTGGGACGATGTAAAGCCAGCTGGGACGATGTTATGCCAGCTGGGACGATGTTAGGCCAGCTGGGACGATGTTAGGCCAGCTGGAACGATGTTAGACCAACTGGGACGATGTTAGGCCAACTGGGACGATGTTAGGCCAACTGGGACGATGTTAGGCCAACTGGGATGATGTTATGCCAGCTGGGACGATGTTAGGCCAGCTGGGACGACGTTAGGCCAGCTGGGACGATGTAAAACAAGCTGGGACTATGTTAGGCCAACTGGGACGATGGTAGGCCAACTGGGATGATGGTAGGCCAGCTGGGACGATGTTAGGCCAGCTGGGACGATGTTAGGCCAGCTGGGACGATGTTAAGCCAGCTGGGACGATGTTAGGCCAGCTGGGACGATGTTAGGCCAGCTGGGACGATGTTAGGCCAGCTGGGACGATGTTAGGCCAGCTGGGACGATGTTAGGCCAGCTGGGACGATGTTAGGCCAGCTGGGACGACGTTAGGCCAGCTGGGACGATGTAAAACAAGCTGGGACTATGTTAGGCCAGCTGGGACGATGGTAGGCCAGCTGGGACGATGGTAGGCCAGCTGGGACGATGTTAGACCAGCTGGGACGATGTTAGGCCAGCTGGGACGATGGTAGGCCAGCTGGGACGATGGTAGGCCAGCTGGGACGATGTTAGACCAGCTGGGACGATGTTAGGCCCTAAACCCTGAACACCATAGGAGGGTAAACCCTGAACACCATAGGAGGGTAAACCCTGAACACCATAGGAGGGTAAACCCTGAACACCGTGGGTTAATAGTAGGGTAAACCCTGAACACCGTGGGTTAATAGGAGGGTAAAGCCTGAACACCGTGGGTTAATAGGAGGGTAAACCCTGAACACCGTGGGTTAATAGGAGAGTAAACCCTGATCACTGTGGGTTAATAGGAGGGTAAACCCTGAACACCGTGGGTTAATAGGAGGGTAAACCCTGAACACTGTGGGTTAATAGGAGGGTAAATCCTGAACACCGTGGGTTAATAGGAGGGTAAACCCTGGACACTGTGGGTTAATAGGAGGGTAAACCCTGGACACTGTGGGTTAATAGTAGGGTAAAGCCTGAACACCGTGGGTTAATAGGAGAGTAAACCCTGAACACCGTGGGTTAATAGGAGAGTAAACCCTGAACACCGTGGGTTAATAGGAGAGTAAACCCTGAACACTGTGGGTTAATAGGAGAGTAAACCCTGAACACCGTGGGTTAATAGGAGGGTAAACCCTGAACGCTGTGGGTAAACTAAAATGTTAGGCCAACTGGGACGATGGTAGGCCAACTGGGACGATGGTAGGCCAGCTGGGACGATGGCAGGCCAGCTGGGACGATGTTAGGCCAGCTGGGACGATGGTAGGCCAGCTGGGACGATGGTAGGCCAGCTGGGACGATGTTAAACCAGCTGGGACGATGTTAGACCAGCTGGGATGATGTTAGGCCAGCTGGGACAATGTTAGGCCAGCTGGGACGATGTTAGGCCCTAAACCCTGAACACCATAGGAGGGTAAACCCTGAACACCATAGGAGGGTAAACCCTGAACACCGTGGGTTAATAGTAGGGTAAACCCTGAACACCGTGGGTTAATAGGAGGGTAAACCCTGGACACCGTGGGTTAATAGGAGGGTAAAGCCTGAACACCGTGGGTTAATAGGAGGGTAAACCCTGAACACCGTGGGTTAATAGGAGAGTAAACCCTGATCACTGTGGGTTAATAGGAGGGTAAACCCTGAACACTGTGGGTTAATAGGAGGGTAAACCCTGAACACTGTGGGTTAATAGGAGGGTAAACCCTGGACACTGTGGGTTAATAGTAGGGTAAAGCCTGAACACCGTGGGTTAATAGGAGGGTAAACCCTGAACGCTGTGGGTAAACTAAAATTACTTGGGTTAGCCCTCCACTACATCACTGGTTGTTAGGTCAACAGCTGGTTGGCAAGGATTCACATATACAGAGAGAACTTCAGTATGTTTTAAAAATGTAGCATTGAAGAACGTGGACTATTGTCTTTCTCCACTTTGAAAACAATGAACTACTTGAAATGGCTATCTGCAAACTATACTTGACCACAAAAACAATAAAAACATCAAAATGAGAACAAACCACAAATCAAAATGGCCGCCATGACTGATACGGTCTCAGACTCCTCACTCACCGTCTTGTATGTCGTCTGGCTTCTTGCGTTTTTCATAGACCACGATGATGATGACCAGGATAATGACCTCGGCCAGGACGCCCAGCAGAGGCCAAAGCCAGGCCAGGTAGCTCCGGACCCGCAGCACAGACACCACGGACGAGGTGCCGATCATGTTGGTGGCGTTACACTGGTACTCCCCCGGGTCGGAGCCGATGTCCAGGTTGATGATGCTCAGCTCAGTGTAGTTGTCTTTGTTGTTAATGAAGAAACGGCCAGAGGAGTTTTCAATGTCCTGGGGGGAGGGGGAGAAGAGAAAGACAAGGGTGGGAGAGCAGAGAGAAAAAGAGAGAAGTGATTATGGTGTGTGTGTGTGTGTGCACAAGTGTGCCAATGTCCTGGGGAAAGAAAAACCACAATAACAACCACCACAACCACCACCACCACCACAACCACAACCACCACCACAACAACCACCACCACAACAACCACAACAACCACCACCACCACAACAACCACCACCACAACAACCACAACAACCACCACAACAACCACCACCACCACCACCACAACAACCACCACCACAGCAACCACCACAACAACCACCACAACAACCACCACCACAACAACCACAACAACCACCACCACCACAACAACCACCACCACAACAACCACCACCACAGCAACCACAACCACCACCACAACAACCACCACCACAACAACCACAACAACCACCACAACAACCACCACCACAGCAACCACAACCACCACCACAACAACCACCACCACAACAACCACCACCACAACCACCACCACCACCACCACCACCACCACAACAACCACCACCACAACAACCACCACCACAACCACCACCACAACAACCACCACCACAACAACCACCACCACAACAACCACCACCACAACAACCACAACCACCACCACAACAACCACAACAACCACAACAATCACCACAACAACAACCACCACAACAAAAACTACAACAAACATCACCAGAACATCAGACTCAAAAACCACCAGAACAAAAACCACATCAACAACAACAACAACAACAACAACAACAACCACCACAACAAAAACCACATCAACAACAACAACAACAACAACAACAACCACCACAACAAAAACCACATCAACAACAACAACAACAACAACAACAACCACCACAACAAAAACCACATCAACAACAACCACCACAACAACAACAACCACCACAACAACAACAAGACGTACCGCGTAGAACCCATTGTCCAGTTTGTGCCAGGTCCAGATAGGGTAGGGGTAGCCAGTGGCCTTACAGTAGAGCAGGGCCTTCTGGCCCTCGTTCTTATTGTCACTACGCTTGTGGCCTGTGATGTCAGGACCAGCTGGAATGAGGGCACAACCAAATCAGAACAAAGTAAATCAAAAACAAGGAATTCAATGATAACTTTTACTAATAATACAATGTTATCACATAAAAAGGTCTCAGGGCTAGTGTTCCAAATGGTGTATTTATTTTGAAAAGGGCCCACATGGCTCTCTGGTCAAAAGTAGTGCAATATGTAGGGAATCGGGTACCATTTGGAATGCACAGAATGAAGGCAATGCCAGTTTCACTATTAATACAATGTTATCACATAACTAAGCAATAAGCCCGAGGGAGTGTGGTATATTGGTCATATATCACAAACCCCTGAGGTGCCTTATTGCTTTTATAAACTGGTTACCAATGTAATTAGAGCCGCAAAAATACATGTTTTGTCATACCCGTGGAATACAGTCTGATATACCACGGCTGTCAGCCAATCAGCATTCAGGGCTCAAATCACCCAGTTTATAATAATGCTTTAGTGCTTGTATTCCAAATAGTACCCCATTCCTTATACAGTGCACTACTTTATGGGCCATGGTTAAAAGTAGTGCTAAATATAGGGAATAGGGTGCCACTGGGGAGGCATAGTGCACTATATAGGGAATAGGGTGCTACTGGGGAGGCATAGTGCACTATATAGGGAATAGGGTGCTACTGGGGAGGCATAGTGCACTATATATAGGGAATAGGGTGCTACTGGAGAGGCATAGTGCACTATATAGGGAATAGGGTGCCACTGGAGAGGCATAGTGCACTATATATAGGGAATAGGGTGCCACTGGGGAGGCATAGTGCACTATATAGGGAATAGGGTGCTACTGGAGAGGCATAGTGCACTATATATAGGGAATAGGGTGCTACTGGGGAGGCATAGTGCACTATATATAGGGAATAGGGTGCCACTGGAGAGGCATAGTGCACTATATAGGGAATAGGGTGCCACTGGAGAGGCATAGTGCACTATATATAGGGAATAGGGTGCTACTGGGGAGGCATAGTGCACTATATATAGGGAATAGGGTGCCACTGGAGAGGCATAGTGCACTATATAGGGAATAGGGTGCCACTGGAGAGGCATAGTGCACTATATAGGGAATAGAGTGCCACTGGAGAGGCATAGTGCACTATATAGGGAATAGGGTGCCACTGGAGAGGCATAGTATATATATATATACAAATGTGATTTTCTGGATTTTTGTTTTAGATTCCGTCTCTCACAGTCGAAGTGTACCTATGATAAAAATTACAGACCTCTACATGCTTTGTAAGTAGGAAAACCTGCAAAATCGGCAGTGTATCAAATACTTGTTTTCCCCACTGTATTGTGGCATCCATTTACCAGTTACATTGTTTTACAGTTTTGTCATTTAGCAGACACTCTTATCCAAAGAGACTTACGGGAGCAATTATGGTTAAGTGGCTTGCTCAAGGGCACATCGGCAGATTTATCACATAGTTGGCTCGGGGATTCAAACCAATTAGCCTTTTGGTTACTGCCAGTGAAACAAGCTAGGGCTGATTCTCTGATCCCGATGCAGAGTGGATGGATAGAGCTTTACAGTAATCCTCCAATCAGACAGACCAGCCACCATCTGCTACCTCTGAGCTGTCCCTCTACTGGTTAGATAGAAACTGTAGCTAGGCTGCCATTTGGAACGCAGAGACAATTCAGATCACTACAAGACCTTCACAAGACAGACCAAAGAGGTCAAAGGCTTATTGTGGTAGATAGGTTAATGTGTCAACTCAAAACAACAAGTAGATATTCAACACTGGTTGGGAGAAGTAGCCTGCTGCCGTCTACCTTTAAACTTGATGGAGTCTTTGGCAGAAGGAGGTCATATCAAAAGGGCCTCTACTGTGTCGTATCGAAGGGCCTCTACTGTGTCGTATCGAAGGGCCTCTACTGTGTCATATCAAAAGGGCCTCTACTGTGTCATATCGAAGGGCCTCTACTGTGTCGCATCGAAGGGCCTCTACTGTGTCGTATCAAAAGGGCCTCTACTGTGTCGCATCGAAGGGCCTCTACTGTGTCGTATCGAAGGGCCTCTACTGTGTCGCATCGAAGGGCCTCTACTGTGTCGTATCAAAAGGGCCTCTACTGTGTCGCATCGAAGGGCCTCTACTGTGTCGCATCGAAGGGCCTCTACTGTGTCGCATCGAAGGGCCTCTACTGTGTCGCATCGAAGGGCCTCTACTGTGTCGCATCGAAGGGCCTCTACTGTGTCGCATCGAAGGGCCTCTACTGTGTCGCATCGAAGGGCCTCTACTGTGTCGCATCGAAGGGCCTCTACTGTGTCGCATCGAAGGGCCTCTACTGTGTCGCATCGAAGGGCCTCTACTGTGTCGCATCGAAGGGCCTCTACTGTGTCGCATCGAAGGGCCTCTACTGTGTCGCATCGAAGGGCCTCTACTGTGTCGCATCGAAGGTCCTCTACTGTGTCGCATCGAAGGGCCTCTACTGTGTCGCATCGAAGGGCCTCTACTGTGTCGCATCGAAGGGCCTCTACTGTGTCGCATCGAAGGGCCTCTACTGTAATGGAAGTCCGGATATGATACTGCTCTTTGATATGACTTTTCAAATAGTACCCCATTCCTTATACAGTGCACTACTTTATGGGCCATGGTTAGTCCGGGGGGGGGTCCTATCGAAGGTGTCATTTCTAGGATGATATGACAGTGCTGTTTAAAGATGACATAAATGTGGCCATGGGCAGTCTATTAGGTCATCATAGCATCCTTGAATGGTTCATGTGAATGATTCATGTGAATGATTCATCAGTCTAGGATCAATCCTAGTCATTACTATTCAACACTGGTGGGTGGGCGTCGTACTGTACCTTTAATCTCGATGGTGGCGTTAGCAGGCGGAGCCATGTTAAAGGTGTAGACACACATGTACTCCCCTGCATCCTCTCCTCTGGGCTTCTTCAGGCTGTATTTACACAAAACAAACACCACAAGACAATCAATCCTCTAGTTTAAACAGTGTTCTGTTCTGCTGTGTTCTGTTCTGCTGTGTTCTGTTCTGCTGTGTTCTGTTCTACAGTGTTCTGTTCTACGGTGTTCTGTTCTACGGTGTTCTGTTCTACGGTGTTCGGTTCTACGGTGTTCTGTTCAACATTATTTAGTTCTACTGTGTTCAGTTCTAGGGGGCAGATTGTATATTTGTAGGGGGCAGATTGAATATGTGTAGGGGGCAGATTGAATATGTGTAGGGGGCAGATTGTATATGTGTAGGGGACAGATTGTATATGTGTAGGGGGCAGATTGTATATGTGTAGGGGGCAGATTGTATATGTGTAGGGGGCAGATTGAATATGTGTAGGGGGCAGATTGAATATGTGTAGGGGGCAGATTGAATATCTGTAGGGCAGATTGAATATGTGTAGGGGGCAGATTGTATATGTGTAGGGGGCAGATTGAATATGTGTAGGGGACAGATTGAATATCTGTAGGGCAGATTGAATATGTGTAGGGGGCAGATTGAATATGTGTAGGGGGCAGATTGTATATGTGTAGGAGGCAGATTGAATATGTGTAGGAGGCAGATTGAATATGTGTAGGGGGCAGATTGAATATGTGTAGGGGGTAGATTGAATATGTGTAGGGGGCAGATTGAATATGTGTAGGGGGCAGATTGAATATGTGTAGGGGGCAGATTGTATATGTGTAGGGGGCAGATTGTATATGTGTAGGGGGCAGATTGAATATGTGTAGGGGGCAGATTGTATATGTGTAGGGGGCAGATTGAATATGTGTAGGGGGCAGATTGAATATGTGTAGGGGGCAGATTTAATATCTGTAGGGCAGATTGAATATGTGTAGGGGGCAGATTGAATATGTGTAGGAGGCAGATTGAATATGTGTAGGGGGCAGATTGAATATGTGTAGGGGGCAGATTGAATATGTGTAGGGGGCAGATTGAATATGTGTAGGACAGATTGAATATGTGTAGGGGGCAGATTGAATATGTGTAGGGGACAGATTGAATATGTGTAGGGGGCAGATTGAATATGTGTAGGGCAGATTGTATATGTGTAGGACAGATTGAATATGTGTAGGGGGCAGATTGAATATGTGTAGGGGGCAGATACAGATACAGCAGGTGTATCTCACTGGTCATCCCTAAAGCCAACACCTCATTTGGCAGCCTTTCGTTCCAGTTCTCTGCTGCCTGTGACTGGAACGAATTGCAAAAATCGCTGGAGTTGGAGACTTTTATCTCCCTCACCAACTTCAAACATCTGCTATCTGAGCAGCTAACCAATCGCTGCAGCTGTACATAGTCTATCGGTAAATAGCCCACCCAATTTTACCTACCTCATCCCCATACTGTTTATATGCATTTACTTTTCTGCTCTTTTGCACACCAGTATCTCTACCTGTACATGACCATCTGATCATTTATCACTCCAGTGTTAATCTGCAAAATTGTAATTATTCGCCTACCTCCTCATGCCTTTTGCACACAATGTATATAGACTCTCTTTTTTTTCTACTGTGTTATTGACTTGTTAATTGTTTACTCCATGTGTAACTCTGTGTTGTCTGCTCACACTGCTATGCTTTATCTTGGCCAGGTCACAGTTGTAAATGAGAACTTGTTCTCAACTAGCTTACCTGGTTAAATAAAGGTGTTCTCAACTAGCCTACCTGGTTAAATAAAGGTGTTCTCAACTAGCCTACCTGGTTAAATAAAGGTGTTCTCAACTAGCCTACCTGGTTAAATAAAGGTGTTCTCAACTAGCCTACCTGGTTAAATAAAGGTGTTCTCAACTGGCCTACCTGGTTAAATAAAGGTGTTCTCAACTAGCCTACCTGGTTAAATAAAGGTGTTCTCAACTAGCCTACCTGGTTAAATAAAGGTGTTCTCAACTAGCCTACCTGGTTAAATAAAGGTGTTCTCAACTAGCCTACCTGGTTAAATAAAGGTGTTCTCAACTAGCCTACCTGGTTAAATAAAGGTGTTCTCAACTAGCCTACCTGGTTAAATAAAGGTGTTCTCAACTGGCCTACCTGGTTAAATAAAGGTGTTCTCAACTAGCCTACCTGGTTAAATAAAGGTGTTCTCAACTAGCCTACCTGGTTAAATAAAGGTGTTCTCAACTAGCTTACCTGGTTAAATAAAGGTGTTCTCAACTAGCCTACCTGGTTAAATAAAGGTGTTCTCAACTAGCCTACCTGGTTAAATAAAGGTGTTCTCAACTAGCCTACCTGGTTAAATAAAGGTGTTCTCAACTGGTCTACCTGGTTAAATAAAGGTGTTCTCAACTAGCCTACCTGGTTAAATAAAGGTGTTCTCAACTAGCCTACCTGGTTAAATAAAGGTGTTCTCAACTAGCCTACCTGGTTAAATAAAGGTGTTCTCAACTGGCCTACCTGGTTAAATAAAGGTGTTCTCAACTGGTCTACCTGGTTAAATAAAGGTGTTCTCAACTAGCCTACCTGGTTAAATAAAGGTGTTCTCAACTAGCCTACCTGGTTAAATAAAGGTGTTCTCAACTAGCCTACCTGGTTAAATAAAGGTGAAATAAAATAAAATAAAAAATACTTCAGGAGAGTAGACGAGGTTCGGGTTGACGGGATTGGTTAAGGTTAGGGCCAGGGTTCTGGGTGTTAGATGGGGTTCGGGTTGACGGGATTGGTTAAGGTTAGGGCCAGGGTTCTGGGTGTTAGATGGGGTTCGGGTTGATGGGACTGGTTAAGGTTAGGGCCAGGGTTCTGGGTGTTAGATGGGGTTCGGGTTGACGGGATTGGTTAAGGTTAGGGCCAGGGTTCTGGGTGTTAGATGGGGTTCGGGTTGACGGGATTGGTTAAGGTTAGGGCCAGGGTTCTGGGTGTTAGATGGGGTTCGGGTTGACGGGACTGGTTAAGGTTAGGGCCAGGGTTCTGGGTGTTAGATGGGGTTCGGGTTGACGGGACTGGTTAAGGTTAGGGCCAGGGTTCTGGGTGTTAGATGGGATTCGGGTTGACGGGACTGGTTAAGGTTAGGGCCAGGGTTCTGGGTGTTAGACGAGGTTCGGGTTGATGGGACTGGTTAAGGTTAGGGCCAGGGTTCTGGGTGTTAGATGGGGTTCGGGTTGACGGGACTGGTTAAGGTTAGGGCCAGGGTTCTGGGTGTTAGATGGGGTTCGGGTTGACGGGACTGGTTAAGGTTAGGGCCAGGGTTCTGGGTGTTAGATGGGGTTCGGGTTGACGGGACTGGTTAAGGTTAGGGCCAGGGTTCTGGGTGTTAGACGAGGTTCGGGTTGACGGGATTGGTTAAGGTTAGGGCCAGGGTTCTGGGTGTTAGATGGGGTTCGGGTTGATGGGACTGGTTAAGGTTAGGGCCAGGGTTCTGGGTGTTAGATGGGGTTCGGGTTGATGGGACTGGTTAAGGTTAGGGCCAGGGTTCTGGGTGTTAGACGAGGTTCGGGTTGATGGGACTGGTTAAGGTTAGGGCCAGGGTTCTGGGTGTTAGATGGGGTTCGGGTTGACGGGACTGGTTAAGGTTAGGGCCAGGGTTCTGGGTGTTAGATGGGGTTCGGGTTGATGGGACTGGTTAAGGTTAGGGCCAGGGTTCTGGGTGTTAGATGGGGTTCGGGTTGACGGGACTGGTTAAGGTTAGGGCCAGGGTTCTGGGTGTTAGATGGGGTTCGGGTTGACGGGATTGGTTAAGGTTAGGGCCAGGGTTCTGGGTGTTAGATGGGGTTCGGGTTGATGGGACTGGTTAAGGTTAGGGCCAGGGTTCTGGGTGTTAGATGGGGTTCGGGTTGACGGGACTGGTTAAGGTTAGGGCCAGGGTTCTGGGTGTTAGATGGGGTTCGGGTTGACGGGATTGGTTAAGGTTAGGGCCAGGGTTCTGGGTGTTAGATGGGGTTCGGGTTGACGGGATTGGTTAAGGTTAGGGCCAGGGTTCTGGGTGTTAGATGGGGTTCGGGTTGACGGGATTGGTTAAGGTTAGGGCCAGGGTTCTGGGTGTTAGATGGGGTTCGGGTTGACGGGACTGGTTAAGGTTAGGGCCAGGGTTCTGGGTGTTAGATGGGGTTCGGGTTGATGGGATTGGTTAAGGTTAGGGCCAGGGTTCTGGGTGTTAGATGGGGTTTGGGTTGATGGGATTGGTTAAGGTTAGGGCTAGGGTTCTGGGTGTTAGATGGGGACATACTAGTACTCGGTGTTGGCCCTCTCTCCACGGGTCTCTTTGATCTCCTCCCCATTCTTCATCCAGAAACTCTCGCTGTGGGCGCTGTGGGCTGAAGTTAGGTTGCACTGCAGGGTGAGGGGCAGGCTGTAGTGATCAACTGGCAGCGTGATATGGTCCGACGAGTTGATTGACGGTTCTGAAACACCAACAAGACACTTCCAATAGTCAATTCCATTTCAATACAGTCAATTCCTTGAAAAATGAGGAGAATTTGAATTAGAATTTCAGTGGATGGAACGTTCTGAAAGACCAATAAGACACCAGGGTTAGGGTCAGTTCCATTTCAAATCAGTTGGGGTCAATTCCACTTCAAATTGTTTCCTCTTTGTTTTTTTCCTTTTTCTCCTTTTCAATGTAGTTAATTTAAAATGACTTGAAGAGCAATGAGGACAATTTAATTGTGATTTCAGTGTACTTCCTGAATTGACTGAATTGAATTGAAATGGAATTGACCCCAACCCTGATAGACATCACACAGGCTTGTGTTGTGACAGCTGGGTGGTGATCTCTCTTAGTATTCTAACCTGTGTTGTGACAGCTGGGTGGTGTTCTCTCTTAGTATTCTAACCTGTGTTGTGACAGCTGGGTGGTGCTCTCTCTTAGTATTCTAACCTGTGTTGTGACAGCTGGGTGGTGTTCTCTCTTAGTATTATAACCTGTATTGTGACAGCTGGGTGGTGTTCTCTCTTAGTATTCTAACCTGTGTTGTGACAGCTGGGTGGTGTTCTCTCTTAGTGTTCTAACCTGTATTGTGACAGCTGGGTGGTGTTCTCTCTTAGTATTCTAACCTGTATTGTGACAGCTGGGTGGTGTTCTCTCTTAGTATTCTAACCTGTATTGTGACAGCTGGGTGGTGTTCTCTCTTAGTATTCTAACCTGTATTGTGACAGCTGGGTGGTGTTCTCTCTTAGTATTCTAACCTGTATTGTGACAGCTGGGTGGTGATCTCTCTTAGTATTCTAACCTGTGTTGTGACAGCTGGATGGTGTTCTCTCTCAGTATTCTAACCTGTATTGTGACAGCTGGGTGGTGTTCTCTCTTAGTATTCTAACCTGTGTTGTGACAGCTGGGTGGTGTTCTCTCTTAGTATTCTAACCTGTGTTGTGACAGCTGGGTGGTGTTCTCTCTTAGTATTCTAACCTGTGTTGTGACAGCTGGGTGGTGTTCTCTCTTAGTATTCTAACCTGTATTGTGACAGCTGGGTGGTGATCTCTCTTAGTATTCTAACCTGTGTTGTGACAGCTGGGTGGTGTTCTCTCTCAGTATTCTAACCTGTGTTGTGACAGCTGGGTGGTGTTCTCTCTTAGTATTCTAACCTGTATTGTGACAGCTGGGTGGTGTTCTCTCTTAGTATTATAACCTGTATTGTGACAGCTGGGTGGTGTTCTCTCTTAGTATTCTAACCTGTATTGTGACAGCTGGGTGGTGTTCTCTCTTAGTATTCTAACCTGTATTGTGACAGCTGGGTGGTGTTCTCTCTTAGTATTCTAACCTGTATTGTGACAGCTGGGTGGTGCTCTCTCTTAGTATTCTAACCTGTATTGTGACAGCTGGGTGGTGATCTCTCTTAGTATTCTAACCTGTATTATGACAGCTGGGTGGTGTTCTCTCTTAGTATTCTAACCTGTATTGTGACAGCTGGGTGGTGTTCTCTCTTAGTATTCTAACCTGTATTGTGACAGCTGGGTGGTGTTCTCTCTTAGTATTCTAACCTGTATTGTGACAGCTGGGTGGTGCTCTCTCTTAGTATTCTAACCTGTATTGTGACAGCTGGGTGGTGATCTCTCTTAGTATTCTAACCTGTATTATGACAGCTGGGTGGTATTCTCTCTTAGTATTCTAACCTGTATTGTGACAGCTGGGTGGTGTTCTCTCTTAGTATTCTAACCTGTATTGTGACAGCTGGGTGGTGTTCTCTCTTAGTATTCTAACCTGTGTTGTGACAGCTGGGTGGTGTTCTCTCTTAGTATTCTAACCTGTATTGTGACAGCTGGGTGGTGATCTCTCTTAGTATTCTAACCTGTGTTGTGACAGCTGGGTGGTGTTCTCTCTCAGTATTCTAACCTGTATTGTGACAGCTGGGTGGTGTTCTCTCTTAGTATTCTAACCTGTGTTGTGACAGCTGGGTGGTGTTCTCTCTTAGTATTCTAACCTGTGTTGTGACAGCTGGGTGGTGTTCTCTCTTAGTATTCTAACCTGTGTTGTGACAGCTGGGTGGTGTTCTCTCTTAGTATTCTAACCTGTATTGTGACAGCTGGGTGGTGATCTCTCTTAGTATTCTAACCTGTGTTGTGACAGCTGGGTGGTGTTCTCTCTCAGTATTCTAACCTGTGTTGTGACAGCTGGGTGGTGTTCTCTCTTAGTATTCTAACCTGTATTGTGACAGCTGGGTGGTGTTCTCTCTTAGTATTCTAACCTGTGTTGTGACAGCTGGGTGGTGTTCTCTCTTAGTATTCTAACCTGTGTTGTGACAGCTGGGTGGTGTTCTCTCTTAGTATTCTAACCTGTGTTGTGACAGCTGGGTGGTGTTCTCTCTTAGTATTCTAACCTGTATTGTGACAGCTGGGTGGTGATCTCTCTTAGTATTCTAACCTGTGTTGTGACAGCTGGGTGGTGTTCTCTCTCAGTATTCTAACCTGTGTTGTGACAGCTGGGTGGTGTTCTCTCTTAGTATTCTAACCTGTATTGTGACAGCTGGGTGGTGTTCTCTCTTAGTATTATAACCTGTATTGTGACAGCTGGGTGGTGTTCTCTCTTAGTATTCTAACCTGTATTGTGACAGCTGGGTGGTGTTCTCTCTTAGTATTCTAACCTGTATTGTGACAGCTGGGTGGTGTTCTCTCTTAGTATTCTAACCTGTATTGTGACAGCTGGGTGGTGCTCTCTCTTAGTATTCTAACCTGTATTGTGACAGCTGGGTGGTGATCTCTCTTAGTATTCTAACCTGTATTATGACAGCTGGGTGGTGTTCTCTCTTAGTATTCTAACCTGTATTGTGACAGCTGGGTGGTGTTCTCTCTTAG